>NW_023144628.1:1169592-1268536 GCF_012932325.1 Thrips palmi | reverse complement strand
ACCTCAGCGAGAGAGAGAGAGAGAGAGAGAGAGAGAGAGAGAGAGAGAGAGAGAGAGAGAGAGAGAGAGAGAGAGAGAGGCTCCTCGTAAAAATACCGAATTTTTACACCTCTTGTAATTTACTTACGGAGCCGGCGTAAAAAGAAAACATCATCAGCGACGCGTCCCACTCCCTCTCGGTCACGACTTTGGAGGACGTGTCGTGTCTGCCCTCGTCATTAAATGGCTCTTGTTTGTTTCATTTATTTTTTGATATCTTTTTCCTTCGTGTTGTCACGTTACAACAGCATCGCCGCCTCGCCTCGCCCCCGCCTTATCAAGACTTTGCTTCCGGCGGCGTGGCCGCGAGGTCGCCCCAAGTTTTTGCGCCGCGCCGTCACGGCGGCAGGCGCCCCTGCCCCACCGTGAACCGCGCCGCCGCGCCGCCGCGCCGCGCACCAAACTAGTTACCTACTTCATTATAACGGCCCTTCAAGCCAAAAGCGAGGCACCGGCCCACCAGGCATTCCCAACCACCGAAAAAAAAAATGGAACGGCGGCTGGCTTTGGTGGGACTCGAACCAGGACCCTCCCAAACGCAACCGCGCCTGCGACCACTCGCCTGGCTGAACCCCAGTCACTTTGCCAAAGAGCCCACCAGGTGCGGACAGTGGGCCAGTAGACCGGTGGAGGCGTTCAAAAGCCTGCGGACGCTTTTTGAGCACCAGAGTCGCTAAACAGGACTCAAAACGAGCATGTGATTCCACCAGTGGATTCCTCGTTCGGAGAGCAATCCATTGGTGGGGTCACACGCTCGGTTCGAGTCCTATTTAGCGACTCAGGAGCTCAAAATGTGTCTGGAGCTTTGTGCGCCTCCACCGGTCTTCTGGCCCACTGCGGTGCGTCACTCTCCCCGCTGAGCACGACTGCACGGCCCTGGATGACGGATCCTTTTTACGCGTGTCCTGCCGCCGGTTTACGAGTCCACCGCGGCGTCCTCCATGGGCACGCTTCCAGCACTGCTCCCTGAAGGGCAGCCGGTCTGCTCGACAGGTCCGTCCGCCTGTCTGTCTGTCTGTCTGTCTGTCTGTCTGTCTGTCTGTCTGTCTGTCTGTCTGTCTGCCAACTCCCTGAAGACCTCGCTGCAGGACAATCGCACGACAGATCGACGCGTTGCAGCGTGGAGCGGCGTGGATTCTCTTTTTGATTCTGTTCTTTTTCACCCTCTCTGTTTCACGGTCCATCGCGCCGTTTCCCAGTGATGCCGGCCCGGGCCGGGCCGAGGCCGGCCGGCCGCTCGATGTAATCTCTGGCCGATCGGTTCAGCAGACTGATTCCGGGAGTCGTTTTTCGTCGCTCCGTCTCTCTCGCACCTAAACGGGACGCCCCATGAGTGCGAGAGAGACGGAGCGACGAAAACGACTGCGCCTCGTCTGCCTCGCCTGCCGCGGAGCGAGACGAGGCGGACGGGGTTAGTTTAACGTGGCGGTGTCAGGCCCGCCCCCGCCGCCCCCGCCGCCCCCGCCGCCCCCGCCGCCCCCGCCGCCCCCGCCGCCCCCGCCGCCCCCGCCGCCCCCGCCGCCCCCGCCGCCCCCGCCGCCCCCGCCGCCCCCGCCGCCCCCCGCCGCCCCCCGCCGCCCCCGCCGCCCCCGCCGCCCCCGCCGCCCCCCGCCGCCCCCGCCGCCCCCGCCGCCCCCGCCGCCCCCGCCGCCCCCGCCGCCCCCGCCGCCCCCGCCGCCCCCGCCGCCCCCGCCGCCCCCGCCGCCCCCGCCGCCCCCGCCGCCCCCGCCGCCCCCGCCGCCCCCGCCGCCCCCGCACCGTCCGTCGGACCGATGCTCTCAAGAGACGCTCCAGCCCCCGCCGTCGGTAATCTTTCTCCAGACAATCATGGGAGAAATGTTCTTGATGGACACGGCAAAAAAAAAATAGTGAAGTTGGCGTCCCAATGACGCGACGCATCGCGCCAGCCGGATTCGGAATATCGGTTCGTCGCTCTGTCTCTCTCGCACTCATGGGGCTCTCCGTGAGGGTGCGACAGAGACAGAGCGACAAAGATCTTCTGCATCGCTCGGCTGGCGCGGCGCGAAGACAGTCACCGTATTAAAATTTCACGGTCGGAGAGGGTGGGTGGTGTCGCGAGGGCGGGGCGCGCTGAGGCGGGGTGAGGCGGGGTGAGGCGGGGCGGGGTGAGGCGGGGCGGGGCGGGGTGAGGCGGGGTGAGGCGGGGTGAGGCGGGGTGAGGCGGGGTGAGGCGGGTGAGGCGGGGCGGGGCGAGGCCCGAGGATACGGAGGACGTCGCGACGCGCTGACCCTCGCCTTCTGGAAGCCCTTGAGGACGCGGTAACGCCGCCCGGCTCGCCGCCCGGCGTTCACTTCACACCAAAGGCTTTCCGGGTCACCTGACACCGAGAGCGAGAGAGAGAGAGAGAGAGAGAGAGAGAGAGAGAGAGAGAGAGAGAGAGAGAGAGAGAGAGAGAGAGAGAGAGAGAGGCGTGTGTGCGTCTGCCCAGCCAGGCTCTCCAGACTCGGCGCGCGGGGTGGTTGGCCCCAGGCCCCGCTGGCCCTTGGAATGCCATGCCGTCCACTTGGAAATTCCGAAGGGTACTAAAAGGGTATTTCTGGAGCGGTGTGTCAGGCACACATGCCCGTGCGGTCTGGCGTTCGCCCCGCCCCGCCCCGCCCCGCCCCGGCCCGCCACCCGCTAGGGTATAAGGTTCATTCTTCCAGTCGATCGGGCTCTGCCAGCTCGGCCCTTCAAGACCCGCTCCTACAAGACCCCTCTCCGATCGGCCGACCCCTGCGAGGGCCGCTGGGAAGCTGTTGGAGCGCCCAAGCTGTTTTAGCAGTTCGGCCGGGCTTTGATGTGGACGCGGCGGGACGTGGCGGGACGCGGGGATCCGGCAAACAGAAAGGACGAGGAACAAGGCCGCTGTTGAAATGAACGAGGCTGCACGCGGAGCGACGCGGAGAGGGTCGGGGGAGGGGGGAGGGAGGGGCGGAGTAGCTCTTTTTTGCCTACTTACAGGGGCAAAGCGCTTAGCGTACCTTCCACGAGGCTATCTGGCGACCGGGGGGGTCCTTCCCCGCCACCTGATCCGCGCCTGGAGAGGCTGCAGGCCATGGCCTCAAGCGTCCTGTCGGTTGATTCAGAAAAAAGTTGTCGCTCGCTGTCTCTCTCGCGCCCTTACGGTACGTGCGACAGCGTGCGACAGAGACAGGGTGACGACGACAGAGCGGTCGGCTGACTGTGGGTTGCTTTCTGTTGCAGTGTTCCGGCAGGGCGACCCCGGCTCGTCCTGGTACGCCGTGCTGGCCGGCTCCGTGGAGGTGCGCTACGAGGGCGGCGCGGACCCCCAGGTGAGTGCACCGTAAAAACAAACAACAAACCCATGGACACGTCAAAGCAGTGGAGTTGACGTTTCCATCACTTGAAAATTATAGCAACGTCGTGACAAAAGTGCTGAAAATTTTTTAAATCAAAAGTGCACTAACGTGACAACTTACAGCATTGACGTGACAAAAATGTCATCGACTGGTTTGATGACATAGCCTTTACATTAATTGTCATCAATTGACAACCGAACCTTTCACAGTGGTGCATCGGACAAGCGAAGCACGCGAGGCGAATGGCATCGCAATAACCAGTCCGCCTTTATGTGGCAGGCAGGCAGGCAGGCAGCCAGGCAGCCAGCCAGGCAGCCAGCCAGCCAGCCAGGCAGGGATACTGGCAGCCTGAGCCGGTCCGGCATGTTGTATTCATGTTGTTTTGTGTTGCGATGTTGGCAGCGCCGACACAAGAGTTTACTTTCCATTACGCAACGACGCGTTTTGTTATTGATGGCCTGCATGGGCCAGACCGCCCCCTCCACCGGTCATTTATGCCCGTGTGTGTGTGAGTGTGTGAGTGAGCGAGTGAGTGAGTGAGCGAGTGAGTGAGTGAGCGAGTGAGTGAGTGAGCGAGTGAGTGAGTGAGTGAGCGAGTGAGTGAGTGAGTGAGTGAGTGAGTGAGTGAGTGAGTGAGTGAGTGAGTGAGCGAGCGAGTGAGTGAGTGAGTGAGCGAGCGAGCGAGCGTTGGAGTGCGTCTGATCGAAGCCCCGCCGTCAAGGTCAAGTGCACGGGAGCATCACCGTAGCGCTGCCGCCGCTGGACTCGCTGGACGGGACGGTCCGGTGAGCGGCCGATGAGCCCGACGAGGCGGCACGGTAGAGGGACAGAAAGGGAGATAGAGGGGAGGGGGTGGGGGAACTATTGCAGCAAATGGCCGCAATTAATGAAACAAAGTGGGCCAAGGGATGGCAGCATGGCGGCGGTGCGAAGGCCCTTGGCGAAGGCTACAGGCGCTGCAGGCCGCCCGCTCGCTTTCATTTCTCATCGCGGACGGGGAGGCGGAGGCACCACTCACTCCGCGTCTCTGTGCGCCCACTCTGGCCCACTGCGCTGCGGACGGAGCCCCTTCCACCGATAAATCGGCGCAGGAATCGTGTCAATAGGTTACATCGGCCGCCACAACGCGCGCCGTTCCACTGCGATAGTGGGAGAGAGACGGCGCGCGTGCGTTCTGGTTCCCTGTGTTTCGTTGTACTGCCGCAGGGCGTTTTGAGAACTCGAATGGGCGCTGTAATAGTGTGCGCTGTGCGCGCGCGCGCGCGCGTGTGTGTGTGTGTGTGTGTGTGTCTGTGAGGGGAGGGGGGAGTCACACAGTCACGGGGAAGCCAGCCTCCGTCCACCCCGTTGGCCAACTGA
The DNA here is from genome assembly GCF_012932325.1 of Thrips palmi. Classification (NCBI taxonomy): domain Eukaryota; kingdom Metazoa; phylum Arthropoda; class Insecta; order Thysanoptera; family Thripidae; genus Thrips; species Thrips palmi. The sequence continues at coordinate 1,263,814 of NW_023144628.1, read as the reverse complement.
GCTGTCAGAAGAAATGTAAACACAGCAACAACAACAACAAAAAATGAATATTTATTTATTTTTTCTCTTCGGGGAGGACAAACATGCGTGGCTTTACGGGCCGAGCGGCCACGAGGTGCGCGGCGTGCGCGGGGCCGAAGGGGCCGAACCGGGAGCTGGACGGGCTCCTCAACACAAGGCGCAATAAAAACAAAAACAAACGACCAAAGGGGGAAGAAAAACAACAAGAGCGTGCTGCCTTTTATTGCTCATTTGAATAGAGGTCGTGCTGCGGGAGGGTCAGGGGCGCGGCGCGCCTTTCTCCAATTTTCCCTTTGCAGCATTGGAAAAAAATATATAAATAAAAGAGAGAGGGAACAAAAAAAAAGGGGTTTTAAAATCCAGGTCGGGGTTGGGGCTTTGGATGCCGCCGCCCCCAAAGCGGGGTTGCTCCACGATCCAGGTTGCTGCAGGTATCGATCATGCGACCGGAGCAACCGGAGACGAGTGCTCGTTATTTCGTTCCGGGCGTGTACGCCCGCCCCGCCCCGCCCCGCCCCGCCCCGCCCCACCGCCCGGAGTACCTCCGTTGTGTTTTTGCAACTTTTTGCCGCTCCTTGTTTTATTATGCCGCCTCCTGCATCAATGCTTTCGGGATCATCCTGCCGCCGCGCTGCTGCCACCCCCGTGTGCACATGAACCCCGGGCGCGAGGACGATGACGTGGCGGAGGAGGACGCCGTCGACGGGGTGCCCGTCCGCGGTGTAGTCCGCCATGCGTCACAGTTTGCCAACCTCGGCCGGGCAGCAGCGAGCCGCATAGCCGCGGTGTCTGGCGCGGAAAACCTCAAACCGCGGTACGCCGTGACCGCGGTTCGAGTCCCGGCCGCGCCGTTTAGCGCGCGAGGTACACATCGTGGCCGCCGTGGCCAAGGCCGTGGCCAAGGCCGTGGCCTCGCGGCGGGCCGGGGGTATTGGTGGCGAACGGATCAACTTAATCCGGCTGTGAGAGGCCGTCCTGTCCCCTGCCCCTTCTTTTCCAGCCAGCCACCTGCTGATGGGAGAATGGGCCGCAACATGCAATTAAAGATTCCCCTCCCCCTCGCCTCGTTACGTGACTTAATGGGAAACTCTGCCCCGCCTTTCGGTCGTTCGGTTTTGACGCGGCGACTGTTGGGAGGAAGGCCGCCGCTCGAGGATGCCGTTGAAACGGCCCGCTTTTGTTTCGCAACATTTTCTTTGGATCCTTTCTTGTTGTTGTTTTTTTCTCGTTTGCCCCTTTCGGCGATGAATAGCCGCGCCTCTTCGCCGCCAGGCAGGCAGGCAGGCAGGCAGGCAGGCAGGCCTCTTTGATGGGCCGGAGAAAGGAGCGGAGGAGACAGGGGGCAGAAGAGCGCAAAGACGGAACGGACACCATCCCCAGTCCCGCGCCGCCTGTGCCGGGCGCGGCAAGGGGCCGAGAGCTAGAGAATATTTTTGTGTTTGCGCGGCCGCGCGGCCTCCCTGATGACCTTTGACTCCGCGAGACGGAATGGAGAAGCAGCCCAGTAAGCAAGCCTGCTGCAGCCAGTGGCGGATCCAGTGGCGTCGGCCTGGGAAGGGGTGGTGCAAAGCAGCTCGGTTTGCCTACTTAGAGCGGCAATGAGTGGATTTTTTCCGGGCGGCTATCTAGGAGCCAAATCCCCTTGCTCTGTCTCCATCACCGGCAGGCTCTACGTCGCTCTACAGTGGATTTGCCGCAGAAGACGGGTGAAGGCGGCCAAAACTCTACACGCGTTTTGAGCTCTAGAGTCGCTCAGCGGGGCTCCGAACCAACGTGCGACCCCACCAATGGATTGCTCTCCGAACGAGGAATCCATTGGTGGGGTCACACGTTCGGCTCGAGTCCCCTTCAGCGACTCTGGAGCTCAAAACGCGTGTTTTGGCCCCCTCCACTGGTCTTCTGGCAAGTCCACTGTGCGCTCCGGGCCATGTCACGCGCGTTATGCAGAATAACGTCCGCGTTTAGTTTAAATGGCCCCCCATTTACGGGCGCCGAGTGGTGCCCGTTCATTTTCCACGCCGCCGGCCCCGCTGCCGTCGGCTGTGTCCTGCCGTCTTGCTGTCGTCGCGTCCCGAGTCCGGGCGAGATCGCGCCCAACCCAAGCCAGCCCAACCTAACCTGCCACCGCCCCACACTGTAAATGTCTTACGGTGAAAGGCAGCACCAACATATATAATATGGTGAAGATTTTCTCCATAGTACCAACAAAATTCGTCAAAATGTCTATAAGGTACAGTGAATTCTCAATGGTATGTTACGAAGTAGTCAGCTGCACCACCATAATAAGGAACATTTTGACCATAATATGGAGAATCTTCACTGTACAACATTTAGAGTGCAGCTAGCTTTTGCGGGTGGAAAGTGAGGCGGAGGTAGCGGCGGCAGCGGTCCCTGGATCCTGCCTGGATGCGTGACCGTAAACACAAACACGCGTTTTCGCTCCACTGTCTGCGGTTCGGCGGGGCGGCCGAGGCGGGGCGGGGCGGTTCTTCGCGTCGCATCGGTGGCCGCGGCAAACACAACCCCTCGGAGAGCAAATATTTTTCATATCGAGCGGCCGAGCCTTTCGCGAGTGCTGGTCTGGGCTGGCCTGGGCTGGCCGACGTGGAACGCACCGGGAGGGCTGCGGAAGGGTGGGGCAACCTGGGCACCCTGGGCTCTCTGGGCACTCTGGCCACCCTGGGCACTCTGGGCACCCTAGGCTGCACACGGCGCACTCGTGGCAGTGCGGCTCGCAGTGCGGTCACATTGGCCGCCTGTTGGCTCAGGCCCGCGGCTGCGTCGCAATTATCTGGCAAAGCAAATTGTTTGGCTGGTATTCGATCCCGCGGGGCGAGGCGAAGCGGGGCGGGGCCGGGCCGGGTCGCTGCAAGTACACTGCGGCCACCCCGTTGTTGCCTCGCCCGGCTCGCCTGGTTCTCCGCCCCGTTTTCATTATGAAGAGGCAGGAAATTGCCGTTTTATCGGTCTGCCTTATTAAAGGTTCTGTTTATTTCTCCGCCGGCCTCGTCCTTTATTGTCGTTGCGAATTCCACGCGCGGGGGCGGGGCGGGGTGGGGCAGGGTGGGCCTGGTCTGGTACTCGCGTTCCCTCACTATTTTCCTGCGTCGTCCAAGTGCTCATCCTAATTTCCTGCTGTGCCTTTCCCCCATCCTGGCTTCGCTGCACTGTCGTCCGTCCCGTCGTCCCCTTCCAAGCCCCCCCCCCCCCCCCCCGGATGTGGCGCCCACACATCCGCTGCTTGATTAGGTCCAAAAGCGGATTCGCAAAACAAAAGGCGGATGGCCGGGGATTGGGGGCCGAGGCCCGGCCGTGGCGAGAGCGGGGCGGGGCGCCCAGCAAAAGCAAGCCGACAACGCTCGGCTCACATCGGGGAGCAAAGTCTCGCGCTCGGAGAATCACTCGAGACTCGCCGACGCTCTCCCCGGGCACTCCATGCGAGGCCGAGCCTCGTGTTTGAACGCGATTGGTGCTGTTGGCGTTGGCCGGGCCGCTGCAGTGCAGGCGCCAGCAGAGCAGGCACGGAGGTACCAGGAGGAGGGCCCCAGGTGCGGACCACGGTGGACGGCCTCTCGAGCGTGCCTCGCTGCCTCGCTGGGCTGGGCCGTGAATAATGCATCATTGGGTAATGCACCCTCGCAGCTCGCAGTGCTGCCCCCCCCCCTCTTTCCCTCGTCCCTCACGCCGTCACGTGACGCGTGCCCTTTCTTTTAGTCCCCCCGCGGACTGATTCCGAGACGACCCGGTCGTGAAGCACCCACGCACAGTGGGCCAGAAGACCAGTGGAGGCGGCCAAAACTCTAGACGCGATTTGCGCTCCAGAGCCGCTTAAAAGGCCTCGAACCGAACGTGTGACCCCACCAATGGATTCCTCGTTCGGAGAGCAATCCATTGGTGGGGTCGCACGCTCGGTTCGAATCCCACTTAGTGACTCTGGAGCTCAAAACGCGTCTAGAGTTTTGGCCGCCTCCACCGGCCTTCTGGCCCACTGTGCCACGTTGTCGTGAGGCACCCAGTCTCAGGGTGGCCAGGCTGGGCTGGGCGCGGTCTCGAGGCCGCCGACGACGCCGGCCGACGCAGTGTGGCTTAGTCCCGGACAAAGGCATGGGCTGGCGGACCGCAAGCTTCGCGCCGACGGTGGAGTGGCCAAACCGCAGCAGGCCGCGTCGGCAGTGCTGCCTCGGCCAGGCCAGGCCCCAGTGCCCATCAAGCAGTGAAGCAGCATGAAGCAACCCGGGCGGCGGCGGCACGGCAGAGACAACGGTAAACAATGGGCGCATTGTTGGCGGCTCCGCACGGCCCCGCGCCCCTCCGCCCGCACCGGGGCCCTCTGTTTAAACATCAAGTTGGGCTTCTTGCTTCTTGGGCACTGCCGTGTGGTTTTCCGCGGAGCGCCACCCCTGCCCCGGGTTCGTCAGGGCGTGCTCACTGGGCCGAGCTCAACCTCCTCCGGTCCGGGTGGCTGTCCGAGAGGTCGCGACCAAAATTCTAGACGCGTTTTGAGCTCTAGAGGTGCTAAATAGGACTCGAACCGAACGTGTGACCCCACCAATGGATTGCTCTCCAAACGAGGAATCCATTGGTGGGGTCACACGTTCGGTTCGAGGCCCTTTTAGCGGTGTGCGAGAGGGACAGACCGACCGGACCCCAGCTCGGAATCAGCAGGGCCGCGTCCTCCCGCCATTAGCTCGGCGTAAGAGTGCCTCCCCCCCCTCCCCCTCCCAGTGGCGTTGCTCTCCTCACAAGGGATTAGATTAAGCCGCATTGCGACAAATTAGCCCAATTAATCTGGCCGGCGGCCGCCTCCCTGAAAGTGGCTGCAGCTGCAGGGCTGGACGCGGGGGCATCGCACCATCGCACGCTGCAGACTGATTCCGAGAGTCGTTTTCGTCGCTCTGTCCCGCTCGCACCTGTACGGTACGCTCCATGAGTGCGAGAGAGGCAGAGCGATACGACTCTCGGAATCCGCTGGGCGCTGGCTGGGCGCGCTGGCCCTGGGATTACTGCCTACTGGCAGCAAAGGGCTGGCAGCGCGTAAGACAGCAGCGTGGCGTGGCGTGGCGTGGCGTGGCGTGGCGTGGCGTGGCGTGGCGTAGCAGCACGCAGTAGTGGCGGGGCATTACGGCGCCTAAGTCGCCCAGATGGACGGACGGACGCGCTGCCTTGGCCCGGCCTGCCGAGGCTCCTAATTTTTAATTAAAATAGTCTGCTCGACGCGGCGCGAGGGCTGAGGCGGCGCGGGGTGAGGCGGCGGAGGCGAGGCGCCTCCACTGCGAGTGAAACATGCATGCCGACACGAACTGCCCCCGGGACGGGGCGTGGCGGGGCGTGGCGGGGCGTGGCGGGGCGTGGCGGGGCGTGGCGGCGAGTGGCGGTTACGGCCCAGGTACAGCTCTGCGTCGAGCGCCGCCGTCACCGCCAGCCTTCGCCAGCCTTCGCTCGAGACGGCGCCCAGAGGGTGCGCGCCGGGGCCCTACTGGCCGCTTCGCGACACGCCGAAGGAGCGCGTCGGGGCTGTCCTCACGGCGACACCGCTGTCGCCGTTCCACTTCCACCGTGCCACCCGGCCCCTAATGGGGCCTCCGGTTCGTTACGGGAGACACGGGGCGGGGCGGGGGCTTCGTCGTCGGGGCTCACACATCCGGGCCGAAATGAGCATCTGTGCGACCATCGATTCCGCCGCCAGGTACAGCGGTCCGTGTGCGGAGGCCGGCCCCCACAGCCCCCACAGCCCTCACAGCCCCCGCAGCCCCCACAGCCCCCGCAGCCCCCGCAGCCCCCGCAGCCCCCGCAGCCCCCACAGCCCCCGCAGCCCCCACAGCCCCCGCAGCCCCCGCAGCCCCCGCAGCCACGCCAACGAGGCATTCATCGTGTAAGCGAGGAGGAAAAACGGAACCGTCGCGGGCAAAGGGAAAGCGACCTCGGTGAAGCGCGGTGAAGCGCCCGCGGAGTGCGGGGTAGGCCGCCGGCCGAGCACGCACGCGCGCCGGGCGCGGCCACCTCCCCGGCGCTCTCCTGCCTGCCTGTCTGTCTGCCTGTCTACCTGTCCGCTCGCCCGGCCGATGCAAATGAGCCGCCGGGCCAGCCAATTACGCGACACAATTAACGGACTGGATCACCGCGATGCAGGGCGACGCAGCCGGCGACGCAGGGCGACGGCCTTTGCCAAAGCCTTGGGCGCCTTCGGCCACTTACTCCGAGAAGTTTTGATAGAGAAAAGGGAGAGGCCCTTGGGCCCTTAGGGAGGTCCTGGCCCTCAGGCCGCCAGGCCCTGAGGGACACAGGACACGGTCGATGTTGAGCCCAGCTCAGCTCAGCCCATGCCGCCGCCTGAGCGTCGACGCCGCAGTGCTCCTTCGCGGTTCGCGGCTCTACCAGTGGGCCAGGGAGACCGGCGGCGCCGGCCAAAATCCCCGACGCGTTAGCTCGAGCTCGAACCGAACGAATGACCCCACCAACGGATTGCGCTCCGAACGAGGAATCCAATGGTGGGGTCACACGCTCGGTTCGAATCCTGTTTAGCGACTCTGGAGCTCAATTTGCGTCTAGAGTTTTGGCCGGCGGGCCGGTCTTCAGGCGAATCCCCGGTGCCTTCCAGCAAGCCCCGGCGAGGGCGAAGGGCGAAGGGCGAGGCCAGGCGGCAACAATGCAAATACCTATCCCGAGCCGCGGGGCGGGGTCGAGACGGCCGAGGCGGCCAGGGGAAAATGAGCGGAGCCCCACGGCGGGGCAGCGGGCGGAGTAGTAGTCGAGCAGCGGAGCAGCGGAGCCACGGGGGGATTTTTCTGCTGGTTTATTGCAGACGGCTCCCACTTTCCAATCATCGCCCGAGGAATTCCGACGGCAAAATATTGAAGAGGAAAAATGTTGAACGGGCTGCTCTGCTCGGCGGAGCTGCGAGCCGCGAGCCGCGAGGCGAGGGGGATCCAAATTTATGCTGGAGAGCGAGCGAGCCAGGCGGGCCAGGCGGACGGCGGCGTAGCGAGTCGCGCAGGTGTGCGGTCCGGCGCTCGGCGCCATGACGGCCGTGTGACGGTCGTGTGACGGCCGTGTGACGGCCGTGTGACCGTGACGGGGTGGCAGTGGCACGCTGTGTCAGTCACGCTGCGCACAGGGGCCATCACGAGTCACGGAGACAATCGAACGCGCTCGGGGGGGAGAGCGGTGCGCGCCCCGCATTGCGGAGCTTTGACTCCTTTGCGCTCTGGGGAGCCTTGACTGCTCTCCGCACGGCAAAACCAACGTCCGGGTTTCCCAGGCGCACCCTGGAAAAACAGGGCATTTTTCCAGGGTGCGCCTGGGAAACCCGGACGTTGGTTTTGCCGTGCGCTTTGCGGAGCTTTGGCTGCTTCGAGCTTTTTGGAGCTTTGACTGCTCTAAGCTTTTCGGAACTTTGACTACTTCGAGCTTTTGCTACTTTCGGCTTTGCGGAGCGTTTCTTACTTTAAGCTTTGTCGAGCTTTTCCTACTTTAAGCTTGCCGAGTTTTGCCTACTTTAAGCTTTGCGGAGCTTTGTCTGCTTTGGGCTTTACAGAGCTTTGACTGGTAAGCTTTGCCCTTTGACTGCATTGAAGTTTGAAGATCTTTGACTGCTTTGAAGTTCGCAGAGCTTTGACTGTTCTAAGCTTTCCGGAGCTTTGACTGCAGCAAGCTTTCCGGAGCTTTGACTGCAGCAAGCTTTCCGGAGCTTTGACTGCAGCAAGCTTTCCGGAGCTTTCACTGCAGCAAGCTTTCCGGAGCTTTCACTGCAGCAAGCTTTCCGGAGCTTTCACTGCTTTAAGCTCCACGGAGCTTTGCGGTGCCGTTTCTCTCCGACCGGGGTCGGCTGGGGATTACTGCTCCGCCGCAGCCAGGCCTGCGCCAGGCCTGCAACGCGGCGCCGGCCTGCTCAAATTGGAGTTTGCGCCGCACTGGCCGCCACCGCCAGCCAGCCACTGCAATGAGGTATTCCGACGCAACCCGGACCGGAACCCACGCAGAGGAAATACTGTATCTGGATCCAGTAAGAGAAATGAGGCGCTCGGAGGTCTTTCGCACGACTCGTTTCGCATTCGTGGAGAAGGGTCTACACCGTTTGTACGACCTCTTTTTGTCCGACCTTACCTCTCTTGCTACCAAAGCTACCAAAAACTGAACCAACAACGAACATAACCTAACCTTAAGTCAAACTGCATATCCAAGAGTAGCCGGCAAGCATAGGTCTTTACACTACTCACAGGTCAGCATCCGTCCAGATTACCCCCTGGGCAGTCCGCCGGATCATCAAGCCAGATTGCCACGTTTCCCAGACAGTACAGGCTCCCTTCCCAACGGCGAGCCACTACCTGGTACAACTGAGTCATACGCCACCCTTCCCGTTGGACGATAGCCGATCGCCGAGAGGTTAAGCTGGGCTGGTCAAGGCTGGTCAAGCAGGGTACTTAGGGGTCTACATGGGACGCTCCAACAGAGCGAGAGAGACAGAGCGACGAATCAGTCTGCTGTCAAGCCCAAAGGGGGCCGGCCAGTCGGCAGGCCAGGCACCAGGCCAGGCACCGCTGCGGCGCGCCGCGAGTCCGCGACGATCAAAGAGAAGTGCGGAGAAACTTTGCGAGCCAAACAAATCCCCCCCCCCCCGCCCCCTCCACTGCTCTAAAGCCTCGGAAAGACCAACACGCGGCGCGACACGGGGTGGTTACGGGCTGGTTACGGGGAGAGCACACCGGCCCCGCCTCGACCCCAACCCCAACCCCAACCCCGAGCCGAGCGGATAACTTGGTTGCACTGGCCGAGTTACCGCTTCCCAAACAAGCCGTAGCGAGTAACGACACACACGCGCGCGCACACACACATTTACACACTCACACACACAGAGTCAGACACACACACACACACACACACACACACACACACACAACGGCCAACACCTGCTGCCCGCCCTATTTTTATTCCGGCGGGTCCGTGCCGATACGGCGAGCCGATCCTTTTTATGGGGCGAGTGGCGCGCCCCACCACCGTCCCACCCCTGCAGCCTGGCGGGGCCTGGCGGGGCCCACCACCACCTGTTGCTCGCCGACCCACCAAAGGGCGGGCCGGCTGCCCGTTGCCCGCCGGCAGCCGACTGATTCCGAGGGCCTCCTTCGTCGCTGTCTCTCTCTCGCACTCTTGGGGCGTCCCGTATAGGTGCGAGAGAGACAGAGCGACGAAGGCGGCCCTCGGAATCAGTCGACAGCGCGAACTGCGGGGCCGGGCCATGGCCGGGCCGTGCGGAGCGGAGGGTCGCCGCGGGATGAAAGCGAAGGGGCTCTCAGGGCGGGGCTGGCCTGGGCTGGCTCGGCCGTGACAACCCTGGCGGCCCCGGCATGCAGCGTACCGTGTCGCCGCGTCGCACGGGAGACGCCACACTGTGGGCCAGAAGACCGGTGGAGGAGGCAAAACTCCAGACGCGTTTTGAGTTTGCAGAGTCGCTGAACTGGACTCGAGCCGAACGTGTGACCCACCAATGGATTGCTCTCCGAACGAGGAATCCATTGGTGGGGTCAGACGGGCAGTTCGAGCCCCATTTAGCGACTCTGGAGCTCAAAACGCGACTAGAATTTTTGGTGGCCTCCACCGATGTTCTGGCCCACTGTGCACCGCGACACTCTGAATGGAACCTCGAACCCCGAACCGCGCACTCGCGTTGCCTTGCCGTGCCTTGCCGCCGCGGTTCGCCTTGCCCTTTTGTGCCGCCGAATGATGAAAGCGGTGGAGATTCCTGGCGGGCCCTATCGGGTGACACGTTCCAGAGCGGAGCGGGGCGGGGCGGGGCGGGGCGGGGCGGGGCGGGGCGGGGCGGGGCGGGGGGGCGGGGCGGGGCGGGGCGGGGCGGGGCGGGGCGGGGCGGCGGGGCGGGGCGGGGCGGGGCGGGGCGGGGCGGGGCGGGGCGGGGCGGGGCGGGCGGGGGCGGGGCGGGGCGGGGCGGGGCGGGACGGGACGGACGACATCCCTGGTGCGACGGAATTTCTGGAATGCACGCAGCCTCGCCCGTTCCACCGATCCCGTCCCTTGCATCGCGGTGGGCGGGGCCGCGGGGACGGCTTGTTCAACGCCCAAGAGGCGGTGACGATTGATCCTCTGACACGCCATCGCTTTGCCTGTCCCTCACCCTGCGCGCGCCCGGCAGCCCGACCGAGGAAGTCAAACAAATATCAAGTTTCGTTTGCCCCTTGTGTGCTGGCGGTAGTGCAGGCCGATTCCGGGAGTCGTCGCGCTGTCTCTCTCGCGCCCACAGGGGTCGCCGCATGAGAGCGAGAGAGACAGAGCGACCTGTCTGCTGGCGGTGCTGGTACTGTCGACGAGGTGTGCCCGGGTCTTGTTTCGGCCGGGCCCTACAGTGCGTGCCCCACACGCCGCGCCACGCCACGCCGCGCCACGCCACGCCACGCCACGCCACGCCACGCCACGCCGCGCCACCGCCAGACAAGACAGAGACAGAGCGACACGGAGCGGGAATGTGATAAAGCCACGACCGCCTGCCAAGTGAGGGCAGGGCGAATAAAAAGAGATGAAAGAGTCGCGCGGCTGTCTCGCGTCTCGCGGCGCGTCGCGGCGGACCAATTGGGAGGAGGATGGAAATGGGAAAGCGGAAAAAGCGACGCGAACGACACCCCTGAAAAAGACTGTCTCTCGCAATTTCAGTTTATAGCCAATATACCCCTTTTTGGGGGACTCGTGTTTGAGCGGCGCGGCGCCTTCCCCGACGGGGTGGGTCGGGTCGAGTCGCACTGCGCCGAGGGGTGAATCACTAGTGTACTCATGTGTACAAATTTGCCCGTACTCAGTGTACTCACAAGGTTAAAAAGGGCGAAATTCACTAGTTTTTCGACCGATGTGGCGTCGAGTGTCATTTTAAACGCTAAATTAAGCCTTAAATTGTTTACAAATGTAAAATTTATGAGTAAAGGGAGGTGTACTCACGCGTACTCATGTACTCATGTGTACACCACAACGCTGAGTGATTCACCCCTCGCACTGCGCCCGTTTCCTATTTCCCTCTCGCTCTGTTTGCCCTCGTCCTCGCTGACCTCGGCGTCCTCGCTGCTGTGGTGCTATAGCAAAGCGGTAAAGCGCGACCTGCACGGGCTTCTGTTTTAGCGCGGAATTAATGCAACTGAATGCGTTGGCCGTCGGCACGGCAGAACCCCGGCCTGGCTTGCTGGCCGCTCGGGCTGGCCGCAGACTCCACAATGAATGCATAATGTTTACAACGGGACGTTGCCTCGGGTGCCGCCACACACTGTCGTACTAATGATCCTGACATCATTTTTTGCTGGCGTGAATATAAAGTAGTGAGTACGCCACGCGGCGGAGGAAAAAAAATATAATAATAAAATGAAAATACACGTGGCTGATACGGTGAACGAGAGTTGAACCCGGGTCGCCGGGTCCGGCCATTGTCCTGCATGCCCTGCAGCAACCCCACCGACCCCCTCGAGGTCAACTTGGCCTCCCCGGCGCCCCGGCCACCTCAAAGTTCCAAAGTTACGTCTGACCGTCGTTGCGCTTGGTTTGGTTCCAGAACGCCATCAGCCTGTGCTCGCTGGGGGTGGGCTCCACCTTCGGGGAGTCCATCCTCAACCCGCTGTGCCGCGACACCACCGTCGTCACCAGGACTACGTGCGAGCTGCTCCGGGTGGAGCGGAGGGACTTCAAGGCCATCTGGGAGGTGAGCGTCGTGTGTATCGGGAAGGCAAACTAACTTGATCGCGTTGTGTGCCCGGGACGGACCGCGGCGGCCGGGTAAGGGTTGGGAAAGGGTCGGGGTAGGGTTGGGTAAGGGTCGGCAGGGTCATAGGGAGGGGCTGCCACTATTCCTCATAGCGACAGGTCCCATCAATTTCCATCACGCCCTGAAAGCGGCCGTCACGTGTGTGTGTGTGTGAGTGAGTGTGTGTCTGTGAGAGAGAGAGAGAGAGAGAGAGAGAGAGAGAGAGAGAGAGAGAGAGAGAGAGAGAGAGAGAGAGAGAGAGAGGGAGTGTGTGCTTAGGGGTCCCCAGGCCGACACCCACGCCTCGTGAACCAGGTGCTAAACCCAGAATGAACCACCTGTTCGTCATCAAGGCGCGGTGATTACACTGCGACCCTCCTTCTTGGTTCGCCCTGTTTTCCCGCCCCTCCCCGCCCCGCCCCACCCCCTGTAGCCATTGACGCCCAGGCAAACATCTCCGGCCGTGCGTCCCGGCGTTCCGGTCGGCGTGGCGGTGGCGCCCCGCCGCGCCCCGCCGGGCCCTTCCGGGTCCTTGCCGGTCTCGTTGCCGGTCCTTCCGCCCCCACCGCCGTCACTTTCCATTTCATTTGCCGACCGGGAGAAAACGGTTCGGCGAACGAGACGAGACGAATGGATGGCACGGGGTCGGTGTAATTCGGGGCGGCGCGTTGAGGTGCTTTTCACAGTGGGTCCGATCTAGTTGCGGCCAACGGCCTCCCTCGACGCCCTAGTATTCTTAAGACCCTAGTCTTTCATGTCCTGTATCGGGAAGACGTTGACCACAACGATTTTGCCTTTGACCGCAACGATTTTGGGACCAAAGTTGGTCAAAAAGTGGTCGAAACTCGGAAATTTGCTAATTTTGCTGACTTTGGGCGGCCACTGTGTCCAATCTAGTTGCCGTAAAAGGCCTCCCTTGACGTCCTAGTATTCCTTAGACCCTACTCTTTTATGTTCTGTATCGGAAAGACGTTGACCACAACGATTTTGCCTTTGACCGCAACGATTTTGGGACCAAAGTTGGTCAAAAAGTGGTCGAAACTCGGAAATTTGCTAATTTTGCTGACTTTGGGCGGCCACTGTGTCCAATCTAGTTGCCGTAAAAGGCCTCCCTTGACGTCCTAGTATTCCTTAGACCCTACTCTTTTATGTTCTGTATCGGAAAGACGTTGACCACAACGATTTTGCCTTTGACCGCAACGATTTTGGGACCAAAGTTGGTCAAAAAGTGGTCGAAACTCGGAAATTTGCTGATTTTGCTGACTTTGGGCGGCCACTGTGTCCAATCTAGTTGCCGTAAAAGGCCTCCCTCGACGCCCTAGAATTCTCAAGACCCTACTCTTTCATGTCCTGTACGGGAAGGCTATTGACCGCAACTAGTTTGGGAGCGGTAGCCACACAAAGTTGGTCATGAAGGTTAAAAACAATGATGATCGGGGGCCTTTTGCGGTCTTATCTGCCGGGGTCTTTTGGGGGCCAGTCCGATCCTGTCCTGCAGACTGATTCCGAGTCGCTTTCGCCGCTCCTGTCTCTCTCGCACTACTGTGGCGTACCGTATATAGATGTGAGAGGGAGGCAGCGGCGGAAACGACTCTCGGAATCAGTGCAAGGCGCTTCCCTTCGTGTCTCGGCGCTGCAATTCGCGCGATTCGCGATTGGAAAGCGTCGGCCAGCCATCCTGACTTTAGCGGCGGCCGACGCGCTCGTCCTTGAGTGGCGAAATTACGGCGCGTTTGGATTCCCCGCCTCGCCTCGCCTCGCCATCATTTCGGGCACGTCTTTGCCTTTATCGCGTTTTTCTCCGCCATCTCAGGCAGTGAAAGTCTTGAGGCGAGGTGGGGATTTAGTGAGGGGCCGGGGCCGGGCCGGGGGCGGGGGGGGGGGGGCTGAATGACTTCACAGGTAATTCGAGCCGAGCCGTGCCGAGCCGAGCCGCACCGTGAGGCAAGCCGCCGGAAAGAAGGGGAGGAGGCCGTGCCGTGCCGTGCCGTGCCGTGCCGGCCGTGCCGTGCCGTGCCGGGCCGTGCCGTGCCGTGCCGTGCCGGGCCGTGCCGTGCCGTGCCGGGCCGTGGGCGGGCGGCGGGCGGTGAGTGGCCCGCTACTTTCTAGGCCGGGCAGGGCGGGGCGGTGAGTGGCCCGCTACTTTCTAGGCCGGGCAGGGCGGCGCGGCACGGCACGGCGGCCTCGCTCGACACACGCCTCGCCTTCCGTTCATGCATATTCAGAGCGAAACGGCAAGATTTGTGTTTAAGAGCGGACGGGGCCGAAAGCCTCCCTCCTCCCCGCCGCGCCCCGCGTCACCTTGGAAGGTATTCATTGTCCGCTCCATAAATACCCCGCATCGACCCGCCGCGCCATGTGGTGGCGGTGGAAGGGAGGATGGCATACACAGCCCGGCCGCTTCGCCACCGCCTGTATACCTCCACACCGACTATTTCGTTCAAATTTGTACGCACAAATTCGTGCGACATTGCGTACAACTTTGTACGCGCGAAATTGCGTGAGACGACGTAAAAATCTAGCACAGTGTAATTTGGTGTGTGGGGATTCGCAGGCCCACTCTGGGGGACGGAGTCTGTTTTCCTGGAGCCGCCTAGCGGTCCCAGGTACTTGCCGCGGCAGCCTGCTCTCGCTCTGCACCCAAAAAAATGACTTCTCGGATCAAGAAAAATTTAACTTTTCTTGGTTTTTGCAAGAAAATATTTCTTGATCCAACTTTTTTTTTCTTGAAAGAAGAAAATTTTTCTTGTGTCAAGATTATTTTTCTTAAAAAAAAAAACAAGAAAATAAAAAAATCAAGGAACCATTTCTCTGGGTGTGCTCCTCTCGCCGTGCTCGTCCCTGCACGTGGCCTTCCCGGCGGCCTCGCTGACGCCCTCCCCGTCGAGGGTCAGAAATTGGTTTCTGTCCTCGCCGTCATCCCGACAGCACTCCGGCGGAGTGGCGGCAGTGTAGGAGAGCGCCTGCGGGTCTGCGGGTAGGCAATCTGGCCGGCCGCAGCGCGCAGGTGCCTTCACGTTGCCTACTCCGCCCTCGGCAGGCGCTCCGGCCAGTGCTGCTGCGCTCCGGCCGGCTCCGGCGCATCACAGTGGGCCAGAAGCCGGTGGAGGCGGCCAAAACTCTAGACGCGTTTTGAGCTCCGGAGTCACTAAATGGGACTCGAACCGAACGTGTGACCCCACCAATCGATTGCTCTCCGAACGAGGAATCGATTGGTGGGGTCACACGTTCGGTTCGAGTCCCATTTAGCGACTCTGGAGCTCAAAACGCGTCTAGAGTTTTGGTCGCCTCCACCGGCTTCTGGCCCACTGTGCGCATCCAGGCCGAGCGGGCATCCCCCTCCCCCTCCCCCCTCAAGCCCGGGCGGAGACCAACCGCAAGCCACGTCGCGACGGCGTCGGCGAGTCCCCCGTCAAAGAGCAAAACGACAAGCAGCGCCCCCACTGGCCCTCGTCTGCTGACTGACGACGACGACGCAGCCGAGCCCGCGGTGCACTGATTCCGAGGGTCGTTTTCGTCGCTCTGTCTCACTCTCGCACTCGTGGGGGCGTCCCGCATAGGGAGACAAAGCGGAATCAGTCTATCGGCGCCGCCGTGGAAAAGGCCTTGCAGTCGTCGTCCTGCCCCCCCGGGGGCCTCCACGACGTTTGCTCCGGTGACTTGCCCCGCCTCGCCCCGCCCCGCCCAGGAATAAGGAATAAGGATGAGTAATGGTGATGAATGGCGTGAACCCGGAATGGCGCCGCGTTTTCATATCCCGCTGCTTCTGCTGCTTCAGCGAGCACCCAACTCCAGCCCCGCCAGCCCCGCCAGCCCCGCCCCGCAAACTTGTTGCAGTGCTTCGCAGGCTCTGGTTGTGGCGGCGGGGGAGGAGGGGTGGGGGGCGCCCAGTCATTTAGGTGTCCACTCGCAGAGGAAGTCGCAATAAACTCGCTGCGGCTCCGCTGCTCGGTGGCGCTCTACTTGGCCGCGGCACGGAATGAGAAAAGGTTGGAGGGAAAAGGGGGGGAGGGGCAGCGTCATAGCGCGCACACTGGCGGTATGGCGCTGGCACTCACAAAAGGGCCCCAGTTTCACGGGCCATGCTCGGTGTGAGTGTTTTTAAACAAGAGTTTTCACGCGCAATGCTCTGCGTGAGTGGTTTTCAACAAGAATTTTCACGCGCAATGCTCTGCGTGAGTGTTTTTGAACAAGAATTTTCACGCGCAATGCTGTGCGTGAGTGTTTTTGAACAAGAATTTTAACGCGCAACGCTATCGGTGTTAGTGTTTTCAAACGAAAATGGTTTTCTCCTTCTGTTCCAGAAAAACAAGGAGCTCATGGACCAATTTGTTAGCAGCTGCAAAATTAATAATAAGAATGGTGAGTATCGGAGTGGCGGTGGTTGGGCGGCGGGCTTTCCATCGGGAATATCGGCGCTGGCGAGCCCCGGGGGGGGGGGGGGGGGGGGGGGGCTGTATGACCACGTCGGACGGACGGGCAGGCGGGCTTGGCTTTGTCCCATTCACAGATTCACAGTGCCGGCTGCCATCAGTTTGTTTGGAAAGTGCCGAGCCGATGCGATAGCGCTGCGGTGGCAGGGAATTAACGACTTGGTCCAGAGTTTCGTTTTTGGCGCATTCGGCTTAGCGCCGCCGGCCAACGAATCGCTGTGCGACCGAACTACGCTAACCGGACGCCCGAAGCGCCAAACCTGGCCGGCCTGGCCAGCGCCAAGCAGGGCGCCAAGTCCGAGCGGCGGGTGCCACCGTCTGCCCGCCACGCGGAGTGCCCGGGATAACGAGGGGAGTTGGCAACGCTAGCCTCCGGCAGACTGATTCCGAGAATCGTTTTCGTCGTTGCGTCTCTCTCGCGCCTGTAGGAGGCGCCCCGTGAGTGCGGGAGGGGTGGCGCGGTGAAAACGACTCTCGGAATCAGTCTGCAGGCCGAACTCCGCGCGCGGCGTGTCACAGTGGGCCAGAAGTCGGTGGAGGCGGCCAAAACTCTAGACGCGTTTTGAGCTCCAGAGTCGCTTGATGGGACTCGAACCGAGCGTGTGACCCCACCAATGGATTCCTCGTTCGGAGAGCAATCCATTGGTGGGGTCACACGTTCGGTTCGAGTCCCATTTAGCGACTCCGGAGCTCAAAACGCGCCTAGAGTTTTGGCCGCCTCCACCGACTTCTGGCCCACTGTGCGTGTGGCGTGGGCGTGCCGCCTAGCGGGGTCGCCGGCAAAGCGGCGGAGCGGCGAGGCGCGCTTCAAGCCGTCTGGGATAACTTTTGCTTTCTCCCACGCCAACGCCAGTCTGCAGAATAAACGCGTTCCAACCGTCAAAAATGGCGTTGTTATTTTTTGCCTCGACAGGCTTCACGGCGGCGGGCACGGACGCGGGGGCGCCCGACACGCCCACCTCGCCGTCCAGCACCCCGATGGCCAGCAGAAGGTCGGCCAGCCCGGAGCCCCCGGACCCCGCCAAGCCCATCACCGACGTGAGTACCGGGAGGGTCAAACTAGGGTATATGGGTGATGCAACGCGGCGCCCGCGACAGTGAGGCGTCCTTACACTGGAAACGTAAGTGCGGAGAAATCCACACTTAAAACGCGGAGTATAGGAATTTTCAGTTAACACAATCGGGAGTGCAGACTTGGACGTGTGTGGAGTTCTCCACGTTAGCACCATGCCCAGAGATAGGTCCACACGTGAAGTGTGGAGAGTGGAAACTCCACACGTCCAAGAGGATTACTCCGCTCAAGCAGAGGGAGCTCGTGTATGTATATTTTGCCTGCCTACAGAGGCCATGTGATGCAGGGTGCGCACAATCAGGCACTAAAGGAATCGGATAAAGGGGGCGCACAGTGGGCTTGAAGACCGGCGCAGGCGGCCGAAATTCTAGACGCGTTTTGACCTCTAGAGTCGCTCAAGGGGACTCGAGCCGAGCGTGTGACCCCACCGGGTTATTGCTCTCCGAAAGAGAAATCCATTGGTGGGGGTCACACGTTCGGTTGGAGTCCTGTTTAGCGACTCTGGAGCTCAAAACGCGTCTCGCGTTTTGTCCGCCCGCGCCTGTCTTCTGGCCCACTGGAAGCGTGGGTGTGGTTGGTGTGACGGCGAGGCTTCGCCCCGCTTCGCTTTGTGCCCCAGGCCCCCGGTGCCCAGGCCGTGCGCATCGGCTTCGTGCTCCGCCACCTGCTGGCGGCCGGCTTCGCCCCCGAGTCGCTGCGCGGCGCGCTCACCATCGACGGCCAGCTCATCTTCGCGCGCGGCCGGCGCGCCTGGACGGGCTCCGACCTCGTGGACTGGCTCATCGAGGTCTCCGGCGGGCTGGTGCGCTCGCGCCAGCAGGCCTGCGCCATGTGGCAGTGCCTGCTCGAGGAGGGCGTCATCCTGCACGGTGAGTCTTGCAGTGCAATGCAGCCGTGCCTCCACACTGAAAAACCAAGTCTAGACCACACCACTCGTGTGGTCAAATGGGTGCCATTTTGACCGCATCAGTTGGTGTGGTCTAGACCACGTTTGGCCACGTTTGGCCACGTTTGGTGTGGTCTAGACCACGTTTGGTGTGGTCAAAATGGCACCCATTTGACCACACCAGTTGGTGTGGTCTAGACCACGTTTGGTTTTTCAGTGCATTGGCAAAACGAAAGCGAAGCACCACTCTCTGTTTTCAAGCCGATTTCAATCGACCAAAACTCGGTTTGCAGTTCATTTGATTGTATAAAATTTTATACAAAACATACAGTCCAAGACCCGAATACAGTCAAACGAAGAAACCTTATGAGATCTTAAATGAACCAATCCACATAAAATTCCGTTCGGCGAGATGAAAGAGAAGGCTGGCCGCCTTCGGGGTTTGATCGCGGGCGGCTGGAGGCACACTCCATGCCCACTGGTGGCGCGGCGCGGACGGTTGAGGAAGGACAGGAAGAAAGGAAGAAATATCGCGGGGCGTACCTCTCGAAATTGGGCGGCTGGCTTAAGCAGCTCTTTCCTCCGAGCGCCAAATTAATCTTCCGGCTTCCCTCTCCATGCTCCCTCCTCCCCCCCCCCTCCCCCTCCCCTTCTCCCTCCCCCTCTCCGTGTGGAGTGAGAGGCGAGCCCTGCGCTGCGCCCTGCCCCGCTCCTTGGCCGCAAACGACACAATAATCCCGAAGTGCGAAGGAGGCTGCCGGTGGCCCTTCACAGTGGGCCAGAAGACCAGTGGAGGCGGCCAAAACTCTAGACGCGTTTTGAGCTCCAGAGTCACTAAATGGGACTCGAACCGAACGAGTGACCCCACCAATGGATTGCTCTCCGAAGGAGGAATCCATTGGTGGGGTCACCCGTTCGGTTCGAGTCCCATTTAGCGACTCTGGAGCGCAAAACGCGTCTCGAGTTTTGGCCGCCTCCACCGGCTTCTGGCCCACTGTGCCCTTGCGGCCCTTGCGGTGGCCGGACTCTGTCTCTCTCGCACTCGTGCGGACTCCCGTAAAGGTGCGAGGGAGACGGAGCGGCGTGAGCGTTGCGGCGTGACTGGGCCTGCAGTCATTAAGGACACTGACCAAGTGCCGCGTCAGCCTGGAGGCTGATTCCGAGAGTCGTTTTCGTCGCTCTGTCTCTCTCACACTCATGGGCCGTGTCGAAGAGGTGCGAGAGAGACAGGGCGATGAGAACGACTCTCGGAATCAGTCTGCGGGCTGACGGACGGACGGACGGGCGGCCGGGCGGCTCGGCGACGCTGCCCGACTGCCAACGTGAATAATGAAGTCTGCGGGACTCTCATCAATCCGAGGCTCCCTGGCGCTTGGAGTATCGCCGCGGTAGGCGAGTGCCAGGCCGCCGGGCGCCAGGCCGAGGCGAACCGATACCGCGCCGATGCGGCGATACCCCGCGCGACGGATGCGCGGCGCCAGCGGCGTCAGCCTTGGCGTCAGCCTGCACAGGGGACACATTGAGACGACGACGGCCGTGGCGCCGCGGCGCGCCTAGCCCAAGGCAGCCGAAGATAGCCGAAGGTGGCCGAGGTGGCCGAGGTGGTGGCGGACGCAGCCGAAGGTGGTTGCGAAGGTCAAGGCAGAGGGCCGCGGCACTCCTCGCATGCCAGCGGGTATACAGGGTGCCAGTGCCAGGCGCGAAGCAAAATGAAAGAAGAGAGAGAGAGAGAGAGAGAGAGAGAGAGAGAGAGAGAGAGAGAGAGAGAGAGAGAGAGAGAGAGAGAGAGAGAGAGAGAGAGAGAGACTTGGCAGAGTAGCGCTGCGGGCCCGACGTCACGTCACGCGGCGCCCGGCGCGTGTATGCGCGGCGCGCGCGCACCGTGGGAACCTGAATGAAGAGGTAAAGGAGACGACAAACAATCCATCAGGGGCAACAACAACAACAACAACAGGCCGGTGGCGACAACCTTGCCGGCGCGGGCAAGGCCGCGCGTCACGGCAGCGGCGGCAGCGGCCCAGGCTGCTCGGCCACTTATCTGGCGAGGCCGTTCATTAGACATAAATCTCGCTTCGCACCGTCGTTTATTTATGACAGGCGGGGCAGGTGCGCACCGCGGTCCCCGACACCTCGCGGGGGGGGGGGGGGGGCTTAACGGCGTAGGACGACAGGGCAGGGGCGGAGCGCGGGGCACGCCCGAGGCGCCGAAGCAGCCGCTGGCGGGGACGACAGTAACGAGATGGAGAAAATGAGGTCCTCTCCGACGCCATCCCGGCCGACGAGTGAGACGTGAGTGTCCTGATGACGTCCTCCCCGCCACCGCTGTGTCGCGCGACGCGACGCGACGCCGATCCAAGATCTAATACACTCTACGGTCGGCGCGGACGACGGCGCGCGCTTCAGTCGCCGGGACGAAAACAAAACGTCCCCGCGGGGCTGGCGGGCCTGGCGGGGCTGGCGGGCCTGGCGGCAGGCGCGCGACGGCCTGTCGCTTCGCGCGGTTCGGCGCGTCGTGGCGCCAGTGTACCTCCCGTCCGTGCCGCCAGCGTACCGCCGCCGCGCTGTGCCGCCTCGTCCTTCCCCACGACGCGCCGAGAAAAAAGACCGCGTGTGCTCCACACTGTGCAGTGCGTGGCCAAGCCCGGCATGACCCCGTCGGCCCCAGGCCGCCCCATCCGCCGCAAGCCGTCCCGCTGACGGGCCGCCGAGGAAGTCCGCCGCCACGGCCACGGCGACGACGGCGGCCCACGGGGGGCCCGCGGCAGGCCCTGCCGTGCTGGAGGCGGATGCCGCGGGTGCCGCCACTGCCGCCACTGCCGCGCCCAGCGCCGGCGACGCCACCTCGTGCGTCCTGCGGGACCTCTTCTTCAAAATGCGATTCTCCTTCAGGAAGAAGCGGCGCCGGCCCACCAAGTCAGGTACACGCGGCAAGCCGTCCCGGATCCGAGGCGGCCCTCCCGCGCCGCGCCGCCAGCCGAGCGCTCTGTCTCTCTCGCACCCTCACGGTGTGCCTCATCAGTGCGACAGAGACAGAGCGACGAAACTACTCTTGTGAATCGCTCCGCAGCCCCAATTAGACTCGGCGTGCGACCGCGCGGTGCGCTGCAGTGCTGCACGTGCTGCAGCAGGTCAGGAAGGAATCGAAATCTTTTGAAATTCAAATCGGAAACGAATGCGAGATGAGAGTGTTCACAGAGCTCTTGGAGCGAGGATTCGAATCCATCCACACTTAGGTCGCAAGCAGACTTGATGCGTTGTCGAGCCGTTCCGAAGAGTCGTTTCGTCGCTCTGTCTCTGTCGCACTCATGGAGCTCTCCGTAAGGGAGCGAGAGAGACAGGGCGACCAATCGCTCGGCAGGCCGACGACTTCATTTGCCCGTAGAGTAACTACTCGGCCGTGAAGGCTGCGCCGCTGCTCCGCTGCGCCGTTGGCGGCGGCGGCCTCTCCCCATCCTTGTCTATCGCGGACGTGGGGCGACAGCAGCGCGGCCCGGCCAACGTGCCCCGTGTCCTCCGCTGTCAATAGTGTCAATACCGGCGCCGCGTTGACACTGTCAACTTGACGGGGGCCGCCGCCCGCGCGACGCGCGACAGGGACCTGGCTGGCCGCCACGCCGGCACGCCGCCACCGCGCCTCCCCTGTCCCGCCTGTCGACCGATATGGAATAACTTTCGCCCGGCACGATCAGCGCGCCAAACCCGGCCAACCAAGCCGACCCTGTGACCCAGGGCCGCCCTGGGCCGCCCCGGGCCCGGGAAGGGGACGACTAGTTCGTGCCGCGACGCGTCGCCGCGTCTCCCGCACCACTGCCTCCGGGCCGGGAGGACGGACAGTCGGGTAGGCCAAGCAGGCAGACAGGCAGGCAGGCAGACAGGCAGGCAGACAGGCAGACAGGCAGACAGGCAGACAGGCAGACAGGCAGACAGGCAGACAGGCAGACAGGCAGACAGGCAGACAGGCAGACAGGCAGACAGGCAGACAGACAGACAGACAGGCAGACAGACAGACAGGCAGACAGGCAGACAGACAGACAGGCAGACAGACAGACAGACAGAAAGGCAGGCGGCAAGGTGCGGACGTTCGTTAAGCCCGGATGATCCAACCAATCAGACGGCGTCTCTGTCCACTATTCTACGTGACGGGGATGCGCCAGCGCCAGCGCCGGCAGCGACGTCCCCATTACTTTTCCTTCGGAGCCGAGGGGGTGGGGGGCTCCAGATTTGCTCGCACCTGCTGCCCGTCCCGTCTAGCGCGTCTAGCGGCCGGGGCCTGCCGGCCTGCCGGTAGGGGGATTCACGACGTTTATCCCCTCGGCTGGTCTGGCCTGGCCACACTCCGTGAAAGTCAATGCGGGGCGGGGCGGGGCGGGGCGGGGCGGGGCGGGGCGGGGCGGGCGGGGCGGGGCGGATGCGCTTGATGAATAATCCAAGGAACCGGTTATCGGGTTTAGCGGGGCGAGCTGGGGCTGCACGAGCGCGAGGTGCGCGAGGCCCTAGTGCAGGTGCGCGGGTTGCGCGGCCGAGCAGGTCGTCGTGCTGCCCCGCTGGGGCGCGCCGGGGCGCGCTGGGGCCGTCCTGCCGGCAGGGCCCTGTCGGCTGGGATTAGTGTCAGCTCCGCGCTCTGGCCGCTCTGCTCGCTCTGCTGCCCCGTGTATGGGAAAGCACTTACGCCCGCCCCGCGTCGCGCGTCGTGACATGAAAGCCACCGCACCTGCCGGCCGACGCGTGGGGCCCCACAGTGGGCCAGAAGACCGGTGCAGGCGGACAAAACTCGAGACGCGTTTTGAGCACCAGCGTCGCTGAACGGGACTCGAACCGAACGTGTGACCCCACCAATGGGTTCCTCGTTCGCATAGCAATCCGTTGGTGGGGTCACGAGTTCGGTTGGCGTTCCTCTTAGCGACTCTGGAGCTCAAAACGCGTCTAGAATTTCGGAGTCTTCCGGCCCACTGTGCACACCTGCCGGCCACGGCCACGCGTCGGGGCGACGGGGGGCTGGTGGCGCACGGGGACGGCCGACGGACGTTCCAGGGCTGCGTTCCGCGTTTCAAAAAAGCTTCCCGGCCGTATGAATAAATAGCGGCAAAACGGGTCGGCACTGCAAACAGTCGTCGCTCTGCGTGCCGTGCCGTGGCCGCCACCGCACCGCTGTGCCGCCGCCTCGGTACGCCTCGGGGGCCACCTGCTGCACGCCGGCCGCGCGTTCAAACACACGGCACGCGGGGAGTGCCAAAAAAAAAAGTGTGCCCGAAATTCGCTGTTTGGTTGAGCCCCCCATTGTTTGGACGCACAGCCAGCCGCACCGCGAGGACGGTACTCGCGACGGCAGCTCTTTAAGAGTGCCGCACACCGGGAACGCGGCGCGGAAGAATGGCCGGGTAATGGACGCGGGGCGCAGGGCAGGGCCACTCCACTGGGAAAGGGAGAGATGAGGGCGGCAGTGCCCCGGCCGAGCGTCAGCCCGGCGAGGCACCTCTCCTTCGCCTTCGCCGTGACTCCTGCCTCGCGCTGCAGCTGCCGGAGACTGATTCCGAGACTCAGTTTCGTCGCCCTGTCTCTCTCGCACCCTTACGGGACGCCCCATGAGTGCGAGAGAGACAGAGCGACGACGAAAACGCGCCTCGGAATCGACCTGCCGCTCGTGCATTAGTGAGCACGCCCCGGCGGAGGCTGTGCCCAGGCTGTGCCGCCGCGCGCCCTACACCGCGTTGCCCGGCGTTACCCGCCTGCGCCAGCGAGAGTGGAGGGCGCTGGAGGACGGGGAGTGGTGTTTCCTGTACCGGCTGTGTTCTGACAAGGGCGCGCACGTGCCTTCGAGTCCCGCCAGTCCCGCCAGTCCCGCCCGCTCGGCTCCACGCCCAGGGCGGGACCAGGAGCCTCAGCGGGGACCGGCGGCCACATGGGGCACCGCCGGCACCGCCCCCCTGACAGGTGAACGTGGGTTTATTTACGTCCTGGTCCCCGGGGCCCCGGGGGACACTGGCAACGAACCGGGGGGCCTCAGGGGGAGGGGGGGGGGGGGCACGCCAGTGGCACGCCAGTGGCACGCCAGTGGCACGCCAGGCGCTCTTCCATTCTTCTGGTTCGTTTCCCCGCCGGGATGCTGCAGACTCATTCCGAGAGTTCTTTCCGTCGCTCTGTCCCTCTCTCTCCGGGGCTTCCCGTACGGGTGCGAGAGAGACAGGGCGATGAAAACGACGCTCAGTCTGCCGGGGATAAATAAAGGGGGGAGGAAGTCGTCGACGTCGGGGACTCAAAGGAAGGACCAAGCAGGGATGGCAGCAGGGCGGCACGGCGCACCGGGCTTGGGGCGGCGCGGCGTGGCCTGGTTACACGAGGCCGTCGCAGTGACCTTGACCGCCGGCCACAACGGGTGTCTTTCATTTTTTTTTTGTTCAATTTTTTAGATACTTTGAGAATGATTTCTGAATGCAAAGTCCGAGGCCAGAAGACGGGTAGAGGTAGGCGAAATCCCGGACGGGTTTTGAGCTCCAGAGTCACTAAATGGGCCTCGAACCAACACCACACTGTGAGCCACTGCCGCTGCCCCACCCTGCAAGCCATTGGTGGGGTCACACGTTCAGTTCTAGTCCCATTTAGCGACTCTGGAGCTCAAAACGCGTCTCGAGTTTTGGCCCACTGTGCGACGCGACGTCAATGCTAACGGCTTCAGCGCTCCGCTCTGGAACTTCCCTTTCGCGGCCAACTCGCCCAATACGAACCGAGCGCCGCTGCCGTCTGATTCCGAGCACTGCTTTCGTCGCTCTGTCTCTCTCGCACTCATGGGGCGGTCCGTAGGGGTGCGAGAGAGACAGAGCGACGAAGCAGTGTTTGGAATCAGACGGCAGGCCGACGCGCCGACGACGAGCGGGGCGTGCGGGGCGTGCGTGGCGGTCGGATTTATTCATACTCCCTCGCTGCTTTATTTTTCAACGCGCTTCGGCTCGGCTTTGAGGGGATGGACCGCCATGGACGCGGACGCGCGCGGACGCCAGCCATTCGTGGAATCGACAACGTTATTGGTGACGGGACGACATGGCGCTGCGCACACACTAAAATGGTGTGTGCGCAATTTTGCACGGGACACGTTACAGTTTTTGTGGTGACGGACTTTCCCCAGTTTTGTGCAAAATCACGTATGCGCACAGTCGTACGACGCAGATACTGCAACGTTTCGTTCAAAGTTTGCACAAAAACATTGAGGCCGTAGAAGGCGCAGCTCGTACGCCAAACAAAATAAATGGAACTTTTCGGCGCTCCCGGCGAATGGTGGTGTTTGTTGTTGTTGTTGTTGTTGTTGTTGTTGTCATTGTTTGGCGGAGGCGTCGGAGCGGCCCGCTCGAGGCGTCACTTGGACAAGTGCAAGCCGACCCTCCCAGTGAATGAATGACTCGGTGGGGGCGAACCGCGCCAGCACTCGGCCTCTGCGGCAGTCTGCAGCGATGGGCCGCTTGCCGCCTTCGACCGCCGCCAAACTTTAGATTAATTAATTGGGAATTCCGGCGGGAGACTTGGGCGTCGGCAGTGTGGCACCAAGGGCGACGGCCCCGGACGGCCCGGCCACGGGGAGGCAGACGAGTCGAGCGCTCGGCCGCCGGCAGACTCATTCCGAGAGTCGTTCTCGTCGCCCTCTCTCTCTCTCTCTCGCACTCGTGGGCGTGGGGCTCGGGGGGTGGGCGTCCTCTATAGGTGCGAGAGAGACAGACCGGACCGCTCCCGTTTGCGCCGCGCCTACCTGAGTGGCTACCAAGACCACCAAGACCGCCGAAGACTGCCCGGGCCCGGGTCAGTGAGCGTGACTCGGAGGCCTCCTGCTCGATCCACAACATGTCCATTTCGGCCAAACACTCGCAAACACGAGACAATGTCACTTCTGAGCCTCACGGCAGGCAGACTCGGCGCAAGGGCGACTGCCATGCTGCCATGCTGCCATGCTGCCATGCTGCCAGACCCGCAGGCGCGCGACAGGGCCTCGGCCTCGGCCTGGGCCTGCAGTGTCCCTGGCGGGGGACGGTGCCCGAGGACGAGGGCGAGGGCGAGGGCGAGGACGCAGCCCCGCAGCCTCGCGCCGCCGCCAGCACGCCGTCACGGCCGTCGCGTCACGCGGAACAAAAACTCTTACGCTAATGCGTTTTCCGCAAACACTAAAAAACAAAAAAACGACACAGTAGTGCGAGTTCAAGTCTCTGTCGCGTCTCCGTTTTTCCACCAGGACATGACGAAAATCCCGTTGCGACGCCTAAAACGTGTCAGGGCTTTGCTGCTCTTCCAGTTTGCAGCGACCCGGGGCGGGGCCTCGCCGAATGCGGATTCGCCGACATCATTTAGTTTAAACGTCCCGCGCCGAAAATCCGATGAAGCATCGCGACGCCGCGCTGGGAGCGCTGGGAGCGCTGGAAGCCGAGCCACTCGCCGTGACGCAAAGCGCGCAAAGAGGCTGGGCTCTGCTTTCCTCTCGTCCCTCCCTTCCTTCCCTCCTTTCCGGCGCGGCTTTAAATTCGCCGCCATTAATCCAAGGCGTCGCCATTAATCTGCAGACTCATTCCGAGAGCCCTTTCGTCGCTCTGTCTCTCTCGCACTCATGGGGCGTCCCGCGTGGGTTGGGTACGAGAGAGACAGCGCGACGGGGCTCCGTTCCGGAGTTAGCTTGCGGAGCACCGGGTGTGGTGGTCTAGCCCTTAGTGGTAATGGTAATGGGACGGCAGGCAACCGCCGTGCGTCAACGCAGCGCTGTGCGGCGGGCTGGCCTACCCGGCTGTTTCCAGGCGCTCACCACTCGACCTCATGTCGGACTCCACTCAACCCCAAAGTCGCACTCTACTCGACCCCAAAGTCGCACTCTACTCGACCCCCCTCGTAAAAAACTTTTATTAACATTTAATAAATTTTAATAAATTCTTAATTAATTTTTTATTAGGGGCTGTTTTTTAATTAATTTTATCACGGGTGCTTTTTGATTTTAAATTTAAATTTTTAACAAGTCCGTTTATAAAAGGTTTTAAATGTTGATTAAAACTTGTTAACAAAGAGGGTTTAATAAACTTTATTAGCTTTTATTATCATTTTAATAAAGACTTTAGGTAGTTAATGTTAAGTGTGATTTAAAGGTTTCTTTGAAAAGCCCGGTGAAAACAAAGTGTCGAGTCATATTCGTCGTTAAACCTCTCTCGAGTAAGTAGGTGTTCCCATATGTTAAGGAACTTTATGGTTTTACCCCCTGCAAGATTTAATTAATTTTAATAAAAGTCTGTCCGCCGCAGATGGCGCTGAGGTCTACTTTAGTCCCTTAGCTCGCGGTGTTGACTCCATCGCCACATGCACTAGTCGCGCAGGCTATTCATTTTCCTCCATCGCGCTCAAGGAAGTGTGTGTGTTTTTAGACTTGCCTCTGACACAAAAGTGTTGGAGAATTTGGGGGGCCATGGAAATGCCGTCTCACACTCTAATATCACATCTCAACACGATTCTCTTACTGGTTTGCAACATTTTCATTAACGTCGGTAGGGGTTTAAATTTAAAACATGTGTTTTTAAATTTAAAATACAGCTTAAAAAAGGTCTAATTAGCGCTTATAAAATTTTAAATTTAAAAATAAATTAAAAATTATTATTTACATATTAAAAAAAATTAAATTTCATTTCAGCCTGACCTATTAATTAGTCTCATCGTGTTCATAGATAGCTCCATTCTTGGGCCCCTTACAAGATTTAATTAGCATTTAACAAAATTTTAAATTTAAAATCAACTCTAATAAAAAATTTAAATTTAAATTTCAAAATTATTTATTAAATTTAATATGCGCCTTTTTGCCAGGGCCTAAAGTCGCACTCTTTTCGACCCTAAAGTCGCACTCTACTCGACCCCAAAGTCGCACTCTACTCGACCCTAGAGTCGCACTCTACTCGACCCTAGAGTCGCACTCTACTCGACCCTAGAGTCGCACTCTACTCGACCCCAGAGTCGCACTCTACTCGACCCTAGAGTCGCACTCTACTCGACCCCCAAAATCGCACTCTACTCGACCCTGGAGTCGCACTCTACTCGACCCTAGAGTCGCACTCTACTCGACCCTAAAGTCGCACTCTACTCGACCCTAAAGTCGCACTCTACTCGACCCTAAAGTCGCACTCTACTCGACCCTAGAGTCGCACTCTACTCGACCCCAAAGTCGCACTCTACTCGACCCCAAAGTCGCACTCTAGAGTCTAGAGTCTAGAGTCTAGAGTCTAGAGTCTAGACCCTAGAGTCGGTCTCTCCTCGAGGCGACCTAACCGTCCTCGTCCTCGCGGTGTTGCAGTGGCGGGCGAGCTGCCCTTCCTCGACACGGAGGCCTTCTACCGCTTCTTCATGGACAAGCCGCCGGGGGACGCGCTGCCCACGGCGGAGGAGTTCGAGGCCGCCGAGGACGACCTGCACGACGCCATCGACGTGATGAACAAGCGCGCGCCGCACGCCACGCTCAGATACATCCTGAGGAAGTCGTAAGTCCACAGCCACAGCCGAGCCAGTCGTCGCTGTCTCTGTCGCACTCATGGCCCAGTCAACAAAACATAGTCCCGTGGACGTCCGAGGGACGCCCGGCCCGGGACTCCCGACCTCCCGGTCGGACGTCCGGGGGACCTGGGATGGCAAAAAAAAACGCGTTCCCTGGAGGCCGAGGGACGTCCGAACCGGACGCCCCGGGTGGACGTTCCGCGGACGTCCGCCGAGACGTCCGTGGGGACTATCCCGGGGGACGTCCCTCGGACCACCGAGGGACGTCCCATGTTCAGCTTTAAAAAATTTTGGTTTAAAAAATTTTGAACGCAAGTGTGTTAGCTTGACCTCAATTTGCCACTCCCGACCGTCCTTACCCTTCCCCTTTTCCCCTTCGGACGATGAAAATCGTTCCCTTTTGGGGAGAGTCGAACCTCCGACCTTGGGTTGGAAGCAGCGCACTTATCCACTGTGCCATGCCGCTCACATGCAACTGATGTTGTGTCTCGACTACATGATACGTCGGGGGCCACCGTAGCGATGTCCCCGTCGGACGCCCTGGGGAGGCCCCCGGAGGCCCCGCGCGTACATGCCGGGACCATATGCTGGGTCTCGTTTCACACATGAGACTGACTTTGGACTTTTCCTTCAAAGTGTTGCATCTCATCAAAGGGGCCATGTCCAAACAGTATGTACCTGGGACGTCCTCAAGGAAATCCTCCGGGACTAGCCCGCTAGGACCAGCTTGGGACCACTGGCAGTCGGGCGTGTTGCCTATGGCCGGGGGCCATGTCCCAATAGAAGTCCCTGGGACGTCCCAAAGGATACCCGCCGGGATTAGCCCGGGGGAAGGGCCCTCGGACCACTGGTACATGGGCGTTTTGCCCAAGCAACGCGGGGCATGTCCAAAAGGACGTCCTTGGGACGCCCCGGGGACGTCGGCCGGATCTAGCCCTTCGCAACCTTTCAGGGGTCCCGATGGGACGTCCGCCGGACCTATGGAGGACGTCTGCTGCGGCGGCCCCGTCGGGCCCCGGGCCGGGTGGTCCGAGCGGCGTCCCGGGAGGTACATGAGGGACATCCCCAGGGGCCATGCAGGGACCACTCAGGGATGTCCGAACATGGTCCGTCCCGGACCGGGACTATGTTTTGTTGACTGGGGGGGCTCTCCGTAAGGGTGCGAGCGAGACAGAGCGACTGGCCCGGGCGCTGACGGCGTGCTGCTTGTCGCAGGCCGCACGAGCGCACCGAGGACGACCTGGAGATGGTGTACGACGAGCTGATGCGCATCCGGGCGCTCAGCCACCTCGGCAACTCGGTGCGGCGGGAGCTGGCCCACGTCATCGTGTTCGAGTCCCACCCCAAGGCGGGGGAAGTCCGTGAGTAGCTGCGGCTGTGGACTCATTCTGAGAGTCTTTTTCGTCGCTCCGTCTCCCTTGCACTCATTGGGTGTCCCTATGGGTGCGAGAAAGACAGAGCGACGAAAGCGACTCTCCTCGGAACGTTTGCTGACTGAGTCTGACTCTGGCACTCGCAGTGTTCCAGCAGGGCGACGAGGGCCATAGCTGGTACATCATCCTGCGCGGCTCGGTGGACGTGGTGATCCACGGCAAGGGCGTGGTCACGTCGCTGTCCGAGGGCGACGACTTCGGCAAGCTGGCCCTCATCAACGACGCGCCCCGCGCCGCGTCCATCGTGCTGCGCGAGCCCAACTGCCACTTCCTGCGCGTGGACAAGGACCACTTCAACCGCATCCTGCGCGACGTGGAGGCCAACACCGTGCGCCTCAAGGAGCACGGCCAGGACGTGCTCATCCTGGAGAAGATCTCCAACACCCACTCTCACTTCAAGTACGCGCGCAGAGTCAGGTGTCGCTTTGGCGGCGCGCCGTGGAGCCGAGGCTGATTGTCGTTTTCCCCCGTTGCAGGTACACCGTGATGGCCGGCACGTCGCAGAAGATGCTGGAGCACCTGCTGGAGACCCGGCTGGTCGGCTCCGGCGGCCAGGAGGCGCTGTACGGCGACCCCTTCCTGGAGGACTTCCTGCTCACGCACATCGTGTTCATGCCCATGCAGACGCTCGTGTCGGAGCTGGCGCGGCACTACCGCATCGAGCCCAGCCCCACGCAGGAGCAGGACTTCCTGCTGGCCTGCAAGCGGCGCGTCGTGCAGTTCGTCAACTGCTGGGTGCACACCGTCCGCCACCCCGTGTTCGACGACCCGCACTCCCTCGCCTTCCTGGAGGTGCGTGTCGTCCTCGTGTCGTCGAGGTGCGGCGCCTGGTTTGCCGAGACTCGTTTAACAGCCTTGTCCGCCTTGTCCGCAGGAGCTGGCCAGCGAGGTGGAGCAGGACGCCATGACGCACCCCAGCCTGCAGGAGGAGGCGGCGCTCATGCACCACGTCATGTCCCAGCTGCGGCGCTACCAGGAGGACCGCGCCGCCGCGTCGGGGCAGAAGTGGAAGCTGCCGCCGTGCGGCCAGCCCGTGGCGCCCTTCTCCAACGCCGCCAACACGAGGGGCCGCGCCGTCATCCGGCCCACGGACGACAGTGAGTTGCAGCGTTGCGGTGGCGACGCAGCTTACGGTGGATTGGCCACAAGACCGGTGGAGGCGGTCCAAATCCCGGACGCGTTTTGAGCTGCACATGCAGTCGCCAAAAGGGACTCGAACCGAACGAGTGACCCCACCAATGGATTGCTCTCCGAACGAGGAATCCATTGGTGGGGTCACACGCTCGGTTCGTCCTGTTTAGCGACTTAGGATCTCAAAACGCGTCTAGAGTTTCGGCCGCCGGCGCCAGTCTTCTAGCCCACTGCGCAGCGGGGGGCTCACCCTGTCTCTATCTCACTCTATTCTTCTCGCCGCAGTCATCTTCCGCGTGTACTGCGCCGACCACACGTACTGCACGCTGCGCTGCCCTGTGTCTTCCACCGCCGAGCACATCAAGCTGTCGGCCGCGGACAAGCTCAAGCTGGGCCCCACCGAGGACCTGGTGCTCGTGGAGGTGCGCTCGTCCGGGGAGCGTATCGTGATTCCCGACAACGACCTGTCCGTGCCCACCGGCCTCGGCGGCCTCAACGCGCGCCTCTTCGTGGCGCCGCGCGAGCACATCGACGCCCTGGTGAGCGAAAGGATGATCAGTGGGCCAGAAGACCGGCGCAGGCGGCCAAAACTGTAGACGCGTTTTGAGCTCCAGAGTCTCTAAATGGGACTTAAAACGAACGTGCGACCCCACCAATGGATTGCTCTCGGGACGAGCTATCTATTGGTGGGGTCACACGCTTGGTCCGAATCCTGTACCCTCTGGAGCTCAAAACGCGTCTAGAATTTTGGCCGCCTCCACCGCTCTTCTGGCCCACTGTGGGATGACCGGAGGGCGGCGGCCCCGGCCGGGAATCGAACCCGCACCCGCTCACGCTGTGGTGCGCTTGCCGCGGCTTCCTGCGTGTTGCAGACGCCCTTGCCGGAGCAGGAGGGCGCCACGGAGGCGATCGAGATCGACCTGGAGCTGTTCAGCATGAAGGAACTGGCCTACCACATGACGCTGTTCGACTGGGACCTGTTCTGGAGTGTTCACGAGGTGAGCCCTGCGGTCAGCAAACTGGGCGTGTGGTTTACGGACGGACTAACATGCTCACCATCTCTCTGCCCCGTTTCAGTACGAGTTGCTGTACAAGACCTTCGGCAGGCAGAGCTTCAACCAGATCACGGCCAACTTGGATGTGTTCCTGCGGCGTTTCAATGAGATCCAGTACTGGGTCATCACCGAAGTGTGCCTGGCGACCCAGCTGTCCAAGCGGGTGTCCGTGCTCAGGAAGATGATCAAGCTGGCTCAGTAGTAAGTCGAGTTAGCGGATGATGCGGGAGTGCCCGGCGAACGTGAGTTGACCGTCTTCTTGTCCACTGGCAGCTGCCGCGACTACAAGAACCTGAACGCGCTGTTCGCCATCGTGATGGGCCTCGGCAACGTGGCGGTGTCACGGCTGTCCCTCACGTGGGAGAAGCTGCCCTCCAAGTCGCGCAAGCTGTTCACCGAGCTGGAGGCCCTGATCGACCCCACCAGGAACCACCGCGCCTACCGCATCGCCGTGGGACGGCTGTCGCCGCCCATCATCCCCTTCATGCCGCTGCTCATCAAAGGTGCAGTCCCTGACAAAGTAGTACAACATGTTTTTGTTGTTATTGTTTTAAAATCTGAGGAGCCATTAGCTCTGGGTTTAAATTGTAACAGGTGCAGTGCGCACTGGAATAGGGCGGGCTCGGAAGTGTGGCCTATTTACTCAGGAATAACCTTTATAAAAATTGGGTCTCCTGTTTCTTTTTTTTTTTTACCAGACATGACCTTCACCCACGAGGGCAACAAAACGTTCTCGGACGGCAAGCTGGTCAACTTCGAGAAGATGCACATGCTGGCGCAGACCATGCGCAGCATCAGGAACTGCCGGTCCAGGCATCTCGGTGAGCACCACCCTCCACGCCACCGCGCGCATGACCACACCGCGCTCGCCACTCGGCACTACAGTCGTCTTTCCTTTGAATTCCTTTGCAGTGCTGGAGCCGTTTTCCCCCAAAGGCGAGCAGGACATCAAGGAGTACATCGCCTCCCTGCGAGTCATCGACAACACCAGGACGCTGACCAGCCTGTCTCAGAAGCTAGAACCCCGCCGCTGAAGTGCAGGGGGTAGTGGTGCGGGGCTGATGCCCATATTCTAGTCAAAGCGGCGCCAAAGCAAAGCCAGGACGGTGCAAGAGCAGTCGGGAAGAGTAGTCTCATCTTCATCTCATCCCATCATCAGAATCTCATCATCCGCACCTTCATCATGGTCTTCATGTTCATGTTCATTGTAGCCTCCCTCTGGGAGTCAAAGGGAAAGCCCGGGCCTGGTCCAGGCAGGCCACATTTGTGATTTTTAGTGAGGTACTTACTTTATATGTTGTAAATATAATAGGAGGAGAAAGCAGGAACTCAGTTTGTTGACAGGGACTCAAGGCTCGCTCCTAATTAAATGTGTGAGCTGACATAAAATTTGAACATTGCTAATTTGCATTCCGGTCAGAGACGTTAGTGGGTGGGTGTAGCTTCCTAAGAAAAAGCAGGTATTGTGTACATTGATTGTAATTTTAAAGTTATATGTAATTCATCAAAAATTTGTTTCCTTTTATTGTTTTTCTTTGTGTTTTAGGTATCTTGACCAACAAAATTTAAATCAAAATAATGTCATTTGTATCATTTGTATACATTTTTATAGATTTTTATGTGATTGGGTCACAAAAATATTTAATATGGCAAAGGCAATGTTTAATTAAGAGCTTAGTGATGTTCTTGTGGCAAAGATTATTTATAATCATGGAGCTCAAAACTTTTATCCCCAGCAGGTCTAGCAATTGCTGTGTTACCAAACAGGTCCGGATATTATTTTGCCATAGCCATATTAGTCGTTGTATACTTTCTTGTGAGCTACCAAGGTAATTTTACAATTGATGTAAGTTTTGTATGCAAAGCATGTGTGTATATGTTAATTCTTCAAACTTATACCCACAAATTTTGTGAATGAATTTGATTCCCTCTCGCTCCATTTTTATTACTTCACTTCACGCACAAAGCTCCTATTTCTTACCTCTTTACTTGATTATAGACTGACATTCACTATGATTTCTCTTTACCTTTTCTGTCATTGTTTTTCACTCTTTCACTTTTCAGCACATTGAATATAATTATGAGGTTCTCCTATCATGTTCAAGTTTATATGGTTAAAACAGTTATGAATTTTAGAAGTGATTCGATTCATATTAGCAGCTCACAAAACCTATTTGTGTACTCAGTACACTCTTTGAGTCACATGCTCATTACAACCATTTGCTTGTGGGTACTTGAATGAGCATACGCCTCAAAGTGTGTACTCATGAGTGCCGTACTTGGAGGCTTGTCCCTATGCCTGGCATGGCTATGCCAAGCACGCGCCTCCAAGTGTGCACTCAGTGAGTACACACTTGGAGGCGCGTGCTCATTCAAGTACCCACTTTGAGGCGCGTCATTGGGCAAGGACACGCCTCGAAGCCGAAACGTACGCTTGTAAGCACGGGACTCGAGGAGTGAACTGAGCACACACATAGATTTTGGGTGAACTTTTTCTCGGATTGTATGATGTACAGGGTGCCTACGTTATTTGTATTCCATCATTAAATTAAGAAACACAATAATGAGTTGAACGCTGAAAATGACAATCAAATTATTTGGAAAAAATGTCTATTGCTCTAAGGGTAACATTAAGGTTTCAGAATAAAGCTGGGCTGACAAATGTTCAAGGTTGGGGAATGTGAAAAAAAGCGTAAAGAAAAAGTCATTAAGTTTGTGTTAAATTTGAAGTTCTCGCTAACTTTACCTTTTAGGACAATAGACCCAAGCTAATGATGCTGTGGGACTTTGAAAAATCTGAAAAGGAGATGTTAACTTTTTTCCACTTCTACCTTTGGCTTTGAGGATTTATCTCAAAGAAATTTTCACTGTAGACCTTAGTCACTTTTCCTATCTTCCTCTGTGCTTCCCAGCATAGCACTGCTGTGATCTATGTATCTTATCTTATCTCTGTACAATCAACCTATCTGTGATGCGTGTTAATCTTAAATTCCATCTTCTTTCTTTAAAAAGTATACGGTACATATAAATATATTTATTATAGTTGTATTGTTGTCAGAACTTTTTCAACGTCTATGGTGGACTATGCTCACTTTGTTTAGTTCAAGCTGATCCTCTTTGTCTGTAAACAGATCCAGTTGTTAGAAAGGAACGTCTTGGTATGTACCAAAAAAAAGTGTCCAAGTTGTTGGTCAAGAGAACTGATAATAGAATTTCTTCGTACATTATAAGTTTGTAATGAAACCAAAATTAATTGACTGGATTTGGAAAAAAATAGCTATGTGTACAAAAAAGTTATATTTCAAGCAAAAAAAAAGTGACTAATAAATAAGTTTTGAATGGGAAAGATTTACAAACAAATCATATCTTGTTTGAAGTTTATCACTTTAATTGGAATTCAAAGCAAACAAACAGAATTCTTGCACATTTCTGATCTTAAAAAACATACAAAAAGAATAAAATAACAATAATGAAACAAGAGGTTGAGTTTGACAATGAACTAACAGTGACATTTTTGTGTTTATAAAAATAAATTCTTGGCTTTCATATATGAAAACAATATACTTTCCAAACATTTTAACCCAAAACAGTCCTACTATCTGAACCAGATGGTAGGTATCTTACTCTTTGAGCCATGCAGTAAGTTCTTTTTCTAAGCTCATGAACTCAAAATGAAAGGAGTTCTCTGCTTTCAGTCACAACAAAGTTCAAAGGACAAAGCTATGATATGCCAGAATTAGAAAGCATGAATGACAGACAAGTCTCCCAAACAGACATTACGCCATAAAATATACATTGACATCAATCCTCCCACTAACAGTATTCTCATCTGTAACAATCTTTCTGACATGATAGGTAATGCATTCATGAGCACAAAGTTGGATTGGAATTAGAATAATTTTTTTAATAGTACTCTTCATATTTTTAATTCACGATGGTACGTACCAGCGTACAAAACTTAACAGACTAATAATAAAACACAACCATTAGTTAAAAGTTATCTGATTCCTATAAAAGCTTGAACAATATCACATATTTGATAACAAGCCTCATAAAATTGCATCATTCTAAATATGAGCACAATAAGTTTCTTTTCATAATACATATGTCACACAATACATAAAAAAAAGTTGGGATGTAGTGCCTCATGTGTCAAATACTGGAATGCCAGGCAAATTTTAAAATCAATACAGTTTATATAAAAATAAACGAAATAGCCCAAAATTAGCAGTTTGACAGACATGTGATGTGTAGGTATTTTCGTCTCAATACTGAACAAAATATACATTATTTCAGTCTCCTACAGGAAAGAAGTCACCCGAGAGTTTTAGTAACTGACAAGCTAAACTGTTTCTACTTGACCTCGACGTCTTTGTCCACCACTGTTGCTGTTCTGGGAAGAAGCTCTGCTGGTAAATGATGTTTCCTCTGATACTTTAGCAGGCGAGTGTGATGAAGGAGTTGAAGGACCAGCAGACTCGCTCATTGCTGAGGATTGAAGTGACACATGAGATGGGGATAGTGTAGAAGTGTTTGATGTTAGGATGGACGATGTCATTGGCACAGGCAGAAGAGGTGAATTATCCTTAAAGCTTACGGAACCCTGGTCTTTAACCTGAGCAGGTAACACAGATCATTTCAGTAACGCAAGGACACATAAGTAGAAGAGGCTAACATCAAGCAGGAGCCCAGATTTACTTACTTTGGCTATGTCTTCTAAAGGGATCTCTTCACTTCTTGGACGCATGGGCTTTGGAGATGCTTCTCTCGACCGACTTGAATCTCGAACACGAGTTCGGTCTGAAAATGCAAGATTACAAGATTACTTTAAAAGCAAGCACACCACAAACCCTATGCTTAAGTCAGAGAAAATTTACCAGGTGATTTTGATGCATTGCTAGGAGATGGTGTGTTCTCTCTACGCAGAGCTGCAGCATGGCCAGGTAACTTTTGAGCATTGTATACTTGACGTTGTTCTCGACCACCAGCTATTCTAATGCCTCCTCCTCCACAAGAAAAATTCAATCATCACAATATATTATTTAATTTTTTTTTTTTTACATTTGCTGGGAAATTAAACTTACTTAAAGCAGATTCTTGTCGACGAGCTGCATGAAGATTAAATGCAGCAGAGCTTGATGCTGTAGACTGAGGGACAGGAATATCCAACAAACGTGCAATTTGAACCATCTTTTTTTGACGTGCTTTTGCTCGACCTTTGGTTAAACGCTGCCTTGCTGCCATGCAACGAATATGGTCATCAAAAATAAATTTAGCAGAAAGTAAAGGTACTCTTTTGGATATTCCAGATGATAAAGGCTGATGAATGGTGATGTGTAGGCACCGGGAATCGTCCTTGTCCCCTGTCACTTCAATATCCTAAGAGAAAAACACCATCAATACAATGACACAAACAGGATGCTGCAATCATAGAAAATGATGGGAAAAAATCTGACCTGTAAAAATCCAACCAGCTTAGCTACACCATATCCAAGACGACGGGTTGGTTCCACTAAAATAAGTTGAATCACATCTATCACAAGGAAACGATGCATTCGTGATCCATCCTTCAGGACCACATTGCATCCTATGAGATCACTGTTATCTGAAATATAGAATTGCAAGTTTAATGTTGACTAAATAAGATATTGGCTGCAGTCCAGAAATTTTCTTAGAACACTGATTATGTAACAATAAATTATATTGTCTTACTTAAGTTTAACACATGGTCAACTTGGACACAAGTTGAAGAGTCTGTTAAAGGCAAAGCTCGCTCTGACTCCATTCCAAGCACCAATGATAAGTCTCGCACCATTAGGAAAACACGTATAGCTCTACGGGCGCGTTCAACCTACAACAAAATAAGGGTGATGTAAAGTCTGAAGGAAAAATCACATCACAATGCACTCCATGCTTTAACACATACTTCACCACATGGTAAGCGTTTCCCAAACTCAATGCCAGTCAGTGGTGTTCCTGTGGGTGGTAACAGCACATTTGAATCCATGGTTAGCCACTCAACATTCAGTGGCTTTTTTTTCATTTGATGGTACTCATCTTCGAACATGTCCAAAAAAATTTCCTCACTCTGTAGGAATTAGGAAATTAATTAAACATTGTTTTTACATACACTGTTTTCCCTTACAGAAAAACTTGCTATTACCTTGTAGAAATTTCTTAGAACTGAACTACTTTCTTCCTTAGCACCTTCAATAGCAGCAAGATGACCATCTTGTAGAAAGCTTACATTTGCATTCATGACAATTTGAGTCAGAAGTCTTATTGTCAGCTCAAGAGTAACCAATCTCACTTTCGCACCTGCAACATTTGAGATAGGTTTCCAATTTATTTATTTTTAAAGTGCTGTAACATTTGAAACTAAACAAAAAGAACACAGGTGCTTACTAGGTTGACAGCTTAAAGTGATTATAGCCACGATTTTTTCCACCAACGACAAGTTGTATCGATTCAACAGTGGTGTACAGGGTGTATCTGGTCTTTGACAAGGGTACAATACCCCATGCAACAAAGCTCCACTAACACCTTTGTTTTTACCAAGTGCATAAAGAAGGCAAAGAGCAAAGAGAGCAGCATAGTCATTTTCTTGACAGTTTAAGGCATTATAAACTGACTCTATAAAGGGCTGGTTGCTCAGAGGTTGAGCAAGAGGCACCGGACCTTCGGGACTCAAGAGCAAGGGCCCTTCACTGGGGGCTGCATTACTATCTCCACAGGTGGATGAGGGACAGGCCAATGGACCTGATTGGCACTCTGGAAAAATAAAAGAATTAAGGATCACAACAGGGCTACCAGGTTTATCATTTTTGAAAGAATTTGACTGTACAAGCATGAGATGATTATACCCCATGGTACAAGTAAAGGTAATATTTTCATATGCTCACCAAGAACTTTGAGTAAATGTTTTTCTTCATCAGTTATGTTTAAATTTGCCTCTGTATTGTCCTTATCATGGTCCACTTTTTCCTCAGAGCCTTTGTCAGTGGTACCAGTTCCATCGTCCAGGGAGGCTTTGGAACAAAGAGGAGAAAGATTAGTGAGCCCTACTGTCACGTCAAACAAACATTACGTGTCATCAACCTACGTTGTCTTGAACGAGGTTCTGAGGTGCACGGTGAAGCTAACTCAGCACTATCGGCACTCATAGATCTTGAGGAAACATCCAGAGAGATTTCTAATGAAATTTCTAAGGATTCTGTGGGTGGCAAGAAGCCCGGCTGAATGACACTTGCTTTACCCTGCCGGAGACGATATAACAGTTTTATTCAACTGTCCAAAAAATTAAAAATTTACAACATTTTAAAAGTATACCTGTTGAAGAAGGACAATTTTATCCTGGGTCGAAGAGTTGCTAAAAATTAGTCGATCAGCATGAAGGATAATTTTGGCTAATGTGTCCACGAGAGGAGCATGTGTAAGTATAAGGAAGACTTGGGACAGAAGAAATAATGACACTACACTGCTAACATAAGGCTGAGAATTCTGTAAAAAGAAAAAAAATTAATTAAAGATGCAGAAATAAAATATTCAATAATTATCCCTATTACAAAAATAGTCTTTACCTTAGGTGATGAGGATCTCGTCTTTTGTCTATCCAATGAGAACACATAGAGAGGAACCAAGAGTTTGTTCAGCAGATGGTCTGTCAAAACTTGATTAAGATCAGCAATACCCAGACAGAGTATATCATTCAAGTAGTGAAGGTGATCAAGATGTTCAGCAACCAGATCGGCCAAACGATTTTTACTTTGATGACTGTTGGGAAGAAACATGGGAGTTATGTAAAGGTCACTTTAGAGCATTTACATGCAAGAAAATCAAACAAAGACCTACTCAGCATCATTGCGAACGCAAGCATCCAGTTCCAGAACATGATTGCCAATGAACCAGACCAGATTAGAAAAATATGGTGCGGCTGTACGATCCCTAATAAATCTCAACATTGACCGATCTTCAACTCGGTAGACATTTAATGTAAGTGTTCTAACAGCAATTCGTACCATACTTTCAGAATGATTGAAAAACTTTATTGCTTCTGTATATAAAGGAAAGTCATTGGTATGCTAGAAAATAAAATAAAATTGAGCGTAAATCACATGCAATACCACACATGAGAAAGAGAAAATCATATGCTCTGTATCAAAATGTGTTACCTCATTATAGAAAAAATGAATGGTGTGGCCATTGAGCTTTAGTGACAGTGTCTTTAAGAATGAAATGTAATATGCCATAACTTCCTCATCAGAAAAATCGAACTTGTGCACGATAATTGAATTGACATGATTATTACTCAGGAGATAGTCTAGAACAAATGAGAGAAATACATGGATTGTGATCCAACAAGATCGGTAAGTCCCAATTCCTGTACATGTGAGTGGGAGTTTTACTTACACAGTGATGTTTCATTTCGAATATTTTCAAACAATATGTTGAGTGTCTGTAGAAGTTGAACACAAACATAGCTACCACATTTTTGTTTCATTATTTTCAGAAAGAATGACAACATATTCTTTTCAAGAAAGAAACTGGAACAGAAAAGAGTCAAAATAATTATTTCAAACAGAAACAGGAAGGGAAACACTGAAAATATTCAATATGAAAATATTGCAAACTTACTCAAATACACTGCTATCATTTTGGTCACCCCAAATTAAAATTTCAGCAATTGATCGTAGTGTTTCCACTAGAAGTCCTCGATTGCTTTCAGACACTGTCTGATTTTTAGATAGGACATTATACAAGTACCTAAAAACATAAAAGATAACAACTCATCTCTCTCTTCACAAAAGGATAATCTGCTTCAATTCTGTAGAACATGTAAAAATATGCTAAGAAGTAAACATATTGTTCATCTATGAGTGAAAATTTGATACAATCATGTTGGCAAGTGTTGTTGACATTTGATGCACATGAGACCTTGAACCTTAGTCATGGATACATGAGCATAGAAACAGAGATTATTAAAAAACAAAGGAATTATTTCCAAATTCCTATTACCAATGAAATTTTTTTGGAAGAATAAAATTACAGCTCAAATCTACACTGAATCAATGAC
The DNA here is from genome assembly GCF_012932325.1 of Thrips palmi. Taxonomy (NCBI): domain Eukaryota; kingdom Metazoa; phylum Arthropoda; class Insecta; order Thysanoptera; family Thripidae; genus Thrips; species Thrips palmi. Next base: position 1,222,488 of record NW_023144628.1, on the reverse strand, counting down.
TATTCTTTATTGATGTGACAGATGCCTAACCTACAAAACTAGATATGACAGCCAGTTTACTCGACCGTCAGATGAACACTTAAATAATCGAAATAGGTGTATCTTAAGGAGCTCGTTCAATGGTATTTCTGTTCACGAGAATTATCACAGAGGCTTACTTTAAATGGTCCAATGAATGAGGGTTCTTAGGCTTCCACAAACCAACTCCAAACCAGCTCCGACTTCTAAACATTGTTTGTCACTTGTAAAAATAACTATCAGATGATGAATATAATTCAACTGCAACCAACGCCACACGAATAAGTCATCCTCCACATAGAGAAATTACAAAAATGAAACAAAAAGAGGTTCAAAACAACCGTCTGCTACAAGGATCATGCAAATCCCGCCATCTTGGCATTATTGGAGGACGGAACGGAACGGAACGGAAACGGACGCTGCTGGGATGAAAACTCGCGGCTCGAGCAGGAGCGGTCTTTTTGAAGTTTAAAGAAGGTCTTCCCTGCCCAAGATTTATGCTTTTGCCTTACATACAGCAAAGAAATGTCAGAGCCACTCAATTTTGCTGGGCTTCATCTGTTTTTATTCTTCTCTAAAATGATACTTCCCATAGAGACACACAGTGTCTCCATGAACATGCTCACAATGAGTGGCGACTGGGCTGCTGGTTAATTTGCAACAACAAGCAGAAGTTCTATTCATAAGATTTTATTATCAAAACAAAAACAAAGAAAACTTACGATACAGGGAATGCACATAATTATTGGAATAAATTAACACAAATAAATAGTATGAACAAGAGAAGTATTTGAAAGAAAAATATCACAATAAATCAAAAGAACCTATACAAAAAATGCTGGAAACTTGTAGCTTAAACATTCCAGCACAACATGTGTTTTGGAAAAACTGTTAACGCCGCTTTTTCTTTTCCTGTCTTCTTTGACGATGGTGGCCATGAGGAGGGCGACGAGGTGTAGCTTGAGGTGTACTGTGATCCGATACCTCGTCGTCACTCCCATCCAAGTCCTAAGGTGGGAATATTGAATGAGACAACAGTAACAAGAAGGGTTTTAAGTAGAGATACTGCATACCCTTAAGGCTTACCTTGCCCTGAACAGATGAATCTCCTGAACGGTCTGGAGCCATTACAACCGCAGCCAGACAAATGAGTTGAAAGAAAGCGCCGAGGTAAAGACCGCAGCGCATAAGAGAGTCCAGGAAATCTGGGCTAGTGTTGATGTCTGCACCGTGAGACTCCACTGGAACAACATTTAAACAGCACTTCATTTGATTAAAATCAAACAAGAAGACAGAATTTTTTATAAAAATACTTGATTATTTTGTTTTTTAGCACTATAATACATTAGAGTGAATTCATTAGTTGGCAAAATAGTTTTGAGACAAATAACTTTGTAAATTTTCGTCTGCTCTGGCTAGAACTGTTGGGGTTAGGAACTGAAGTCATCCTTCAATAAGAGAAGAGAGTTGAGATCAATAAAACAAAACTCACTTGAGTGGATGAGTGTGGAAAAATTAGTCACGTTTCAAGATACAGGTTTAAAGCTAGTGGGACCAGAAAGCTCCTTGGTGTTCAAAAACCCTCGCTGAAACAAAAATCTTTTTGTTTACTGTTTGCAGCTCGAGTTCTACTTCACGTACACAAAAAAAAAGGTGAAAAGAGTAAAGTAATGCTGTGTCGTTCAATCGTGCGTAGAATGAAACGATCAAATCGCTAGACTTTCCTGGGATTGCTCGAAATGATTATTTTCATTCAAAGTTCTCCCGTTTTGCGATATTTTATCTACTGCCTTGTTTTTTTAGTGCTGGTATGCCTGCCAATGCACTGTTATTCGCAGTTTCTTTCAGTATTCACAGGTCTCCGGCGTCTGCACTGTATGCACATGTACTACGAACATTAACCTAAGGACACAACAAGAATACGTCTTAATTTAGACGATATTGTTTTAATTCTTCATGAGAGAGCAATGACTTTATGTCAAAGTCTTCAACGTTTTGGTAGGGTTGGTCGGTGGGTACTTCCCAAAAGCCATCATGAAAGTATTACGCGCAGTGAGTACCACTAGTTTTTAACATTATGTTGCCCAAACACTTGCATATCTTACGTTATTTTGAAACTCACAGGTTTTTCTGTATCAACTCCCCTCTTGAATGATACCCTTCGTCGCTCAGCAATTTTCACTGCAGAAAAGAAAAGACAACATGAAGCTGTGGGACGTATCAATAAGATAGAGGTGGAAGTCACGTCAGACTATGGCAATGAGTTGCTTCTGATGAATCGAGACATCTCTACTCCTCACGATTGTGCGAAACGTGAGTGTTGATATTTTATAATTGATGTTTTCATTTTATTCAAAGTCAGCATGTAGTTTTATCTTGCTTGCAGACATATCGGGGCATTTGACCAAGAACGCATTTGTTGCACTCGTTAATACTGACTCAAATCCAAATCAGCCATGGGACATGCACAAGCCTCTTTCAAGTTCTTGTCGATTACAGTTCCTGAAAACCACAGACAAAAATCCTTGGATAGCCAACAACACATTTTGGCGATCATGCTCCTTTATGCTAGGCGCAGTGGTTTCAAAAGCGTTTAGGGATGACATTGCTGTAATCTTGCACAGTTTTCCTTCACCTAATGGTAAGCACCACACCGTGACTTACAGTTTTCAATGTTTTCAACAAAATATGTACTAGTTGGAGTTTAGTTTACAGTGGCAGCTTCATACTGGATGCATTTGTTGGACTTGAGTCCTGGAATCCTTCACCAGAGGAGCTGCGGTCATTTTCAGCAGACATGGTAAAATTATCAGGAGAGGAGTTACCTTTTGAGTATCTTTCTGTCAGCAGAGAGATTGCAGAGGATATGTTTTCTGACAACCCATATAAACGGGTTCATATAGGCAATATTTTTGAGAATCGTGAGTACTTGCCTTACTTCAGCTTTGAGTTTCCTCCTAATTATAGATAATCTTTTAAATCTGTATTTCGTCTTCATTAGATAATGAAGTGGTGGTTTATCGAGTTGGTGACCATGTAGATATTAGTCGTGGTCCAATGATGAACCACACTGGCCTACTTGGGCGTTGTACTATAGCATCTGTACGTAATTGCTCTAGAATTTCATTTATCAGATTTCAGTTAATTAAAACTAGAATATTCAAATATTTGTCTATGTTTTCCTTTTTTCTAGGTTCATTACCTTGAAGATGATCAGCTGTTTCGATTTCAGGGTGTAGCGTTACCAATAGGGCACAAGGTAATTATCATAATATGATTGTGGTACAATCAATACCATCTTCAAGTAAATTTAAACAAAAACTTTTTTTTTCATTTTTAGTTGAATCATTATGCATATGGTATACTGGAAAATCGAGCCAAATTTCTTGTAAGTACAAAAATTTAAACATTTTTTTAAAGTTTATGTTTTTTTGGTAACTTATGATTTATTTTACAGAATGATCATATGATTCCATCTCAAACCAAATTCCAACCAGCTCCTGAATATGCCACCGAAGCTACGAAAGTTAACTAAACCTGGAAGGGTGAACTTCCCTGTTGCTAATGTTTCAATGTATTCTATCTGTGAAATACATTGCTGTTACCTGTACCCCACTTCTGTTTCTCCCCACGCCACCCCACCACATCTTAAATACCGTCACAATGGGGAAGCCCCCAAAGATAGCCAGTTCCAGGATCGATCTGAGGATCAACTTTCATCAGGCGGCCCGGAGAAAAACGGGACGAGAGGGGAGGCATTTTTCTAGAAGCCCCAAGCCCCTCTCGGCTTGAGTCGCCGAGGTCCTCCCATCAACAGCTGGTCATTGATACGGGGCCAGAAGCAGCCAGAAGGTTCCCCGTCGTCGACCCCTGATGTGGGTCGGTGTTTTCCACGGTGCGGCACTGGAGAGCAGGAAGCGCCCCATTGCGGATTGGGACCCAGCTCACCAGGCCCTGGCCCTGGCCCTCCATGGGCGACATGACATGGGCCTAATGGCTGATGAAGGAGAACGGAGTCGTCACCAAGAGGCCATCGGGACGCGGCTCATTAGCTACCGCTCAACATCCTTCAAATGCGTCAAACGGCCTTGTTATCTTTCCATAGTTCTGTGAGGCCACATGCCAAAACAGTCAAAACCCGAGAGAGGCGTGCCTTTTGTTGCGATTCTAGTCCTCTGTACTTCTAGAACGAACAGGATTGCCAGAGCGTGAGCCTCGATGTCTTCTTGTGGAACCGCGCGCTCGGCGGGAAGGGGAAGGGCGACCGACTTGCTCTGCTGAACTCTGAGGAAACGGGGGCGGGGAAAGACAGGGAGAGACACAGAGAGAGGCGCTAAACTCATCGCAAACCGCGAGCAGTGGCGGTCTAGTGGGCCGCCCTCTCTCTCCTCGCCCCTCTCTCTTGGCCTGGACAAGTCCTCGTACTTCGCTCGTGCCGCGAGCGCAGAGCGCACCAAGCACAACAGCGACCACGACCAACAGCTGAGCGCCCCCCTCCCCACCCCTCCCCCCTGGCGCCCCCTTCCTGCCCCGCCCCGCCCTGCCGGCCTACGTTCCACAGCGGCGCGCGGCGCACCGGGCCGCAGCTCGCCGGCCAGCCAGCCAGGCCGGGGGCATTCATGTTGGAGACGCCGAAGCAGAAACGTCAGCGAGTGGTCCTTCTCCGAGTTGATCGCAGCGCCATGCGCGTGTCCTGCGTCGTCCTCCTGGCCACGGCCGTCATCGGCTGTGGTCTCACGACAGCCAACGCCGCCGAGCCCAGCCTAGCCGACCTCAACGGGCACAGTATCTGGACGCAGCTGGAAGAGGGGTGAGTGTGTGTTCGCTCGGAGTGACGCGAGTGTCACATGCAGACTAGGTTGTCTGGAAGGTGTCACCCTAGCTAGAGTCCTGGAGTGTCTTCCTGGACCACAAATGGTGCTCTACATTTGGGGTCTGTACTGCATCACAACGCAAGTCCGTCCGTCAGTGCTGCTGTAAAAACAAGGACCGCATGGACACCGTGACTCGAACTCTACAGAGGAGTTTGACTCCAACCCTACGAATCCAAGTTGAACGGTTGAAATGAGAAAATGACATCTCGAAAAGATCGCCAAACCGTTTCCTGTAGAATGTCTGAGCCTACTTCACGGAGTTACTCAAAAAGATTTGCCCCGGGTGAGGATCGAACTCACGACCTTCAGATTATGAGACTGACGCGCTGCCTACTGCGCTACCGAGGCCGGATGGTAGAGGGGGCCGAGCCGGCCGCACAGAGTCCGCGTGGTAAGCCCGCGGAGCGCGCGGCAAGTGCGCACGCGCGAGGCGCGACTTTTCAAACTGCCGCGCGAATGTCGCCTTCCTTTCCTTTTTCTGACCGCGAGCGTTGTGTTTGTGTGCGTGTCCAGATTCCGCGGCCTGCAGCAGGCTGCTCTGGGCCGGCCCATGCGACTGCACCCCGCCCTGCAGCAGGCCCTGCGAGGGGTGCCCGGGGTCCTTCCCGACGGCAGCCCCGCCTCCGCGGAGGACGAGCGTCCCGACGAGCCCCCCGAGCAGCACGACGAGGAGGACCTCCTCTCCGGCGTCATGTCGGACGAGAAGGGGGACGAAGATTCGTCGGAGGAGGAGGACGACGGCGACGACGGCGACGCCGCATTCCCCGCAGGTAATTGCTGTGACGCATTTTAAAAATGGACGTCTGTGTGAACCTCAAACTACAAGTACTTTTCATTTGGACCAGGCCCAATGCTGTTCCCCATTCATTCGCTCTTCGATTCGTTCTCATCCGTTTGGTGGAAGGGGTGAGTACGAAAATGTGCCGGTGATGGATATAAGTTAGAATCATTGCCCATTGTCAGGAAAGTGTCCCCAGCGCCTCGAAAAAGACGAAAAGACGGAACCTCGACGATTGACAGGCGAGTTTCGCAGCCGGAAACGAGAAACAAGGGCAGATAAGGCAAGAAAAGAGTGAAAGACGGTGCGGTGCGCTGCCAGTCTGCCAGAGGCGCACGACGACCGGGCTCATTTCTCTAGGAATGTCTGTTTACCTGGCGGGGTCCTCCAGGCCTACCAGGCCTCCGCCCGGCTCACGAAGAGTCGAAGAAGGCAAGGCGCCGTGTTTATCTTGGCCGGCGGCCCTAGGCGGCCCCGGGCCGCTGAAAGCTACATTTGTGAGAGGCGCCTCGCCCGCTTCGCAAGGTAGTGAAGAACAGCGGGCGGGGCACAGGCCGGGTTGGCCGGGGGACGGGGCCTCCGTACCGCTATGTCGAGGCGGGGGCCCGGGCTGCGGTCGGGGCCCCTGGGCCCCTGGGCCCCTGGCTCCGGGAAGGGAAGAAAGAAGATTCGCTTTAGTAGTCCTCGCCTGGCGGGCTGCCGGTGGCTGCCGCCGCCCCAAGCGTACTACTTGACAACAACACAAAAAGCAATGAGGCCCCGGGTTCAAAGCCCCGCGTACGCCCGCCCCTCGTATTTATATCTGGTCCGACGGGTCAGTTGTCAGCTTCACAGCGACAGCGTCGAAAGTTGCTCCTCCGCCTTCGCGGGTGAGCGGTTTTTTTTTGTTCTGTTTTTTTCCGTTGTCCGTCGCTGCCTCCGGCTGCCTATTCGTAGGTGGGGGTGACGTCACCGTCGGGGAAAGCCCCGAAGAAAGTCAGTCACACACTGGGCAGGGACAAAGTGACGCGGTGACGGTCCGCCGGCAAGCTGGCTGTTCGATGCCGATGACGTACAAGTACTAATTCGCGTTCACCTCGAACGGGTGGGGCGGTCGTCTGACGCGTCCGACCTGACGTCGTCCGGGCCGGCGCCCTGGAGAAGGGTCGCTGGCCTCCGCTGCCTCCACTGCCTCGTCCTGTTGCGTTGCGTGGCCCATTCGCTCCCCCTTCCCTCCCTCCACCCGCGGCCCACAAGGTACCCGAGGCTCCAGGCCCGCGGGTGCCTCCAGGTGCCTCCAGGTGCTTCCAGGTGCTTCCAGGTGCTTCCAGGTGCTTCCAGGTGCTTCCAGGTGCTTCCAGGTGCTTCCAGGTGCTTCCAGGTGCTTCCAGGTGCTTCCAGGTGCTTCCAGGTGCTTCCAGGTGCTTCCAGGTGCTTCCCCCGCGGCACGCGGAATCGCCCCGATGGCGGTGGCTGGTCCGGCGTGGCGCCGCGCCGCGCCGCGCCCTGCACATGGAGTGCGATAAGCACTCGGTGCTGCGGGCCGCAGCAGGCGTGGCTAGGCGTGGCGTGCGCAGTACGAGTACCTGTAATAGCGAAGGAGCCCGCAGCTGCCACGGCGCTAGCTGCCGGCTGGTTCAACCTGGTCCGGGTGGTCCGGGCATCCGCGTGCTTTTCGACTCGAGGAAGCTAGAGTCCGTAGCGGCCGCGGCACAGCAGAACTGTGTGACTATTTCCCTTCCCTGGGGGAGAGGACGGCAAAATTGTTTTTTTCCGCAGGCCGCAAGGGGGCGGGCAGAGACCTGATTTGCGGGGTTTGCCGCTTTGCGGACGGCCCGTTGTCGGCTGTAGGGAACAATAAATACATCGGACGGTGTGTCTTTGTTCTCTTTTTACGGTGCCAGTGGGCCGTAAAAGTCCACCGCGAGATGACGATGAGACGATGTGCCGATTCGCGGCGCGGTTTGCGAAGTGTTCGAGAAGTGTCGTTTTTGCGCACGCGAGTCGTTTGTCATTCCGCGTGCATCCCCCCCATCCAGCACGACGGCGTGCGCCACGGCGGCCACGGCGCAAATCAATTCTGAACGCGCAAGGCGCGCGGAACATGGCGGCGGTGCTGGGTGCTGGTACCCGGTGCTGGTGCGCCGCCGCGGTCGCCGCGGTGGAGGGGAAGTCCCCAACTGGTCGCGTGCGCGCTGCGGGCCGCCGAGGGGGGCCGCGGGGCCCGAGGGGGGCGGCCGTCGTCGAAGGCGGTGACCCGCGACGAGAGCAGGCCGCTACTTTTGCTCTAATCGAAAACTAACCACAGGGCTGGGAGCGGCCGGACAAAAGGCCAACGAGCGCCTGCACCGCGAAAATGCAGCTTGCCGATTTGCAGCGCGTTGTTCGCAAGGCTCGTGTGTGCACTGCCAATCTACCTGCAGTTACCTGCAGTGTGTGTTCGCTTGCCAGCCCCCCTCCCCCTTCCTTTTTTGTGTGGCCGCGGTGCGTGAAGGCCCCGCCAGTCATCGCGGTGTACCATCACTCGCCGGCACGGCACACGGCCCCCGGGTCGGGCACCCACTCGACGGGCTGCAGCACGGAGCCATGGCGGAGCCCTTGACCAGGGCGCCCCTCCTCCACCGCGGCGGCTCGTCCTGCTTTGTGTGCTGGCTTCGCTTGCTGGCGGCGCGGTGCGCTTTCCGAGCGCCTCGGCCCGCCGGGCCCGCGCCCTCGAGTCTTTCGAGAGCATTCGAAAGCAGAGAAAGTATTTCCATAAACGGGTGGGCGGGGCGGGGCGGGGCGGGGCGCGCCGAGTCGCACGGGATAACGGCCTCGAGGTTCCCGAGCACGGCGACGACCGCGCACACCACACCGCCGGCGTCGCGACCACGCCGTCAAGCCGCCGCGCCGGCCGGGTCGGCGCCGAGGCACGCCGAGGCGGAAGCCCGGCCAACCGCTCCCATTTTGGACAGCTTTTCCCATTCAATTTCGAAATCATGATTCTGGTGCCGCCGGCGTTATTTCTCGTTCCCATGGACTCGGTGTCTTCCAGCGCTTCCGCCCATCCGCCGTCACGTCCTGGAGGTCCCAGCCCATGCCGCCGGCCGCGGCGGTGGGCAAGGCGGTGGGCAAGGCGGTGGGCAAGGCGGTGGGCAAGGCGGTGGGCAAGGCGGTGGGCAAGGCGGTGGGCAAGGCGGTGGGCAAGGCGGTGGGCAAGGCGGTGGGCAAGGCGGTGGGCAAGGCGGTGGGCAAGGCGGTGGGCAAGGCGGTGGGCAAGGCGGTGGGCAAGGCGGTGGGCAAACGGAACGGTACTGCCCCGGCACCGCCCCGGCTGACTCCCTTCTGCTCGCACACAGCGCACGTTCACAGCGGAGCGGCGATGGCAGGGCAAGCAGTGCCGTGGCGGCGGGCGGGGTGGCGTGGGGCACTGCGGGGCTTCGCGGCTCTCTTCAGCCCTCGCCCCGCCGCCGCACTAATGAGGAAACCAGCCATCAGCCATCACATTTGACGCGGCGCGGAGCCAGGCCCTGGCCAGGCTGCGCGCGCCGCGCGTCATCCCGTCGACCAGTCATCCCCCGCCCCGCCCCGCTCACGCCCCCGCCTGCACCTGCACCCGCGGCGGACACAGTGGCGTCGACGCCGTCCTGATTCGTTTAGCCAGCCCCTCTGCTGCCTGCCCTGTCCCCTCCTTGTCCTCCAATGTCAAAGTCAGGGTGACCCCGACGTCGGGCCTCGCCGCGCAAGGCTGCTCGCCTCGCCGTCGTGGGCCTTGGAGTCCTTGGGGTAGGCCAGCTTTAGGCGCCACCGCACTATCAGCATGCTGCAGACGAAACTAATGGTGTCTACGGGATAGACGGCGCTGCCCTTCCTCCCGTCGGTCCTGACGGTCCTGACAAGGCTCGGGGCCTAGGTAGGCCCCTCGGCTTCCAGCGCCACACTCGCACGTCCATGCGCACGTCAAAAACAGGCGTATTTTTTCCTGGTGGGTGTTTGTGCTCGTGTGTGTACAGTCGCCACTCTGCGCACGCAGGCCGTCCACAAAAGGCCCCCCTATGAATCATCGCCGCCGTCCATGGCGTCCATGGCCCGCAGTCTCCCGTCTCTGCCCCCCTGCGCCGCCGAAGGCTTTGTCTCTCAGGGACAAGCCGTCACGAGCAGGGACTCTTTTCCGCACCGAGCTTTCTGCGGCCGGGCTGCCGAGGCGAGGGCCGTAGAATTTTCCAGCACGAGCTGCCAAGTTTTGACAACAACCGTCTAGGAGTCACTCAGACTTCGTCGTGCTGGGATCGGAGGCCCTTGCGTCACACGGCTGGGCGTGGACCGGGGCACCGGGATTTCGGCGAGCGGTCTGATTCCGAGAGTCGTTTTCATCGCTCTGTCTCGCTCGCACCTTTACGGGACGCCCCGTCAGTGCGAGAGAGAGCGACGAAATCGACTCTCAGTCTGCTGCGTCAAGGAGCGACTCCAGGGCAGGGCCCACGGTCCGCGACCGCCGTGACGTCAGGCGTGACGGCGAAACTGCGCGTGCAATTCGTCGAACTTCTCGGAGCCGCAGAGTCCAGGGAGTCCAGCAGCCTGATTCCGAGAGTCGCTCTGCCTCTCTCGCGCCGATACGGGACCACGGGACGCCCCATGGGCGACAGAGCGACGGAAACGGCCCTCTGAATCAAGCTGCGCTGCTGCGGGCCCCTTGTGATTAGGGCGTCGCGCGGGCTCCACGTCATGGCGTTGCGTTCGCCGAACTGGCCTGGCCAGGCCACCGTCCAAGTCAATTTTCGCCCTCGCGACACACGACAGCCGAGCCGGAGGCACATGGCCATTTCCCGGGACCGAACCCGATTGGACCGTAGAAGTCCGGTTTTATCAACACGAGCGTCCAGGGGCGGATCCAGTGTGGTTTAGGGGAAGTGGGGCGATGTCGCAAAAGTTGCCTACTTGGGCAAAGTGCGACTTTTCTGTTACCTTTCAAGCGGCTTCGCCGCGGACCCACGCCTGGGAGCGTCACGGTTGCTGTCTATTTTCCAGACCCAATGTCTGCATCACGCGAGAGGAGACCGACGAGACCCCCAAGAAGGCCTCCTCGTCGGCGTCCTCGAGCCAGGAGGACGGCGGCGACTCCAGCGACTCGAGGGACTCCAGCCCCGAGGACCACAGCTCGTCCATGTCCGTGCAGTCGTGGCTCATGCCCGGCATGTTCCAGGACTTCCACTTCTCCAGCTGCTCGCAGACCCCCACCACCTACGAATGCACCACCAGGTGAGGTTGGGTTAGGTTTTTTCCTCAATTCATGCCTCAAAAAAGAAGAGGGAATTTGTAGACGAGGCGGCCCCGCTGGGCACGACGACGACCGGCATGTCCAGGACGCGGAACCGCGACAAGCGCGGCGTGGCGTGCCAACCCGTGGCAACCAGACGCTAGAGCGCGATGCTCGTTGTCTCCGCAGCGCCGAGAAAACGAAAACGAGCGTCGCGGCGCCGCCATCGTGCATCACGCACCCGACATGCATGTGGCGGATTGTTAAATGTGTTTGGTGTTTTGAATGTCGGCAGGTCCGCGCACCACGGCGTGCGCAAGAAGGTGGTGACGACGTACCGCTGCTGCCACGGCGCCCGCCGCGAGTACGGCCGATCCGGATGCAAACTGGGTAAGTATAAGGGAGCCGATAAGATCGCAGGCAGGCAGCGCGAGCCGCTAAAAACAAGAACAAAAACAAGAAGGAAAACGGCTTGTTGTGACAGCTTGAGAGCGCTTTTGTCATGTCGCGACGTCGCGGCGCGGCCAGACCGGCGTGCCGTTTGCCGTTCCGTTTCCGCGGAACGCGCCAGATGAAAAACGGGCAGGAAAGCGTGACCGCGGAAACGACAAGAACAAAGGCGTTTAGGTCTTCAGGGTGATCACCGGTGCAGAGAGGGAGGATGATAGCCTGACGCGCCCGTTTGTTGGCAGTGGACATGAGCTCGATGCTGGACACGGCCGGCGAGCTGGGCTCCGTCTTCTCCAAGATGGTCGTCTCGTCCGGGGCGCAGAGCGTGGTGGAGCTGGCCGGGAACGCGACGCTGTTCGTGCCCACCAACGACGCCATGGAGGACTACTATGACGTCATCCTGGACCAGAACCGCGTGCGCCGCGCGCTCGGCCCGCACCCCGTCGTCCCCGTCATGGTGTCCGACGAGGAGGCCCCCGAGGCACCCGCCACCTTGCCCGTCAGAGGACAGCCCGAGCACGAACCACTGCCGATGCCCGTCGCCATGGCCCAGAGGTAGGCGAGCACCGAGAGCTGGTTTGAGCCCCACTCTTGCCATTCTTGCAGCGTGCTAGTGCTGCTTCGTGTTCCAGTAGTGACACCGTCCTCCGCCCCGACGCCGCGGTGCCCGAAGACTTCTCCGCGCGCTCGGACGACGAGACCACCGACGCGGTGCCCGAGGCGAAGATGGACGACGCGGTGACTGCGCCCCCGAAGGCCCCGAAGGTCCCGAAGGGTGACGCGGAGGTCGAGCCCAAGGTGGACGAGGCCGAGAGGAAGGACAACACCGTGGTGCCGAAGAAGGGCTGGCGGATCAACGCCGCCAAGGCCAAGGACCCCCTGGACAACGAGCTGGCGGACCTGCCGGACTCCACCCTGGTGGGCGCGCACCGCGTCGAGGGCCTCGTCGACCTGCTCGAGGTCCGCAACGACCACATCCTCAACACGACGGCCGGCACCACTATCCGCCTCAACGTGTTCGCCACGGGCCCCAAGGGCCGCACCGTGACCGCCAACTGCGCGCGCATCACGCAGGAGCGGCCCGCCGTGGGCGGCATGGTGTACCAGGTCGAGAAGGTGCTGAGGCCCGTCAAGGCCGAGCGCACCATCGCCCACCTGCTGCACGTCGACCCTCGCCTCTCCACCATGAAAAGACGTGCGTACTAGTACAGGGATAGAGGGAGAGGTGTCGGGACACTGTCGGCGGCATCTGATACGGTTTGCTGTTCGCAGTGGTGGAGCAGGCCGGGCTGATGGAGACGCTCAAGACGACGTCGCCGCTGACGGCCTTCTTCCCCACGGACGAGGCCTTCGACAAGATGGACCCGGCGATGCGCTTCAAGCTGCTGAGCGGCGAGGGCTGTGTTGGGGGTAAGTACCGGGCTGGAGCGTGGCGGCCTCGATGGCGGCGGGTTCGGTCCCGACCGACAGCGTCTCACTTTTCTCTATCGTGCTCCCCGTCCAGCCTTTGTGAGCCACCTGCTGGCCAAGCACACGGTGTGCACGGACGCGGCTAGGATGCGCGTCAGTGCCCAGACCCTGGACGGCGACTTCGTCATGCTCAGGAGGGTGCCGGCCGACGTTGACGTGTTCACCCTGGACGACGTCAAGCTCGGCCCCCACGACATCATGGCTTCCAACGGCGTCCTGCACCTGCTCGACGACGTCGTCCTGCCGGACTCGGCCCGGCCGGTGTCGCAGCTGCTCAAGTCGCGCAACCTGACGCACTGGTACGACCTGCTGGAGAAGGCCGACCTCCTCGAGGAGGTGGACGCCGCCCAGAACGTGACGCTGTTCGTGCCCAACAAGGCCGCCATGCTCTCGCCCGAGGGCGAGTTGCTGACGGACTTCATCGGCAAGCTCGGCGAGGAGAAGAACAAGGCGGCGCTGCGCGACGTGCTGCGCCTGCACCTGGCGCGGCCCGCCGTCGAGCTGGACAAGATGAGGAACAACCAGATGCTGCCCACCAGCCTGGACGACACCAAGCTGCGCGTCAACCTGTACGCGACGGTGAGTTGTGCTGGGGTAAGCACTAACCAACGTCAACGGCACCCGGTGGAGGGAAATCGCTAACCTATTGTATATTTCCACCCTCCGCGTCCCTGTTTACGAACTTTGTTTCTCCCGGGTTGCAGATTCCGTTCCTGAACGGCGCCATCACCAGCGCCACGGTGCAGTGCGCGCGCGTCGAGGACGCCAACAACAAGGCGTGCGGCGCCGTGCTGCACGAGGTGGACAGGGTGCTCCGGCCGGCCGAGGACTCCGTCATGCAGATGGTGGAGCAGCGCGCCGACCTCAGCGTGCTCCGCGACATCATCAAGGTGGGCCAGCCGGCCTGACGCTCCGCGCTTTCGAGTGCGGGAACCATTCTCAAACGACGTTTCCTTTTAATTTTAACTCAACCTGCTCCTTTTCGACAGGCATCGTCCTTCGCCGAGAAACTGTCCCAGCCCAACTCCGCGGACTTCCCCGCCTTCACGCTGTTGGCGCCGACGAACGACGCGTTCGAGGAGCTCAAGGACGCCGAGCGCGTGGCCAAGCTCAAGACGGACAAGGGGCACGCCGACTCGTTCGTGCAGCGGCACGTCCTGCCGTGTAAGTCCCCCAACTGATTCCGAGAGTCGTTTCCGTCACTCTGCCTGTCGCTCTTATGGGGCGTCCTGTAGGCGCGAGTGAGACAGAGCGACGAAAACGACTTTTGGAATGACGCGTCGTCTTTTATGGGAGGTTCGCGGTACTAGCGTGGCGCATCGGCTTTGCTTGCAGCCACACTGTGCTGCTCCGGCGTGGGCGTCTCCTCATGGATGTTCACCCACCGCGTCCCCTCGCTCAAGAAGGACGTGGCCCACAAGGTGCGCAGGGACGGCCTGAACCGCCCCCACATCGGCGACGCCGTGGTGCAGCAGTGCGACGCCATCGGCAGCAACGGCATCATGCACGTCATCGACACGGTGAGCAGCGGGCAGCGCAGCAGCCGGCTTTGGCTTTGAGGCAATGTCAACTGCTCGCTTCATTTAACCGTCTTTGTTTTCAGCCGCTGATCCCTCCGACGGTACGCCAGACAGCGCCTCAGAACAACAGAAGACGAACGTCTAACCTTGAAATATTGCTCTTTGGGCTGAAGTAAAAGAGCCGCGCTTTGAAGTATTTATTTTCTTTATTTACGATAGTGTAGAGGCCGTCTCTGGGGCTATGATATCTTCATTTCTTGTGAACTGGAGAGTTTCTGTCGATCTGCACTGATGCGGTGCACCTAATTTAATTGCTACTTTAATTTTAATATGATGAGGGATGGATTCTCAAAAGACTGCTACGGATTTTAAGAAACGATAAATTATTTTACAACTATGTTAATATTTACAGTAGTATGTTCCAACAAGGCTTGTTACAATATTTTTTCAGGTAAATTTACCAATTTATGGACCAACTTACGGGAGTACGAGGTGAAATAGAAAGGGTGTGAAATAAGACAAGATGAATTTAATTCTAGAATTTTTAATACAACCACAAACAGATCAGACAGTATCTAGACCTTTTCCTCTCAAGTCCTACAAAATTCAGCCATTTGAGGCTGAAAGTTCTTCAACAGAAATCCAACAAAGTTTCCTCCTACATATTGTATTTTCAGTAGTTTTTGATAATGAAGATAACACAAATATTGATTATTATTGACAGAGCTGTATAGCAGAGCAAGCATAAAGCAGACCTGTAAAATGCACAAGACAAACCTTCCAGAGCATAATAGGATTACATTATCAAAAACAGAGTTCAGTAACTCTCTACAGTAGATTAATAGAGGACCTCCATAGCTTTGATTATAAGTCCTGTAGAGCTTATTCTTCCAAACGAGTGAAATGAAAATTAACAAATTCATTGCAATAAAAGCTTCATTTGGTTAGTACATACTTTCTGAGATAGTATCTATTGACAGTATGTCTTGGGTACAAGTGCTATGTTACATAACTTACAAGTATAACACAAAATAAGAAAAAAATTATAGAGAGAAAAATAGAGAAGTTAGATGCTAGTTTTCCCTTGAGACATTTGAATGGGGGTGTAGGGGCCCACACTTCACACTCATTACCAAGAATTAACATTAATTCAAACACTGAAAAAATATATATGTATAGATATATATTTATATAAAAAGGTCAACTAAATACTACTTAGAGCCCTTCAAAGCTCCCATACCTTTCAGCTATATTAATTTATTTCAACTGTCAACATTGAGGGGAATAAACACAAACCAAACTAACCCAAAAATATTTGTCCACTGTCAAAGTTATATATATGCTAGAGAAACATTCTCAATCTAAGTTCCATTGCACCCTAGTTACACCATGTGCAACTTCAGCAGAATAAACCAAAACCCAAGTAATAGTGGTACTAACAAGGCTTGGGTGTGCAGCAACACAGTTAACTTGACAATTGTCATTAGTTAAAATTCTATAAAACATAAAAAATATGAAGGAAAAAAAAAGAACAGGAAGATTATTTTCCGGAAGCACGCATTTTGTTTTAATTGATGCCTCAAGCATCATCATATTCCTTAAAATCTAAGCAGAGCAAATAAATGAATGATAAGAGTATGTTTTCCTCTTACAAGATTGAAGAGTAGAAAATATATGTGGGCCCCTCAAGGTATACACACAAAAGTATTTGGCGTTTCTTTCAGTGTTCTTGCACTTTTAGCATAGGCTATCAACCACAGTGTAGTAGAAAATGGGTTCATGAAACTACATGCAATGTTGCAGAATGACAATTTTCAAAATGTTACTTGAAATCATTCTGACAAAGCTGGTAATCCAACAGCAACAATTTCTGAATCACACTTTCAAAAAGTATAAATTGCAGAATTCTTGGAGCACAGAGCTTTAAATAAAGCTTATGAGCAAGTTTCATAATACATTCAATGTATTGGATGAAGCATGAAATCATCTCAAAACGCTTCATGATTTTAACAGAGGATAGGAGGTCAAGGCTCTAATAGTATCAAAGTTCGAATTTAGATCACAAAAGGAAAGTCAAAGCACATATGACCAATAGAATCTTGAATTGGTAGAATATGTATGAGTAGATCTGAAGAGAAAAATCTCTGAGAAGAAGTTCAACAAGAAACCAGTTCTTCTCAGTGCTAGAAGCAGTGTCAGGAGTAAACGTAAGTTCAACAAGCCATCTCAACAACTTCAATTCATTAACAATCCCATGACTGACCTGATATAATGAGCCATTCCAAGTGTCACACATCAAAACATTCTTAATTTTTATGTAACAATATAACAAACATAGAAAAATATACTTCTCACCGTACATTCGAGGAATAATCAATATGACATTTGATCGACAATTTTAGTAAGGCACAAATCATGATCGACAATTAAAAAACTGTGAGTTTTTCCATGATACATAAAAAAAACAAACAAAAAAAACAAGGAAAACATCACATCCTGGTCACAACATTAAGATAAAAGTCACTTTGGTGCATATGATCACCCCATTGACTGGAGATAAGAGCATGTTAAAATTGCTTAAGAGTCAACTGTGCAATTGGTTTGCAGGCAATCAACAAAACTCACAGTAACCAATCAATCACATGGCAGTGCACCACTTCAGTCATCATCAGTAATATCACAAATAGGTGGTTTATGGTCCGTGCAAGAAGACATCTCACTAATTCACAACAACAGCGTCATCACCCTGTTCTTGATGTACTTCATCATTGCAGTCTTTCTTCTCTCCATTGACTGATAAATCTTCAAATTGGTCAGAAATAGCCGCCACTGACTTCTCAATTAGATCAGCAGCAGGAATGGCAGTTATCCTAAAATTAAAAAATTGTGACTAAGTTTAACATGAAAAACTGCAGACCGTGAAACAACCTCCTGAGAATTGCAGTATCTTACCCAGAAGCATCCTCTACCTCCACTGTCATCCCTCGACCCTTAACAGTTCTCTTTTCATTGTTGAGAATACGCTTTGTGCCACTTGGTGGCACAGTACTTTTCTTTTTGATGACCTGAAAGTTAAAAGGTCACAAACCTATGATGCAAGTTCAATAAACCATTTATTGCGGTAACACAAAATTTTTATTTTCAAAGAAATTACCTGGCCTTTTTTACCACGACCTATTACTTTGGATCCAGTCCCTCTTGTCTGAAACAAAGGTCTTTGATGGCTCCGAGGCCCAGCCATACCATTAAAGTCATTCATTGGCATCCTATAAGTCCTCATATTGGGCATCATCTGTGAAAAGGATTTGGGCATACATCTTACCACTACCAGAATGACATAGAATAGAACAGAACAAATATGAAAGGAGGGATGGTTAATGAAACGCACCTGAGGCATAGGTCTGAGACCAGGATGATATGATCCCAATGGTGGAACTGGATGAGCTGAACGGGACCCATAATTGGCTCCCCAACTGCTCACAACTAACCCAGCCACCTCAAGCTGACCACCACCAGGGGGTACGGGTCTCCTCAAAATGCCGCCCCGCCCAGCACCTCGTCCAACTGGTCCACTAGCACCAGGTATCATTCCTGATGTCATCATTCGGATTGGCCCTGTGATGCAAACAAATGCCTTCATTAAAAAATGAACATGAACAGAAAGAAAAATAACAACAAGAAAAGGCATGGGCATTGTTCTTTACCTGCTGCACTTGATAGGGGGGGAATCAAGTTTCTGGCAAACTGTACATCAAGACCTTCAAGGACAGCTTGACGCAAACGCTCTACTTTCACAGCCTGATCAAGACGGTGACCACACAGTTCCCGCAAATTCTTGCAGGCACTAGCATGAGCAAGAGTATGTTGCAGAAGTTTTCCATCAATGTATAACCAAGGACAGCACATGAGCCAAGGTACTGGAGCACCACAGGCATCATTAACCAGGAGAGCAGTTTCAACACCAGCTAATAGCAGAGTAGCCAACTGAACTCCTCGGCTAGTAACCATAGGCAGCTGCAATTCTTGGAGGTACTGAATGTCCATGAGTTCTGGAGAAACAGCTTGAGTGATGATAGCGTCCAACTCATGTTTACGAAGTATTTTCTCGGGTGAGGACATTATGTACCTAGAGCAGAAAAAAGGAGATTATGATGACTCTGGGAAGAAGGAAGAGGAGGGAGGGACATTATTGTTTACTTCACATACCTAAGAACACAAGCAAGGACTAGAAGGTGCTGGGGCACATAAGAGGTATTGAGGATGAGAGGATTGTCTGACCTCATACAGGTCAAAAATGCCCTTAAGCGACGGCGTTTGTCATCAATAGTTGATCTACATTGAAAACATCAAAATCAAAAACTCACATTTTTTGATCACATGGATGCATAGGAAACACCGTGAAAAGTTTCTGCACTTACCCAAACCAAAGTCGCTGGATTGTGGGAACAGCCCAACCAATTTCTTCAGCTCGAACCAAGTCTGGTGATTGGTACTGATTGCTTTTCGACCATAGCCACTCTTTGATTACCAAATCTGGAACTTCAGTCTTCTCTGTACAGTCTGAAATAAATGTATTTCTTTACTTGCACTTGAATAAATTAAGAATAACAGAAAACACTTTACCATACCTTTCTCCTTCTTTGATTTGTTAGCAAGGTATTTATGATGGTGAAGATTGAAGAGAATAGCATACACCATTTGTCTCACTGGTCGATAGAATGAATGAATACTGGGAAGATCTTTGTGTGTTTCATCCTCCATGAGCATAGGTAGCATGATTTCACCATGAGAAAGAATCTAAAAATAATGTTGATAACATTCATTATTGTACAGGAAAATCATACCCTTTAATAAAAATCAGCAAGACCTAAATTACAATCAAAGGAACTTACCTGACAAATGTATGGAGACATGAGACCTTTTTGATGCCTCTCACTAGCAGTACGCATCACTTCTGGAGGTACAGGGGGCAATGGTTTGAGATCTTGAGAATAAGGTTCCTTGTCAGTAATTGTTCCTGAGCATGCTGAAGGAGTGACATCTGACGGCAGATGCTGACTGGTGCCATTGACTGTCCCTGCAATATTCATAATAATAAATTAAAGGGGCACTGAGATTGACAGAGTAGATTGATGAATTGTACTTGATGTAGACAGTACCATTCTCCAGAGTTTCCTTCTCTTCTTTCTGTTCTTCATGAATACCATTTTCTTTGGTGGCAGGAGAAGATGGCGTTTCTGAATCAATTTCTTGAGAAAGATTCAAGGCAGCTGTGGCTTCATTATAGGCAGCCAAACTTTCCTGTTCACTTTCCTGAGTTTCTGAGGCAAATTTGGACGTGTCCAAATCACTGTTTTCACCATTCTCATTAACACCATTCACCTTTTCATTTGGTACTGGCTCCATCTTTTTGGACTTATTAGGATCAGCATTATGTGCTGTAAAGATAGAACAAAACTAAAATAAACAACCACAAAAGAAGACACAGAGACACAGAGAAGAAAAAAAAAATACCTGATGGAGGACGGTAATTTAAAAAGCCCTCTTTTGTACCATTCATATAATACTGAACACATTGCTTTAACTTGGCACTTCGTTTATCACCAGCAGTGCCAAAAACTTGGGTAGCCACAAAATCAAGATTGTCACTGGAGTCCAAAGTTTTCACAAATAATGCAACTGCTTTCACCAGGGCATCAGGCTTCAGACTGTTAGAATCAAGTCCCAGTCGTGTGTAAAATTCAGACAAATCTTGTTCAGTAAGCATGTAGTTACCAAGAAGAGCTGCTAATAGACAAAAACGCTCCCTAGGCAAATCCAGACTTTTGGCTAACTGACTCAGCTGATACTCGCGTGTTTCCACCATTCCCTGAAAATACAAGACTATTAGTACAAAGGAACAAAGCAGCTTGGCACAAGATAAACTAAAAGAAATACAAGCAGTACTACAAATACCTTGTAAGTCAATTTAAGGTTAGATGCTGAGAAGTAGCGTGGTGGGTCGAAGACAGCATACTCGGCATCATCAGCTACCAAGCCATGAAGTGAATTTTCTCGGAGGTAAGCTATAGTTTCTTGTCGATGATCATCCATTGATGTGACTGTTGTGAGACCATGATGACGCATAGCCATACGTAAAGCTGTTCTTAAACCTGTAGGAGGCACCCACCATACTTTAGGTGGGGGAGTGCCCTTAGAATTTATATGCTTTAAAACCTTGAAGAAAGAGACAAAAACAAGTAAATTCACTTTGTCCAATAAATGTAAGAGAATGTCTAAAGTGATTGACGAACCAAGTTGATATTCTGTCGAGCTTTAAGCTGTGTCGCAACCCATTCTTGCATTCGTTCAGATTCAAGACTTCCATTAAAGAAAAACACCAGATCAATTTTTCCGGTTTGGACAGTTTCAATCAGAACTGACAAAAATTGGACCATCCTTTTCCATTCACCACCACTAACCCAATCTGTAACAAATGCCATTTATTTTCATGAGTCAAAATGGGCACATATGCTGTAAGACTTTGGCACAAAAAAACAACAAAATATCTATACCTGAGAAAAAACCTCCATAGAGCCTATCAATGCAACACTCAGCATCAACTACTAAGCTGAACATTTGTGGTCCCCCTAGCAAAGATTCTTTTTGCTTCTTATTTCGTCCATTTTGTTTTGATACGACACTTCGAGCCACTTTGAGTAACTCCACATTGACTGTGCCACCAGGCACACTTGAGCTTTCAAGGAAAGTCTGAAGATCTTGAACGCCCATTTTGGTGGAAGTATAATTAGTTAGCTGGTAACTAAGATCACTGACGTCCTTATTATAAAAGGAGCCAATATCACAGAAAAAAATGCACTCTGATCACGCCTTGCATCTGGAAAAAATGAAAACAGCAATGAATAAACTCACATTGAAATTTGACTACTCCAAGAGTTGCTTCTTACAATCAAACATAATTGAAGTCTTAAGGAAAACAAACGAGTCACATGGATATTTGACACAAGGGCATAAAATACAATGACATCAAAAGTCAAGCACGGGAATGATGACAGCTTTTGAAAGGCACTGGACCCTTAAATGAAATAATAAACTTGAATCAATTCTGAAGTTGAAATTCATGTAATTAACCTCAACACGTCGGTTGGGTTAGAACACACACCCCCAGCAGGGCCACCCGGAACAAGTACAATTGACATGGACGTTGGCTGAGTTACAACAAAAGATAGTCGAGAGAGAAAAAGGGATGAGGCAGAAATCTACATTGTGATTGAACTTACATCGGCAAAATTTTAAAGTTAATTAAATTTTCTAAAACGCCTACTGCCGTCAAGGTTGTGGTAGGGTAGTGCCCGCAGGCCTACGGCCTCACCTACTTCATAATAAATAATAAACGACACAAACAACAGTCGGCCGCTTTTGCTCGAGGATAAATTCGAACGAGATCATGCTCTGTGCTTAGCTGGTGACGGAAATCTACTCGGTCGGGTGTTCAAAAGCAGCCAGTTGACGATTTATACACCCAAAGAAGATCCGAGAAAACCGGCATGGACCAATACAAGGGTTCCGGCGTAGCCCGATTGTTCTATATTTATGTGACAAGGTTGATGACGCACTTCGCGGACACGCACCAACAAAACGCACAAAGACTGTCGTAGGGTCAATTGGTAAACAAAAGGCAAAAACAACAAAACATACGTACAGAGAAATACCGAGAGGACCCATCATACAGAAACCTCCATTTTCTAACGTAGGAGGAGATTTGATGCCAGTGACGTCAGAGCCGGATGCGGAAACAACTGCCTCTTCAGTTTTCAGTACGTACCACTACACGTTTTTGCGTAAGGGTTCAAAAAGGTAAATCTTCCCTCCTCACGCCCTAGCTTTGATGTACCAAACCCAAACAGAGAATGTCTCTAGATTTTATTTATGATATATGAACGTAGTTTTTGCTATTGTCAAAGTGGCTACAAATAGCTGAAGTTGGTTTTATGTTTTTTCAGGATGCACAAAATCATTTCCGCAACTGGCCAGATAGCTTCAGTGGCGGGAAGCGATGGACTGATTCAACTTGGTGTCGTACAGTTCACGTGACATCACAAAAGTTCGTATTTATCAAGGTGTAATGAGCTCATCATTGGATAGCGGCGACTTATAGAACTCTTCAGCAGCAGCAATCGTCATTGAAACATCGATGAATTGGCCGCACTTTCAATGGCAGGGGGGCAAGCTGGAAGTACAGTCTCGCAAAAAGTACTGCGATTTCAGTTTTAGTGTCAAGTTGAAAAAATTAAAACTGTATGGGGAATCAAAATGATGAGCAATACATTCTAGAAATTATGCGTGAAAGAAAGTGTACATCTGTTCCCTATTACAGTCGCTTGGGATCGTTTTTGCGACCCGGGCCTTCTTGATGTTTCTGTCACGGCAGCTTGATGCTTTCAAGCTGTCGCCGGAAGTGAGCTTTGGGTTGGAGACTGCAAAAGTAGTCCGTGGATGTGAACCTTGTTTTTAAATTCCGCCATCTTTAGTTGCCATCTTTGGTTATAGTCTTTCGTGGGAATTTCGTTGTGCTTAAAGACAAAGGTAATCATATCAAACCAGTGGTGTATTTCGACTCTAAAGTTGTTTTAGAAACACATTTAAGTTGTTTTTCATCTTCGGGAATGATAAAATATGGTCGACTCGCTCGAAATGATGTGAAAATGGTTGTGTTTACATTAGTGTTAGAAGACAACGAATGCTTCGCTGTCAGTTTCAAGTGAGTAGTCAAAATATTGGTTATTGTGAGTGTTCAAGTTAACCATTTTTATGATTTTGGTTTTCCCCCCACATTTTGAATGTAAAAAGTGCTCTAGTTATATGAAACCTTATGTAGGTACTGGTTCGAACCGAGTGGGCCTTTCAGAATCACAATACAACTTGGCGTTGTTTATTTATTTAGCTCTTCACACGTAAAAAAAATATCCCTCTTTAGTGCGTTTTGTTGCACGGTCAAACAGGCCTCATGGTAGCATTTCTGAATGAAAGCCTTTGGTCGTTCGGACCGGGTCCAAACAATGTTGCTTGCTATGCTTCCCATTTCAGAGCATCTCCCGTTAACGTGCATTAATCGTTTTCACATTTTCTAACCTTACCCTCTCCACTCGTTCGTTTCTTGCGAGTTTCGCAGTAATTTTACCTTAATGGTTTTCTAAAGAATATGGATGAATGGCGTGCAGGTTATGCTCTCAATGGTTGTTGCCATCCATATCCTATGAGTGAAGGTGTCAGCTTCATTACAGTGTCACTTGTTCTGTCCACACTATTTTGTACCTTCTTTCTTAATTCAAATTACATTATTTCCCTTGATGGTGCTCAATGTGGTCCTCAAGCCAGTAAATACATGGATTAAGGCATTTCATATGATCGCTCGGAGTAGTTCTGTTTTTATGTTATGAACGACCACAAACATTTTACTTCTATTTCCTCTTGCTGTAAATTCAGCACCATTCAATGTGAAGAGATGCAGTTCCAATTCCTGTTAATTCTCAATGAAATTTTGGGTGAAGTTTGATGAGAACTGTGCACCTTGTTGGTAGTTTGGTTTTTAGAGGTTTCCATTATGAGAAGTGTGAATGGCATCATCCCAACTACGTCTGTTCTATGTATCTTTCACAACTGCCACTTTGTAGAGAAAATTGTCCTATTTTTAAATTGAATGACTTGGAGAAGTAAAGTCTGTTCATGATAGAAATACTGCCAATCAATGTTTTGTGTTTCTAAAACTTTTGTTTTAGAATTTGCGTTGTTGCTTCATGCACCAAATTCTTTCTGAATTGTAATAATTATGTTTTCAGTTGTTTGTCATCACCAGACAGAAAGTCTTTAATGTCATTCATTGACAGTGTCGTATCATATTTGAATGGATTGTAAAATGTAATCTTTGGAGACTGAGTCATCATACTCTTGCTTCTTTTGTATGGTGTGAAATTTTACCTAAAGCATTTTAAAGTTTGTTTCCTAAATTGTTCACCTATACATTTTACTCAGCCTCGACAAGGCAACTTTAGTGGATTTTTCATCAGCCATGACAGTTTATGTATCATAGAAGCTTGGTGGCAGCATCGTTCTTGATTTGTCTTTGTTTTAATGTAAGATTTTAACCTCATGAGGAAAGAAACGATGCATAATTACCATACTCTGTTTCTCCCTTTATCGATTGTGCCGTTGCTCGACTCTTACTGGTAACCTCTCTTATAATTTTAAAGGTTTTGCCAAACTGCTGAAAAATATCTTCAAATGAAATAGAACTGTTTTATGTAGCACAATGGTCAGACTGAAGCTTTGATGGCTTGCAGTATGGTAAATGATTCTTCGGTCTACCCAGAGGAGGTTTTCGAGAAGGTGCAGACAAAGGATGTTGAGAGTCGTAGGGGTTCTGTGGTCTGTCACAAAGCCTGACGGCTTGGTCTGTCAATTTGGTTTGGATGTGGTCTGCACGTCCAGGCAGCGATGCTGTTGCCGCGGAGTGTCCCTGCCTCACTTCTCGTGCTGAGCGTGTGTCGGTGGTTTGAGGAGCGCAGCGCCCAGCGCCAGCAGCGCCAGCAATCGATCCCCGCGTTGCGCTACCACCACGCAGAGCGCAGAGCACGCAGGCCTGGCAGCATGCTGGCAGAGTCGGGCAGAGAGCACCAGGCACCCTTCTGTCCCACCTCAGCCTCAGCTCCACCACCCTCGTCATCGTCTTGGCGACGTACGTCGTCGCGGCGGTCCCAAATGCCATGGAGTCCCTCGTCTTCCCTCGCTGCTGCCCCCCTCCCCTCCCTCTCCGCGCCTCTCTCTATTCCGCCGCGTTTCCTCGTCGCGGCCCCTTCCGCCCCGCGGCCCGCGCTTGCTGCTCGCGTTGTGTGCCTGGCCTGCCTGGCCTGGCCTGGGCCGAGCGAGCGAGGCGCTCGGCGGTGAAGGCGGTGGCGGGCTCGAGGGGGCGTTGCGAGCGGGGCCCCGCTGGGGGCACGGGACGGGCCGCGAGGCGCGCGAGGCGGGGGGACGACGTTCGGATCATGTTGCGTCCTTGTCTCGCCCATTGATTGCCCGGTAATGAGTGGAAGGGAGAAGGGCGGCGGGGAAAGGACGGAGCGGACGCGCCCTGCGGCGGCCCTGCCGTGGGCCCTGCGGCAGCGCGGTGCGGGAGGCAAAGCGAGGCGAGGCGGCACGGCGAGGCACGGCGAGGCACGGCGAGGCACGGCAGGCCTCGCCTCGCGGCATATCGAGTATTGCGCCGTGGCGTGGCGTGCCCGCGGGCCGCGCCGTGGCGTGCCGCGCCGCGCGCATGGTCCGCGCCACAAACAAGATGGCGCCCAACACAACGGAGCGCTTTGCCGCTTTGCGCTCACGTGTGGCGGCCTGGCTGTGGCTGTGGCGGGGCGCGCGGCGCGGGGTATCCTTCCGCCTGCCTGGCTGCTCGGCTGGCTGGCTGGCGGATCCACACCAATCCACACCGCCGTGCTGCGGTGCCGCGCCAAGCGCTCGGCCGCGGCTCGCCACGGCCCGGCCCCCACTGCCCCGCGCTAACCTCACTTTTCTGCGCCGCCTGGCTCGTCAGGCTTCAGGCTGCTTCAGGCCCGCCCGGGCTGACTTGAATGGAGCGTTGATTCGGTCCGAAGGTCGCCCCTTGCCACAATTATGCGTGGTGGGCTTTGTTGCGGCAGCCCGGCAGCGTCCTGGGAGTGCCCCGGAGTGCCCCTCGCAGCCAGAGTGCCTCTCCCAGGCCGCCCTGGGCCCGCCGGGCGGCAGGGAGGCGCCGCGGTAATCCCTGGACCTGGAGACTGATTCCGAGAGTTGCTTTCGTCGCTCTGTCTCTCTCGCACTCACGGAGCGGACCCGAGAGCGACCCGGAGACAGAGCGACGTGAACGACTCTCGGAACCATTCCGCTGGCAGGCCCAGATGGGCCCAGCCAGGGGAGGGAGTTCCAGTTTGGCCACCCCTGCTGCTCATCAGTGGCATTCGCATGCACTGCGTGGGGGCTCGCCTGGCTTACCCCTTCCAGCGTCGGTGCCCCCCACCCCTGGCTGCCTGCACTGCATGCCCCCCGCGGCTCGCACGCCCTCATTTTGCTGCTTCGAAAGGTCGTCGTCGGTCGAGTCGAGTTGTCGGGAAAGGGACGGGGAGTCCTGCAGGGACGTGCCGCCTCGCGCTGGTCGCGCCTGCGCAGGGCAGGGCTGGCAGGGCTGAAGGGCTGAAGGCTGAGCCGCGTGTCCATCGATTGGGCCGTGACGTCACGCCGCCACTGGCGCTGGGCCCTTTGCAGTGGGCCTCGCCGGCCCCGCTACACTAGATAGCGCCCCGCCATTGTTGTCTGGGCTGCCGAAGGGCCGAAGGGGCACGGCCTGATAAGGGAAGCTGGGGCCTCGGAGGGCCCAGGGCGGCTGGGCCGGTGCTTTCATCGTGTCGGCCGCGAAGCTCCGCGAAGCTCCGCGAAGCCGCGTCCCTGGTCGTGCAGGGCCGTGCCGTCGCTGGCCCTCCTCGCGGCCATCATCCTCACCCCCACCTACCCCAAGCCCGGACGACCCTTGCCTGCCCTTGCCCTGCCCGACGCCTCGACGCACCCTCCGCGCCGCCGAGCCGCCAACCCAGCCAACCCCTCGTCGTCGGCGTGGCCGGCGTGGCCTTTGGTGGGGTGGGTTGGGGGTGCCCTGGCCGCTCGTGGCTGTGCCTCGCCATGCTCGTCCAGCACCTGCAGGGCCTGCTGTGCCTGCTGCAGAGCACTGCAGAGCGGGAGCGCGTCAAAGAAAGACAGGCGGTCCGTCGTCGTCCCCCACCACACCCCGCCAGCGCCTCGGTGACCGTCGGTGACGCGGACACGGGCCCTTCCCGACTTTCCTGCTTTTCTGGTCCGGTCTGTGTGCGACCGACCGGCGTACCGACTCTGTCGGAGAAACCGGTGCCAACTGCAGCCGACTGCACGGCGCAGGCTGCCTGCAGTGCGCACGGCAGCCGCGGCAGCACTCGCGGTGACGTTTTCACCGTTCCGTTCCATTACTTTTTATTCTTTTCATTTCCCCCCGACGGCGCGGTTCTGCCTGCCGGCGTCGCGCTGGGGCCGCCGGCTTCCCCACGGCAGGCGTCTGCGGAGGCTGCGGCGACTGCAGCGACGCCCTCGTGCTCTGGGCCTTCCCTTTGGGCCCTTGGGTGCGTTGCCGGCCCGGCAGGGCACTGCAGGGCACTGCACCGCGGCCGCGGTCGCACTGACAGAACAATTAAAGCAGGCGAGCGAAACGGTTCCGCGACCAGGCCGACCGTACGTAGGCCCCGCTGTCCTGGCCGCCCGGGCCTGCAAGGGCCTGCCTGCCCCACTCCCGGCGAAATGCACGGCGCAAGCAGGCAAGCAGGCGCAAGCCGACGGTGCGCGGGGCCGCGGGGGGCCGCGGGACGGCGGGGGCGGTGCACTGCCGGGCGCTGCACTGCCTTGTGCCTTTGCACCGCGCTGTTGCCAAGCGTCTAGTGTGGCCGCTGCTGGGCCGCCCCGTCGGGGGCCCGCGGGGGCCCCCCTGGCCCCGCCTGGCCGCTCGGCCCGCATAGAGTGGAGGAATAGAACAGCGAGAAGGGAAACGGAGCGCACGACGTGCACCGCCAAGACGGCCCCCTTGCAGTCCAGCCGCGCACGGCGCGCACGGCCGACAACGAAGGGCTGGGCGGCCTAAGTCACCGTCGTCGCCGCTGCCAAATTCTTATTGTTCCGTTTGTTGTCGCTTGAAGGGCTATTTTTGTGTGGCCGATGTGCTGGCGTCTGTTTTTGTTGCGTCGCGACTTGAGCCAGGCTGGCCGGGCCTGCCGGGCCCCCACTGCGGTGAATCGAGTTGAGGCGACGAAGTAGGACAGCGGCCACTCGGGGCACTGACCCCGCGTGGGGCGCGGCGGGGCGGGGGGGCGTGGCAGTGGGGTGGGGGGCTGCTGGCACTGGCTTGCTGCCCCCCACCTTGTGTGCTCCGCAGCTGTCTGCTGCAGCTGCAGCTGCGACGCCTCTCTCCGCTGCAGCGGCGGCAGCCTCTGCCGCTCAAGGCAGCTACTCCCACCCGCCCCCTTCCTCCTGGAATCCGACGCGAGTTAACGCCCCGCGGAGCAACGCAACGCTACGCCTGCTACGCCGCGGCGCCCTGACCTAGCACAACGACGCCGTGGAGCTGCAGCCTGCCTGCCTGCAGCGTGACGAGGCCAGACGAGGCGCCACAGCGGCAGCAAGGCACAGCAAGGCGAGGCGCCAGGCGCTAGTCACTAGACGTGACAGGAGGCCGCATTGAACAGGCGTGCCCTCGGCGTGGAACGAAATGCAGGCCGCCGTGCGAGCCTAGCCCAGCCTAGCCGCCATCCAGTGGCGTTGACATGGCGACGACCATGACCCGGGGCACACTAGTCGGGGAAAGTAAGGTCTTCCAAACGAGGAAGCGGAGAAAGAAAGACACAAAGGGCCAGGCAGCAGCGAGCACAGGGAGTGAACCCAGCGCCCCTCCCGTCTAGAACAGGTGAAACACATTGTCAACTTGGCGTGACGCGATTCCAAAAGCCACCCCTGGTCCGATACCACTTTGAAAAAATGGAACAGTCCTCTTTGAGTAATCCTTCAATTCTTCTGCAGAGTGGGTTCGCCATCGTACTCCTCGACTAACCCTCTTCTTCTGCTCTCTCTGTTTCAGGCCCGGGCCGCTGCAATGTGACTGCCGATGAGCCTGACCGCGCAGCAGGCGGGATAGTCTAGGATAGGAAAGGTCCAGGTCCAGCTCGAGGTCGGCGTCGTAGGGTGCGCGTGGCCGAGGGTCCCCGTGGCCGTCGCGCCGTGCCGAGCCGAGCCGCCAAAACGTCGGTGCCGTCCGTCATCAAGCTAGGGGGCGCGGGCCCCGGTTGCCCCGGTGCAGGGGGTAGCTCACCCCGCGGCGCCCTGCCGGCCCTGCAGGCCCTGCCCCTGCAGGCCTCTGCCTCGTCGGGCCATCCCCGCGTGCTGCGGGCGCCCTTCAACATACAATGGTGAGCTAGCCAGCTGGGGCTTCCCTGCCGTGCGTTGTGGTGCATCGACGTGTCTTACACTCTTTTCTTTGTTCTGTCGTTTTCAGTGGGGGCGGAGCTGTAAACAGCCTCGTAGTGGGCCAAGCTACATCAGCAACTATTATCCAGTCGCCTGGAGGGGCTGTGAGACGTGGAAATACGAGTTCTCAGCCTGAAGACGGAATGAGTCTGATAGTCCAGTTGGGCACTACAGTAGTGTCCAAACCTGGATCCACTGTGACTGGTACACCCGGTATGTAAATAAACATTTCATGTGATTGTTTGTTCCTATCTAAATTTGAGTTAAGTAACGCAATATTAAATATAAATTTATTCCTAGGTTCTGGTGGACGCAACGTGTCTTATCGAGATAGTCGAGTTGCTGCTCAGTCATCACCCCTGGGTGCAATCACGTCAAATGCTTCTAATAGCGGAACGATGTCGGCGCAATCTCAACATCGTACTATTATGACTGCAGTTGGAAGCACAGGAACTGTCAGAACTGTGCCTTCAAATGTAAATGCCAGCAACATTACTGCTGGTGCCTTCAAAATTCATTCTCAGCATCACAGAGTGATAGCTAATACTCAACATGCTCAAGTTTCCGTTGTGCAGAAAAGCCAAAGCACAGCATCCATCCATAAACCATCACCATTTATGGAACTTCAGACTAGGAAGGTCATTGTACCAGCCACAGCAAATTGTAAATTAAGGTATTGTATCAGACAATTTATTTTCTTTTTCCCTTTTCCATTCCCACTCTGCCCTTATGCATTAATTCAATAATTGTTTGATTTTTAGCTCTGAGCTTGTTAAGGAGGTTCCTGTGGAAAAGTCTCAGCAGGTTTCGTTGTCTAATGATGATAAGAAGAATAATCAATCACAGATTCCTCTAATGTATCAGGTAAATAAATTTATCTTGATTGACAAGTAATGCATTTTTTGGACCTTGTTTTTAACATTTGACTTGTCTTCCAGTATGTATTGCAAGAGCACAATTATGTCGCCTTGCCACCTGCCTCGCCCCCTCTCTCACCTGTACTGCACCATTCGGGAGGCTCCAAGATCAATGGGGTTCAGTCCAGTGCAAGTCCTTCTTCGCTCAATAGTGAGTCTACTTCACAACACCACCCTGTGCATCATGTTCAGCACACTCCTCACAACCAACAAAATAAGGGTGAGTACCTTATCTTTTCTTCAACCCCCATCAGTTTCACTTCCCATGCCGTATTTTTATGTAAGACTGTATCCTTCCCCTTCCTCTTGTTTTGCCAGGGTCAGGTCTTCTTACTATGCGCCAAGCTGCTCATGCACTCCATAGTCCTCATCATGGTGGTCCTCAGACGCCTCACACTCAACGTACATCAATCCATATTCCGGATGATGTGGGAAGTGACATTAGCAGTGATGGTGGAAGAGAAGTGGAGCCTGAAGGCGAAGAAACAGAGACTGCTCCAGAAGCAGAAGGAGAAGAGGATAGTGTGACTCGTTGCATTTGGTATGCTTTTATATTCAGGATTCATTCTGTATTTCCAACTTTCAGATCATTGGTTTAACCTTTTTCTTTTTCCCCTCTTTCAGTGACTTTGAACATGATGATGGTTACATGATTTGCTGCGATAAGTGCTCGTAAGTATTATTGATGAGTACTTTCTTTATTTTCAATGTTCACAGTTCAAGTCTAACCAATCTTTTATTTTCTGCAGTGTGTGGCAGCATGTAGATTGTATGGGAATTGACAGAATGAATATTCCGGAAGAGTACATGTGTGAGAGATGTCAGCCCAGGCGTGTTGATAAGATGCGTGCTCGCAACATTCAATGCAGAAAGAGAGAAGAATTTTTCCACAATGACACTTCAAGTGATTCATCAACTTCATCTACTGACTCTGAACCACTGAGTACGTTTCTAATGTGCTGTGTTGCTTAAGCTTAGTCTTGTCCCATGCAAATACTCATTGAAATTTGAACTTGCAGCTATTGTAACATCAGGGGTCATGAAGAAGAGAGGGCCAGGCCCTGGTGGACGCCGGAAGAATGAACCGTTAAGAAAGCCCCCCGTGGGCAATGCTGGCTATCGCCAGAGAAGGGACTCTGCCAGGGATAATGTGCCATCCCTAGCCACTCCCAGGAGACAACCTACGCCTCGTAAAAAGTCAACTGAAAACAAGAGAGCACCTCGCCGCAGAAAGGTAACTACTTCATTTTGCTGTCACATGCATCTGCATTTTCGTTCTCCATTCTTGTCTATAACTGATTTTATTATTTGGTTTGCCAGCAGAGTAAAGGAGCAGATGAGGATAAAGGCCCTGAATTTTGGGAGAAGTCTCCACCAATTCAGTCTTTACGTCAGTGGATTGATAATTATGAGGAAGCTGTTACAAATCACTACTCTCCTGAGCTTAGAGCTCGTATTCAAAGCATAAGGGTCAATGGCGTTCATTCTGAAGTTAAAGTTCCTTCTCATTTGCTGTCTGGCTCATCTGGTGTTGCCAAGTGCAGGTTAACTATGCTACCTAATGGAACAAAAATTTTGGTGACTACTTGCTCTCTTGCTGCTAGTCAACCAATCATTGAACTGCGTGGCAAGTACATGCTCTCTCAGCAACATCGTGCTCTAAGTGCCAGAAACACCCCTCTTCCTGGTCCTTTCCTGTTCTTTCACCGTTTGCCACTTCCTGCTCTTCGAGAAGCAACTGAGGTGTGTGTGGATTGCCGCACTTATGGCAATGACGCTCGTTTTGTGAGGAGATCCTGTAAGCCCAACAGTGAGGTAAGAACTTCTTTTACCACCTATGATTTAAGAAAATCAGTCGTTTTATTCTGTATATTTTAAATTGGCATTCTTGTATTTCAGGTCAGACATTGTGTGGAGAAAGGTACTCTTCATTTATTCCTGGTCACTCTGAGTAGTTTAGAAAAGAATGCAGAGATTACAATTCGCCACCAAGAGGGTGCAAATCTACCTTGCTGTTGTGGAAATCCCAAGGAGTGTTCAGCCCAATCTCAAATTGCTGCTCAACCTAGTACTACCCTAAGCCGAAAAAATGGTGCCCCAGAAGAGGTTAGGCGCCGAAGGGGCAGAAGACGAACTGTCTCTTCAAGTTATTGTAGGGACTTGCCTAGCCCCAGTGGAAGGACACCCACCAGTCCTGTAGATGCCCAGTCACCATCATTGACTCCCACTCCTGCCGCTCCAGCAACCCCTGTTACTCCAGCTACTCCTGTAACTCCAGTGTGTATGGCGTCACCACCTCATTCGCCTGTACCAGAAAAGAAAAGACGTCTCTCTCCTCCTGGGTCACCCTCTCCTCCGAAAGTGAAGGAGGAAGCAAAGGTGAAAGAGGAAGTCAAAGTGGAGCCAGATGAGGGTGAAAGTATTGTAGATAAGGACAAGCCTGAGAAGGTGGAAAGTAAACCTGTAAAAGAGGAGAAGGAAGAAGAGTCTTCATCTCCATCTCCACCTCCTACTCCTCCCACAACTCGAAATACTATGACAAGGAGAAGTTCGACTGTAAACCGGCAACAGTCTGAAAGTGAAACTTCTGTACTTGGCTCACGAAGAGTTAAAGAAAAAGAGGAGAAGAAGGAGAAGGAAAAAGAAAAGGAAAGAGAAAAGGATCGCAAAGAAGAAGAGAAACCTGTAAGGGAGAGAAGAGGAAGGAGCGAATCTGAGCCAGATCAAAAGAATGTGCCTGTCAAGGCTGAACCTGTAGACAAGAATAAAAGCAAAGCTCTGGTGAGTAGATAATGTTTTCATTAAAATAAACATAAATTGAGACCCAAACTAAATATAAATCTTTTTAATTTCAGACTCGTGAAGAAAGGAAGATGGAGGCAATTATGAAAGCTTTTGAACGTATGGAGAAACTTGCCCAGAAAAAGCAAGAAGCTCAAGTGCGTCAGCAACGACAGAAGTCAGGGGACAAGAGTGAAGAGCCAGACACTCCACCAGTGCAACGCAAGGAGCCAGCAAATGTTGACAAAACAAAAAGGAGGAAGTAAGTGCTTTGCATGGAAAACAAGGTATGACAATTAGCAGGTGTGTTGTTATCTTTATTTGTATCTCTTCCTCTTTTCTTGTTTTTCCAGACGCAAAGGAAGAGGCAGATCTGCCAGTACTCAACAGAAGGAAACTCCTCAAGCCACAAGACCTCAAAGACGCACCAGATTCTTACGGGGCACAGGAAGAGATGTTGAGCCTGATTTAGATCAGGATAATGACAATGAAGCTGACAATGACCCTGACATGGACCAAGATGTTGACGATGCTTCATCGGATGAAGAGGTTCAGTCTCCACGCTCCATATTCCAAGAAATTAATAACAAAACACCTCCCCCTAATTTTGACAAGGTATATTGTCATTTTTTTTTCTTGTGCTGCAGTAGCCTTTTTTCTATCTAATCCTCTATTTTTCCTGATTTAGGATGCTGGAAGCTGCTCTTCCCAAGGTTCAACGCCTCCCACTCCCTTATCATCTGCATGCCTTCTGGTTGCCGCTGCTGTTGGCCCGCTCGCACCAGGATTTAAGTTCCCCAAAACTAAAAAAGTATGTTTTACTCAATAACCTAACATGTCTGCTAAATTTAAGCACTTTTGGATGTTCCTTAAATTGTGTTTTCCTCCCTTCTTCAGGGCCTTTTAACATCATGGTTTAAGAATCCTGGATTAGATGGTGCATCAACTCCTGAACCAGGGAAGGCTGCATTGCCTTATATGAAGCCCCTGTCCCCTGAGGGCGTCAACAACAATCTGACCCCTGCTACTGGTTCAGCTGGATTTGCCAAGAAGCGATGGCTTCGGCAGGCCATCAGTGAAGACCACGCAGACTCCCCGAACGGCAGGGCGGGGTCAGGAGAGACCATTGAGTATGTAACTCCATTAAAGAAACGCAGATTGGCTCGCGAGTCTATGTCAGCAGACTCACCAGCCAATGTTGAGTCAGAGTCTGACCAGCCGACTCAAGATGAGGACACTTTGGATGGAACAGTCACGCCAGCCAATGAAAATGCTGATACAGAGGTAATGGTCTATTTAATTTTCACAAAGAAGTATTTTATCCAATGTGTTCAACAAAACATGGTGTTATTGACTATCTTGACTTTCCAGATGAGCAGTCCTGACGATGGTTCTCAATCGGCTGAAGATATTGAGGTGCCACCAGCTCAGCCTACCCGAGTAACATTTGATAGTGGTGCTTTATCTTCTGCTATTTCAACAAGGATTGAAACTGCTCCCCCAACTGAGACAAAAGAGGTTAATAACAAACATGAGCTCCATAATTCTACCCCAAAAGGCCGTCAATCCTTCATGGAGCCTGAGCCTGTAATCAACCCTGTGCAGACCTCTATTCCACAAGGTCCTACAGATCCCCGGAGACCTCGTGAAAACTCCCTAAAACCTCCAACGGTGCCCACCATGAGTCCTAGTCCAGCCCGTCCTTCCCCTTACGTTGCACCCCCACCGGTTGCATTGCCATCCACACCTCAACCCCCAGAACCTCCAGCCATTAAACGCAAGGTAATTATTCCTCATTATATTTTCCCTGTAAGAAGTACCTTTGTTTTGACTTGTCCTTACCTTTTGGCTTATCTTGTTTCCAGCTTTCAATCTCTGAATATCGTCAGAGGAAGCAGCGGACTAGTACTGATACAGCTACTACGAAAGTAGATGCATCGCCGAGCCCGGAGGCTGGTGCCGTGAGCAGCATGAAGCCCATAAGCCGAGCTAGAAGCAACAGCAGCAGCAGCAGCAGTAGCAGCAGTTCTTTGTCTTCTGATGATGAATCTAGCTCAGCACCCATCATGAATAAGATTCGACAGCTGGACATGCGCGCCGCCAAAGTGGGTGCATTTAACACATCAAGCAGTTCGTCTACGGGTTCTGCAATTCCAAGCATTGTAGGTGGCAGCATATCAGTCTTAAATGCTGACTCGTCTAACCTTGGGAAAGAAGGAGAAGGAGACGACAAGAAAGGTATGTTTCTGCGCCTGCTAGTCATTTTATGATGATGCCTTCTGCATTCTTCAGTAACTCTGTATTCCATGATTTTAGTGGGTTCATCGTGGAGCTCTGCACCGACACTCCTAGAACGACAACGTGAAAATTTGACGCAGAGACTAAGAAGAGAGTTTGGTCTGTTTGTTGCTGATGAAGAGGAATCAGAAAAGGCGAGGAAGCAAGGTAACTTGGACAAATATTTGGTGCCTCAATGAGCAATGGGATATGCGTGACAGTTTACTGATTGCGACTGTTGATTGCAGCCCTTCTGGCAGTGGGCGTGGACCCACTCAAGGAATTGGCGAGCAGCAAGGAGCCGGCAAACGAACTTGCTAAGGACCCTGTCAAGGAGCCGATCAAGGACCCCGCCAAGGAGCTACCCAAGGAGAAGGAGATGACGGCCAGTCCCATTCCTTCTCTGGGCAAGAAAAAGGGGCCTCTCCCACCCCCTCCGCCCCCGGGACCGCCCCCGGCTGCAGGCGTGGCCAGCTTCAAGGCCCAGCCTGCAGTGGTGCCGCCCCCGAGCGTGGCGTTGTCGTTGGGAGTCCCGCCCCCGGGCGTGGCTGCCACCGTGCCGCCCCCGATCGTGCCCGTGCCGCCGCCCGGCGTGCCGCCCCCGAGTGTGTCGCTGCCGGCGCACCTGATGCCGCAGCCGCCCCCGCCGGGCACCGGGCCCACCACACTGCCACTGCCCACACCCTACAGCGGCGTGGTCGGCGTCGGCGTCACGACCCATGCCGGCGTCAAGGCTGGCGCGGCCAAGCCCAGCCCCAGCCCCAGCATGAAGGCCGGCATGGCTGGCAAGCCCAGCCCCGGGCCCGTGCCCGTGCCTCCACCCGCGGCCGGCGCGGCCGGCCAGTTCTACGGAGCCACGGCCTCCCTGGCCGGCCCCGCAGCTGGAGTTGGGGTGGGAGTCGCACCACGGCCGAACAGCGGGTTCTACTACCCGCCCTTCAGCCGCCAATGAGCACCGAGGCCGAAGCCGGGCCGAAGCCGGGGCCAGCTCGTTGAAGCCATCAGTTCCTAAAGTGATAGTATTTATTTGTCTATATATTGTTTCTTATATAGAGGGAAATAGATGGACTTAGTTAAGTAACGCGTTCGGCTTACATGCCAGTGGCTTTGCGTCATGAGTCCGCAATTCCCCTGGTGTGTAGCGTGACTGCGTTGCTGTGTGAAGTTCCCAGTTTTGTTACTTTTTTAAATAATCGTTAAATGTGCAGGGTGATCTGTACTAGGAAAGTGTGAGTAATATAGGTGGAAATACTATTTACAATTAAATCTTTTGTTCCTTAATAGTTCGGTGAGGACTGCATATTTTTGTGATTGATGTGTGTGTACAATTTATGAAGACGTGTTAAACTTAATTGTTGCTACTAGATGAACTCCATTCTTTACGACTTGAATACCAGTGTTGTGATTGTTACTGATGAAGTACAGTACTGTGTATATATTTTGCAAAATTAGTAACTTTTCCTTCACATTTTTTCATTTGTTCAAAATGAAAAAATGTATTGATGGAATAATGTGAAGATATTGTATTTATTGTAACTATTATTTTTCTAAGGACAAATTGAAACTTAAAGTACAAAATTTGCATAAAGAAGTCTAATTACTAGCATTCTAGATTAACACAGTCTCAGATGTTAATTAATGTTAGTATTATTTACTGACACTGTTGTAGACGATATTCACATTGGTACATTATTTTATGTACATGCTGTTTCTGTTACCATAGTCAACCCTTAAGAGGCCAGTTGGCAAGCTTCAGATATTTGTTCAATTCCTTAAAGAATGATACTCTGATTTTTAAAACTTTTGTGGGCCTTGAATCTCGTCTCAGAAGGTAATACTTCAATATTAAAATTGTAATGGCTCACTTCTATATGAAGTCTACTTAGTGGTTGCATTTAGTTGACTTCTGCAGTCGCAGATGAAGCCTATCTGAATCCCTTTTCTTTTGAGGAAGTATTCTCATTTATTAGTGCTGCTTTAGCTGGGAAATCTGTGGCTTAATAGTTTATAGTAATTTAATATGATGTCTGTGGTTAGAAAATAGCTGTTGGATGTTGTATTATGAAATATCACTCCCTGGTATAACTAGCTATTAGACAAGTGACCTTTTTAATGTTTTGTGCAGCTTGTGGTGGCTTCCTTAATTACCGGGTGGTCCATTTTTAGTGGCCAAGTTACACGTGAAATCAATTTCACATTGCTGTGGATTCGTGGGACCGTGTCATTTTGAATCAGTAATCAAGTTTGAATTTTAATATTTATTTACATCATTGAAAGAGTACAAAACGTGTGTAACATCGTGAATTGAGGTCCAACCTGTTTTGTTCCTTCCAGTTTTAAGTCATAACAGAGGTAAATAAGTATGGCCAAACAATAAAATTCCAGAGCAAGTATGTTTTTAAAAGTACTGGTGCTGTTGGTACGGTATTTTTAGAAAGAAGTGCTTATTGTGATTACTTAACCTTTATATTTCATGCGAACTCATTTCTCATAGATTGAAAGCTCATGCTCCCTGGTGGGGATACTAACTTAATGAACATTTTGGGTTCTTCTAAATTTAAGAGGAATTCATTTTGAAATTGCTCTCTCTTAAGAGTCCCACTGATTGCAGTGCATCTCGTACTAACTCAAAGTCAAATAATACCTAGAAACTAAGTATTTTGCTCTGCCTTACTGTGGGACTTAATATTTAGCTGTTATATTCTTATTCATTTCTGTTGTGTTTGTGTAAGATTGAGTCACTGAAAACATTCTACTCTTTTTATGGAGTTAGTCCATAAAAATGTGTGTGGATATGTTTTTGTGTGTTTTTTAAATTGTTATTATTGATGTGTCTCAAGATTTTTAAAAATGTTTTATTGCCCTTCTCTACGTCCAACAAGCCCTCTTCTCACCCTTTTCTGTCACAATTTTATTTAAGTATTTTTCATAAGGCGAAGAATTATATGCACTTAGCTCTAAGTACAAAGCCAGTTTTTATTATACATATATATCTATAAATATATATAAATATATATGACTATGTATGTTTTGTATATACTGTTTAGTTTGTAACATAGCAACATTCATGATTTGCAAATAGAGACATATTTGGTGTTATTCCAGAAGTTTTTCCTCTCCAGATGTTATGATGTTACATGTTAGGAAAAGAATTAAATAACCTAAAAATTAAGACAGTTTATGAAATGACAAGTTGATTGGTTGTGGAGCAGGTAGATTGCCATTTTTCTGTGAATAAGTGTCAATCTCTACTTGCAGAGTTACAATTTTCTTTTCAAATTTTATTTTCTTTTATTATCTTTTTTTAAGGCTCAAGTTGTGTAAGAAAAGATGATGTGTGTTTCAGAATGTGCTCAGAGTGCAGCCCACTGTTTTTGACGTTTTCCCACTACACCTGTATAATATCTGTACTTTACATTTGTACATACTGTAATATCATATCTATCGCTACTTTACATAGCTGTCCGCATGAACCTTTAAAAATTGAATTGGCTCATAACTGTAAGAGAGAATGGGTGAGCTTAATATTGTGAAAAATATATACATGTGACCTTTAATATGATACATCGTAAAAATATATACATGTGACCTTCTAATTGAGTTAGTACATTTCTTCAAACAACCTCCCATCCTTGATAACACCCAACAAAAACATTGATGTACTCAACTTGAAAGTGAGGAAAGAAGAGGCGCTTGAAATGAGGGAAGATTCGTGAATGTGGCGTGGGTGATGACAGACAGTGTACACGGTAACACGAAGTTCTTCTGAAATTGAGATATTCATTGCAATCAAACGAGGGGATTTGAGAGCCAGCATGCCGTGCAGCAGCGGTAAAGCCACGGCCAAGGCCAAGGCAAGCTGCCACGGAGCGGACCGTCTCCTCCTGGAGTCTTTTTGCTTCAGCGCGCGGTGCGGCACCAAATGCCGAGGCGCACACACCACACCATGCACTTAACGCTCGACGCCATGCACGTGCTTTGTCCGGGGATGGCGCGGCACTGGCTGGAGGGGAGGGGGAGGGAGTGAGGGGCCGGGCCGGGGGTCGGGGGAGGTGAGAGGCGCGGGGAGGGTCCGCGGTGCTACGCGGTGCTGGCGTGCGCACGCGCAGGGCGCCGGCATCCCCTGCCTCTCCCCTCGCCGCCCGCACCCCTACGGCGCCGCCGCTACCGCCGCTGCGACCCTCGCCTCGCCACCCCGCGGCCTGCGCGGCGGGGGTTGGGGGTTGGGGCCGTGGCGACGAGGGGCGGCGCAGGGCGCAGGTTACTGGCGCCGGGCTTTAGCGGGCTGTGGCCGGGCCGAGCTGTACCCGTACGCCCTCTGGAGAGGCGCCGCGCCGCGCCGCGCCGCGCCTCGCAGCGTCAGTTGTCGTCCAGCGGTCCTGGCGCGCCGTCCCGCCGTACCGCCCACACCGCGACTCGACGGCACGCAGGCCTCGCGACCCTCGCGACGCGAAGCTCAGCGGAGCACAGCGGGCCGTGTGGAGGCCGAGGCGCGTTCGTCCAGGACGCGGAGTGCGCTGCGTTGGTGTTGCTGCCGTCCGGGCCGTCCGGCAGGGCATGTGAGCCGGGGTCTTGGCCGAGGTGAGCATCTCCCGCAGCGTGCCGCAGCATCGGATCGTCAGGTCGCCGTCGGCTTTGTTTACGTCGAGGGTGCCGCAGTGTGGAGCTCCGCTAGCGGCGGCAGTGTGGCTGCGGCGCTGGACGCTGTGCTGCCTTCGGCTGCCTTGGTGCTGCGTGCTGCGGATCGAAACCGCGCTCCGGAGTCCGGAGGCTGAGGAGAGCGAAAGGAACTGCCGGAGACTTCCGCCGACAAGCTCCGGCTCCGTCCGACCCCTCACTCTTTGCTTCCCCCGTGCCTTGTTCGCCATGGCTGGCGTCAGCACCGACAGCCCTGCAAGCGTCCCCTCCCCCCCCCCTCCCCGCGGCCGGGAAAACAGCTGCACACTCTCAAGCGGGAAAGACGCGTTGGCCACCTGTGCGCGGCGCCCCTGGGTCCTGGGGACGTGGGGACCGTGGCGCGCACTCCAGCAAGGAGAACAAGAGACCGGATTGAAATGGAGCCGACGAGGCCGAGGCTCAGTGGGGCCAGAAGACCGACGAAGCGAAGGCGGCCAAAACTCTAGGCGGGCTTTGAGCTCTAGAGTCGCTAAATGGAACTGGAACTGAACGTGTGACCCCACCAGTGGAATCCGCCTTCGCACGGAGAAAACCTTACAAACTATTTTAGACCTTACAAAGAAAAGCATTTTGTAAACTAACAAAGTATTTTGAGCACACATAAGCTTACAAAGAAAATACTTCGTAATTTACGAACCATTTCTTCGAATAACAAAGTAAATTAGTTTGCATTTATGTATGCTCAAAATACTTTGTAAGGCTTTAAGCGTGCGGAGAGCAATCCATTGGTGGGGTCACACGTTCGGTTTGAGTCTCATTTAGCGACTCTGGAGTTCAAAACCCGTCTGGGATTTTGACCGCCTCCACCGGTCTTCTGGCCCACTGTGCGAGGAGAGCAGAAGTTGGCCACCCACGCCGGACGCGCCCGCACGCGCTCCACGCTAAAAGCACGCACTCCGCCACGTCGTTTAATCCCGCGGACAAAAACAGAACGACAGCCGCGCGTCCCGGTCCGCGCTAGAGCAGCAGCCAGCGAGCCAGCCCACGGCCTGCCTTTCCGTTTTTTGCAGCGACACCAGTTGGTCAGCCCCAATTGGTGAAGCGGCAGCGGCGACCCAAATTTAACGGGGCAGTCTGTTTCCAGCAGCGGACCCGAGCCAGTTTCGAGGGTTCCGCTGCGAAATTGAAATTGGCCTCGCGGTTCGTGGCTCGCTTGGCGATGGCGAGAAGTGCGCCTGGCGCGAGGCTGCACAGTGGATTTGCCGGAAGACCGGCGCAGTGGTCAAAACTCTAGACGCGTTTTGAGCTCCAGAGCCGAAACGAACGTGTGACCCCACCAATGGATTCCTCGTTCGGAGAGCAATCCTTTGGTGGGGTCACACGTTCGGTTCGTGTCCCATTCAGCGACTCAGGAGCTGAAAACGTGTTCGGGGTTTTGACCGCCTCCACCTCCTCGCTGGCCCACTGTGGACTGGCGGTGCGCGGCCCTTGCACCCGGGCAAGACTTGCCGGTGTGGCTGCCGGCGGGGAAGGGCAGGTCGCGGGGCGCGGGGCGTGAGGGGCGGTGAGTTGGGGCCACGCCGCCCGGGCCTAGTTTACGCCCTGCCCCCGCACTCCCCCGCACCGCTCCTCGCGCTGCCGGCATGACCCACATCGTCAACGCGCACCTAAGGCTTCCGGAGGGCGCGCGCGTAAAGTTGCCGCCTCGCCGGGCCGACGGGCCGACGAGGCCGACAGCGGAGCGGTCCAGAGTGGGGAGGGGGAGGGGGAGGACGGCGGCGAACGAGGCGCGAAGGCGGCCAAAGGGCGGCCAAGGGGCGGCGGCGGGCGGCTCCCCAGGGGGCAGTAACCTTCAGTAACCTGCAGCCCTGCAGCAGCGGGCTGAAGGAACGCGGCCTAGCCGCCACGCCGCCACGCCGCGCGCAGTGGAGTGGAGTGCGCGACCCGGCGGCAGTCTCGATGTGTACCTGTTGACCCGGGGCGGGGCCCCGGCGGCGCCGCGCCTCAGGCCGAGGCTGCCGAGGCGGGCGGAGGCGGTGGAGCCCCACGAGGGGCAGAGAGGTGGGGACTTCCCCTGGGATTCCTTCAACGGGCCGGCCGGCCGGTCAGTTGCCTTTCGGCCCTTCCGGCGACCACGCGGCACGCGAACTGCGCACAGTGGGCCAGAAGACCGGTGGAGGCGGCCAAAACTCTAGACGCGTTTTGAGCTCCAGAGTCGCTAAACAGGACTCGAACCGAACGTGGGACCCCACCAATGGATTCCTCGTTCGGAGAGCAATCCATTGGTGGGGTCACGCGTTCGGTTCGAGGCCCATTTAGCGACTCTGGAGCTCAAAACACGTCTAGAGTTTTGTCCGCCTCCATCGGTCTTCTGGCCCACTGTGCTGCGGGCCGCGAAGCGCGAAGCAGCGCCTGTGGGGCTTGGCAGCGGGGCAAGCGGGCAAGCGGCACGAGGGTGTGGGGTCCTAGCCGGTCATAGATCATAGCCTTATACGTTTGCCAAGCTCCGATCCCTTGAGTTTCGGGTTACAGCCCAAAAGTGGCTGTGCCGACGGGGTTTGAGAGCCGGCCCGTGGGGTTGTGGATCGGCGTCGGCGTCCCCGCGGCCCGGCCACGGCCCGCGCTGGGCCAAACAGGCCTGACCATCAACATCCTGTCTGGGCGTGTGAGTGTGCGCGCGCCGGAGTTCGATTAGTGACCGTTTTGGTCGGTGTTCACCGTTTGCTCGGAGCCGCCTGCAGCCGTGCCAGCCGTAGGGCCGTGCCCGGTGCCCAACCTTACAAAGGCCGCGTGCCCCCCTCCACAAAGCCTGGATCGCCCCTGTGCCTGCACGCTGCACCCCACTGTAAGGCAGACCGCCTGCAACTTCGGAGAGGGTTAGGTGTCGGAACCAGTGGTTTCAGGCGGTGACGGGGCCAGCCAGGGGTTCTAGGGTCAAGTCGGTCAAGTAAAAAGGTGGGGCAATTCATGCACAGAATGCATCGCGTCAATCAAGCGAAATCGAAAGGGAAAACTCACGCCAAAAAAGCATTTTGTTGTACCAATTACGAGCACACACACTGGTTGGGAGTTTTTGGCCGTGATTTGGGGCCCGACGG
Source organism: Thrips palmi (assembly GCF_012932325.1). Classification (NCBI taxonomy): domain Eukaryota; kingdom Metazoa; phylum Arthropoda; class Insecta; order Thysanoptera; family Thripidae; genus Thrips; species Thrips palmi. The sequence goes on along the minus strand of NW_023144628.1, from coordinate 1,179,413 downwards.
CCGTGCAGCCACGCGCAGCCGCGCGCAACGGAAGCATACAATTGATTTCTTGGCTTGGCGTCGCTCGGCGTCGCTTGGCGTCCGACACATCGACCCGGCCGGCTTGGACAATCCGCGGATGCATCGCGGCCTTCATGCATGGGACTCGGGGCTCGGGGCCCGGCCCGGCCGGGGGGACACCTCACACCGGTAACATAGCTCTGTCTCTCTTGCAACCCCTCGGAACGCCCTCAAAACACCCTCGGAACACCCTCGGAACACTCTCGGAACGCCCTCAGAACACTCTCGGAACGCCCTCAGAACGCCCTCAGAACGCCCTCAGAACGCCCTCAGAACGCACCCAGAACGCCCTCAGAACGCCCTCGGAACGCCCTCGAAACGCCCCCTGATTGAGTGCGAAAGAGACGGAATAACGAGAGCAGAGTTCGGAATGTGCTCAAGAAGCAATCCCTCGCTGTGTTCCAGGCCCCGCGTGATGCCCCGCGGACCTGCCGCCCACGCCTGCGCCCACGCCTGCGCCCACGCCTGCGCCCACGCCTGCGCCCACGCCTGCGCCCACGCCTGCGCCCACGCCTGCGCCCACGCCTGCGCCCACGCCTGCGCCCACGCCTGCGCCCACGCCTGCGCCCACGCCTGCGCCCACGCCTGCGCCCACGCCTGCGCCCACGCCTGCGCCCACGCCTGCGCCGCCCCGGACCCGTGCAAACGCTAGCGTCGTGCGGCCGCGCCAGAAAGCCAGGTACGCAGGGCGCAGCGAAGGGAGCGAGGGGGGCTCCGATTGATAAATAAACCAATGGCGTTGTGGGTCAAAGTCTCCAGCTGGGTTGCTTCCCATGCCTGGTCTGGCGGCACCACGCGCCTTGTCGCGTACGTTGTCGCGTACCTGGGGGCCTGGGTCAACGACTCCCTCCCCCACGAGGAGTAGCGCGGTGGCCGCCAGCCGGGCACGGCTGGCAGGGCGGGAAGGGCCTGCTTTTTATTGCTGACACTCTGTTTGGGAAATCGATGAGTATTTATCGACCTGGTCCTAGTCCACCCTTCCAACGTCGCGACGGCCCATCCCTGCGACCGCCACTCTGTCTGTCTGTCTGTCTGTCTGTCTGTCTGTCTGTCTGTCTGTCTGTCTGTCTGTCTGTCTGTCAGTCTGTGTGTCTGTCTGTCTGTCTGTCTGTCTGTATGTCTGTCTGTCTGTCTGTCTGTCTGTCTGTCTGTCTGTCTGTCTGTCTGTCTGTCTGTCTGTCTGTCTGTCTGTCTGTCTGTCTGTCTGTCTGTCTGTCTGTCCGTACTGGGCCTAGGGCGCGCCTGGACCCGACTGGGGCGCTCACCCCACCCCACCCCGGCCGCCCACCGCAACCCCCACCGACCGCACCGCACCCCCACCCAGGCCATGCCCAGGCCAAACCACGCGGGCTCATCAACTCGTCACTCTGAATCAGGGCGCGGCGCCGAGACGCCGAAATGCCGAAATCAGTGTGGAACGGCGGATTCCCCCCCGCGACCGGCACCTCCGTGCCCCCACCTCCCCCTCCCCCTCGCCCCCGAAGGCCGGAACACCGAGAACGCGAGTCGATGCGGACCTCAAAGGGGCGTCTTCTAGGCGACGGCCCGATCAAGCGGAGGCCTGGGGGTTGGGCCTGGGGCTGGCAGCTTTTCCTCCTCCTCGTGTAGCGTCTCCCGGCCCCCTGCTCCCCACGTCGGACGTCTTCCTTTCTTGCCGCTGTCAACACACACCCACACACACACATACACACACATACACACACACACATATACACACGCACACGCGCGCGCACAACGCCCGTCTCCATTCATCCCTCACTGTCCACCGTCTTGAATAACCTCCCTTCTGACGCCTGCCGGCAGCCGCGCCTTTCCGAATAAGAGTCGTTCGTTTTCGTCGCTCCGTCTCTGTCGCACCCCCAGCCCCACGGGGACGTGGTGATGTTGTGCGACAGGGACAGAGCGACGGGGCGCCCCTTCGGAATCACCGGGGCTCCACAATGCTCCCTCCTCCGCAGTCGGCCGGCCCGGCCGGTGTGTCGCTGCGGCAGGCTAGGCTGGTCTAGGCGGGTCTAGGCTGGTCTAGCTGGGCGCGCAAAGCGCCGGGAAGGCAGGCAAGCGCAGCGAGGCGCGCGGCACCCCCGCCCGCCGGGATGCCTACCGCGCAGGCGCGCTCGGCTCGACTTGCCGGCCGGCAGACTGATTCCGAGAGTCGTTTCCGTCGCTCTGCCGTCTGATTCCGAGCACTGCTTTCGTCGCTCTGTCTCTCTCGCACTCATGGGGCGGTCCGTATGGGTGCGAGAGAGACAGAGCGACGAAGCAGTGTTCGGAATCAGACGGCTGTCTCTCCCACACCGACTGCGAGAGAGACAGAGCGGCAGAGAAAACTACTCTCGGAATCCGTCTGCTGAACGCGGCCCGAGAAACGAAACGAGAGGCCTGCCCGTGCCCGGCGTGCCCAGCGTGCCCGGCCTGCCAGATAGTTCTGGGAAGGAAGGACTTTGCTGCAGAGCCACTTCCGTGATGAGAGGCGCTCCCTTTTCCCCAAGTTGGTGGTGGCGGCCAAGGGGGGCTGACTCTCCCGAACCGTGTACGAAGTATTATATATTATAGGTATTATAGAGTATTATAGGTATTATTCCAAATATTTTATCCAGATAATTGTGTCGTAAGTGGTTTTCCGTATACCAAAGGTTTCCAAAATACGCAAGCAAGTTGAAAACAAGGATTCCGGCTCGCGCTCCTGAGCCTCAAATTATTATACAGCGCATCTTTAAGAGCCTCAGCACCAAGTCATTTCTCTCAGCGCCATTTTCTTACTCTAACGTTCCGTCTAGAAATCTCTGAACGCTTGTTCTCCACAATTTTACACAACTTTCTCATTTTAAAACCAAAACTGCACAAAATGTGCGGCATTTTTTGGTATTATGGATTATAGTATTATTCAAGTATTATAGGGCTGTGTACGAAGTATTATAGGAGTCAGCCCCCCTTGGTGGCGGCGGTGGTTAGGGGGAGCAAGGAGCATCCCCCGCAGACAAAGCCCTCCTAGCCCTAGCTCCCCGCCGCCGGTACTTTCGCCGACCAAGTCGCCGAATCCGGTCAAGTACCGCGATAACTGCTGACCGCGCCATCCTCGGGTCGGGGCGTCGGGGCGTCCCCACTCGGCACGGCCACGACACTCGAAGCGACTTCGCGCTCGGAGCGCGGGAAAGAGGGGGGGGGGACGTGTGCCAAAGAATAGAACGGTGGGGTGGCGGAGGTCGGACAGAAATACTCTGCAACAACTCGAACCGTTTGACAAGAATTTTTGATTGGAGAATAAAGTCTAGCTGGACACTATGCTGCCCCGAAGCGCTGCACGACAGAAAAGTTCTTTTGGGGATCGTGGGACCGCCGCTGCTCCTCTGTTCAAAGTTACTCCTCGACGAAGTGTAGGAGGCTGTAGCGCCTGGCTTCCCCTTACCCCTCCACCCCCTCCCTAGCCCAGGACGCCCAGGACGCCCAGGACGCTGCCAGAGACCGCCATTTGCGGTAATTGCGGGTTGGGTCCGTCCGTCCCTCCGTCCATCTCGAAGCGCCGTGCGTCGTGCTGCACAAGGCGGACCAGGACACCAGGACACACACACACTCTCTCTCTCTCTCTCTCTCTCTCTCTCTCTCTCTCTCTCTCTCTCTCTCTCTCTCTCTCTCCTCTCTCTCTCCTCTCTCTCCTCTCTCTCTCTCTCTCTCTCTCTCTCTCTCTCTCTCTCTCTCTCTCTCTCTCTCTCTCTCTCTCTCTCTCTCTCTCTCTCTCTCGCTCTGTCTCCCGCTCTCACAGGGCGTCCCGTTTGGGTGCGAGAGAGAGGCAGAGCGACGAAACGACTCTCGGAATCCGCCTGCAGGTCCGGGGGATCTGCCAATTCCCTACGCGACTTCCTCGCAAAGGCGCGTCTAATTCCGACTCTGCGTATTTTTAGCTGTCGAGGGGGATGGAAGGTCACAGCAAACGTCGTTGCAAAGATTTATTCATCACAATAGTTGAGAACGAGAATGGAATGACATTCGAGAGTGAGTTAAAACTAAGAGCTACTACTCGACACAAAGCTCATCGCACGTTCTCCGGCGTCCCAGAACGTCGTCAGCGATACATACCACAGGTAGAATAGAATGGGTATGAGAAATGAAACAGAGGTTGAGCAATGATAGGGTTTTAAATTATAATAATCTAAGTTGTATGTTTATCACATGGTTCTTGGCTCGGCCTCTTGGCCTCCAAATTACTTCTGCTGCCTCTCCTTCCACGCGGCCCAGTTCTCGGGGATCTCGAGGGCGGCGTACTCCTCCCTCCTGATCTCGGCCATCCTGCTGATGGCGTACAGGGGGTAGCCCAGCACGCCGAAGAACAGGAGCACGCCGTGGCCGACCTTCTCCTGCACAACACCGAGCAGAACAACACACATCAGATGTGAAAATGAAAATGTCAATGCGAATCGATTTTATTCGTGGGTGTCGAATGGCAGAGCGCACTACTAGTGCCTTGGCACCCTTCAGATGTCACCAGGAAGATATAGCAAGACCGCCCCCGGCCCACGACGCCGGCCCACGCGGCCGAGGCGCGAGGCGAGGCGGTCTCGACGTCCGCCAAGGTCGTGGTGACCGCGGCGGCTATGGCGACGGCGCACTCTTTGGCCGAGCACTTTGAGCCCGCCGCGGCCATGCGCGCTGGCCGCGCTGGCGGTGCCCGATGGTTTGCCAGCTTTGGGGCTTGCAGGGCCTGCGGCTTGCACGCGTCGAAACCGGACGGCCAACTCACCGGGAAGGACACGCGGACCTGGGGCGGCGAGGCGACGATGTCGGTGTACGACGCCACCGTCCTGGAGGCCTGCTTGGGGGCCTGCGCGGCGCGCAGCAGCACTCGTCCGACGGGGGCGTTCATGGCGGCGGCGGCGGCGTTCTGAGAGGCAGGGCTTGGTGCTCGCTGCTCGCGGACTGCCTGCCCGCCGCTAGCGCCGTCCCGGCGGCACGGCCTGGCCGGGGCCTGGTGAGACCAGCAGCGCGGCCCCGACGGGGGCCTCGGGCACGCCGCCAAGCGAGCCGCCAGGGCAGGGCTGCCAGCCGCGCTCTCGCACTGCTCGCCCTGCGGGCGGCCCTCCGCGGGCCCTCAGCCCTGGCACTGGGGCACCAGGCCGCGGAAGGGCCCCCGGGGCCACAGGGCTCTGAGGGCCCTTCGCGGGGCCAGCCCGGCGAGCCCCGCCAGCCCGGCAAGGGCGTCGCTGCGGCCGCCAGCATGATGCCCTCGAGGTGGAGGGCCCTGTCGGCCGCCTTCACGGCCAAGCCCAGCGCCAGGTTAGTGCCTCGGGTGCCGTGGCGGCAGTCACGCTGCACAGTGGGCCAGAAGCCGGTGGAGGCGGCCAAAACTCTAGACGCGTTTTGAGCTCCGGAGTCGCTAAATGGGACTCGAACCGAACGTGTGACCCCACCAATGGATTCCTCGTCCGGAGAGTAATCCATTGGTGGGGTCACACGTTCGGTGCGAGTCCCATTTAGCGACTCTGGAGCTCAAAACGCGTCTAGAGTTTTGGCCGCCTCCACCGGCTTCTGGCCCACTGTGCGCTGGTGGCAGCGCTGCACAGGCTGCACCGCACGGCACGCCGCGCGGCCGCACTGCGTGACAGAAATAGGAGCGGCGACACTCGCACGCCGAGCGACTCTTCTGGCTTTTCCACTTTTCTAGCGCCACTCTCACTTTTGCGTGTTCGCGCTCCTGCACTGCTATGCACACGCGTGTGGTGTCCCCGCACCGCGCACCGCGTCGCCGACATGAGTGCCGCGTGTTGCTTTTGGTGTTGTCTTTTAGTGTGCGCGTCACCGCTCCAGCACACTGCAGGAAAACAAACAGTGGGCTGCGGGCATCGATGCGGCGCGGCGACTCAGCAAATGGGCTGCTGACATCGACGCGTGTTGCGGATCGCAGACGCACGCGCGCCCGTCGCGCACCACGCACCACGCCGGCACGCTTTAGCGGCGCGTGCCCACCCCACCCCTCCCCGCCGCGCCCCGCGAGCGCCAGAGCACGCCAAAGGCGGCGTCCGTTGCCACGGCAACGCAGCGCCAGCCAGTGGTCCCCGCGCGACGCATGCAATGCGCCCCGCCGCCCGCCGCCCCCGCGCTCTCAACAACGGCAGGGGTTGGGGAGGCTGCTGCATGCCTGGGGCGGCGCGGGGCGGCGCGGGGCGGGGCGGCGGCTGCGAGCCCTCTGCAGCGCAGCGTGGACCGTAGGACCACGGGCCTCCCGGGGCCACCCTCGCCCTCGCCCACCCTCCAGCCCGTCTAGGCCGACCTGGGCTGCAGAGCCCTGCTGCTGCCCAACCGGCCGACCGGCCGACCAGCCGACCCTCTTGGGGTGGCGCGGAGCGCGGAGCCCGGAGCCCGCTGCTGCAACCGGCCGTAGAACGTTATTTTTTCTATCGTGTACTTCTTTTTTCACCCTCCCAGGCGGCTGCGCGAAAATATATCGCCAACATTCTTCATTCAACTCGCACGCCGAGCGCGGAGAGCATACCGGCCCGCCAGCCATAAATTTGCGTCGGTTTCCTCAACTCGTCCGCGTCGTCTTTACTGATTTTTTTCCCCTCGTCTGGCGGCGGGAATTTAATGGCAACCCTGCGTGGCATCCTAATTAGTGCTGGACGACGTGAACCGGCCGGGCCTCGGCGGGGGGCGGGGCGGGGCGGGGCGGGGCGGGGCGGGGCGGGGCGGGGCGGGGCGGGGCGGGGCGGGGCGGGGCGGGGCATTTCATTTCAATGCGGTGCAGCGGGATATCGACGTGCCACGGGGGAGGGGGGAAGGGGTGTACAACCGCAGTGTTGCCATCCGTGCCGTGCCGTGCCACGCGGCCGGGCCGCGATTGGTGGTAGACACGGGGCGCTAATGAAGTCACCCCGAGACATCGCGTGGCGGCGTGGCCACGCCGTTGTGTACAAGGTTGTGTATAGGAGCGTGGCGGTGCGCGGCGAGGCGAGCTTGCAGTGTACATGCATCACACGTGTTTATCGGGCGAGGGAAGGCGCGGCGCACCGGGACAGGAGGAGGAGAAGGAGGGCACCCCGCTGGAGGAAGCAGCTTGCTCTCCACTTTGTCACGTTGCTCCTCCTCGGGGCAGGCAGGCAGGCAGGCAGGCAGGCATGCTGACAGATAACCAACCTCGCCGCGCCGCGCTGGATATATAATTCACACGGCTCCCCTCCCACCCCTCCCACTCCGCGGCGTGCCGCGTGCCGCCAGGCGCACCGCGTCGACGGGGAGGTGTACGACGGTCGGCACGGCGTCGCCGTCGCCTGCAGACCGATTCCGAGAGTCGTTTGCGTCGCTCTGTCTCTCTCGCACCTTTACGGGACGAACCATGAGTGCGAGAGAGACAGAGCGACGAAAACGACTGCCGGAATCGGTCTGCAGGCGCTCGTTACGGGAATGCAGGTCGCGTAGGCCCTCGGCGTGCTCGCCACCCTCGTTACCGACGTCCAACACGACAGCACGGCCAGGACGGCACGGTCAAGTGCTCGTCAATCTAGCAGCTACTGGGGGTACTTGGCGGAACGGGGCGCCGGGGAGGCCGGCCGGCAGGGCAGGACGGGGAGGGCGAGAAAAAGAATCGGGTCCGAGGGTGCGGCCTGTGGCGGCCTGTGGCGGCCAGTGGCCCTGCTGCAGCTTCACGTCCGCGCGTTCGTGTTAGGACGTGGCGATAGTGTGTTGGATGACCGTCGTGCGGGGAAGGCCGGGCCAAACCCCACGGGGCAAACCCCACGGGGCAAACCCCACGGGGCAAACCCCACGGGGCAAACCCCACGGGGCAAACCCCACGGGGCAAACCCCACGGGGCAAACCCCACGGGGCAAACCCCACGGGGCAAACCCCACGGGGCAAACCCCACGGGGCAAACCCCACGGGGCAAACACTCCGAACGGGGCGGAGCGGGCCGGAGCGAGGGCGAGGGCTGACGGGGTGGTCGGTGGCCGTCGGAGCGAGCCTTCCGTAGCCGGAGCGCCGCGAAGCACCCCATCAGCAGGCACAGGGGCTGCCTCGGCGGGCGGGGCGGGGCGGGGCGGGGCGGGGCGGGGAGGGGTGGCCGGCCAAACGAGGGATGAGGTTTGTCATGTTTTCACCGCGGCGGTGGCTGACGGGGGTGCACCCCGCCCCGCCCCGTCCCGCCCGGCCGCCGCAACAACGTAGCCACCCTCACGCACCCTTTTAATCCGGAGCCACCCCCGCGCTCCAATGAAGGAGTATTCATTAAACAACCCCAGAGCGCCGGCCGGCGCCACCGTGGTGGGGTGTGTGCAACCTGAGTGGGGTGCTGGGTGCTGGCGGTGCTGGCCCGGACCGTCAGGCTGCCCGACACGCGACGTCGGCACAGGTGGCGCCGCGTCCGTCTGCACCCCGTCAACCGCCGTCAACTCACCAGTAGACTGATTCCGAGAGTCATCGCTCTGTCTCTCCCGCACTCGTGGAGCGTCCCGTACAGGCGCGAGGGAGACAGAGCGACGGAAACGACTCGTCTGCAGTCTCAGAGAGCGTTGCATATTGCAGCGGGATGTACAGTCACCTCGGTGCTGCTGCTGTGCTCCGGGCGGGGTGAATTAAACAAACATGGCCACGACAGCGCGGACGGCGAGGCACGGCGAGGCCGCGCCCGTGGCGTAGGTCAAGGGCGCCGTAGTGGCGACGTAGTGACGGTGCATCAACCATTGATGGCCGGTATCGACGAGACGGAGACGGCGACAGTCCGGACTGCCCCACTGTAGAGTGGAGAGCGCGCTCCAAAACCATATACACACCACAGCGAGCGTGTGCACACGCCACACGCCCTCAGGAAGGCGGCTGGAAGTGGCTGTTGTCCGTGGTCGGGACCTCACAAAGAAAAGACGTCACCGGTAAATTTTTTTTATCTGAAAAAAAAAAAAAATTGATTTTATCTTTTTCTTATTTTGAAATGAAAACTAACAACAGCGTGAAATGCACTACGCGGTGCGCTGGTCTTGCAGAGTTAAGTACCTGCTGCCTCGGCGTGGCTCGGGATCGAAATGACACGTAACGCTGATCCGGCCAAGCGCGGCCAAGTCCGCGGCCAAGTTCGTGGGCCGGCTAGGCGCTGTGGGCAAACTGGGCGCAAACTTTGGGATGGGATAACTTTATTGCAGTGTGACGGTCTGGCGGCGCGGCGCGGCCCCAAGATCCCCCCTCTAACTCGACAATGACCGAGACGGCCGCCGGGGCGCCTGGATTTGATTGCTTCATTTTGTCGCGGCACTCTTTTTCCGAGTGTGATTGTTTATAGCCAGCACTACGTGTCCACGTGCCGTGTGCAACTCCGTGCCACAGTCGATTTGCCGGAAGACCGGTGCAGCGGTCAAAACTCTAGACGCGTTTTGAGCTCTATCGCTAAACAGGTCTGGAACCGAACGTGTGACCCCACCAATGGATTCCTCGTTCGGAGAGCAATTCATTGGTGGGGTCACACGTCCGGTTCCAGTCCCATTTAGCGACTAGAGCTCAAAACCCGTCTGGAAATCTGACCGCCTCCACCGGTCTTCTGGCAAATTCACTGTGCGTGCGACTCTGTCTGTGAGTGCGTGTATGACGGCTTCCCTGTGTACAGGATGTGGGCGTCGGTGACGCAGCGGAGCGATGCGGCGGCGCCGTGCTCGCGCACCAAGCACTCGGCCACCCTGGTCGGCGGCAGCCTCTACGTGTTCGGCGGCCGCAACGGCAACCTGCCGCTCAAGGACCTGTGGCGCTACCATCTGGGTGAGTACTGTGAACAGGTGCGGATCCGGGAGAGG
>NW_023144628.1:909592-1164592 GCF_012932325.1 Thrips palmi | reverse complement strand
TATCGCGCTGTCATGTCGCGCCGCTCGGCCTACACGGAAAAAAAGGATTAGTTGTAACAACTAACATGTTGGTTGGAATGCGTCCAAGGAAGATTTTAGTTGCTGCGGCTAAAAGTTTGCTGCAGGAGCAATAATACTAGTTTGACCAACTAACAAATTAAAGTTGGTACAAGGATAAAGTTGATTGTGCCTACAATATGTTAGTTGTGATGACTAACATGAGCGTCACGAGAGAAAATAAGCTTCGTATAAGAAAAACCTTCAGCGGGTATCGATCGCGGAATCTGTGATCTGAGAGCTGCTGAGGCTATCCACTCCGCTGTGGTGAGCTGATAGCGGGAGAATGCCCAATGACGCTGATACAGCAAACTAACCGATGCTAGGACAAGCGACGATTAAATCATCGCCCGAAAGTCGGGTCTCCTAAGAATGTCCGCAGCGCAGTGGGCAGCGTCTCTGATTGACAAACGACAGATCCTGAGTTCGATTCCCGCCGCAGACTTTTTTCTGTGCGTGGTTTATTTTCTTCCGTGACGCTCGTGTTAATCCTCACAACTAACATAGTGTAGGAATAATCAACTTTATCCTTGAGCCAACTGTAGTTTTTTAGTCGTTTCAACTTATAAATTCGTTCGAGCAGCAAACTTTTAGTCGTGAAAACTAAAATCTTCTTTGGACGCTTTTCAACTAACATGTTAGTTGTCACAACTAATCCTTTTTTTCCGTGTAACGACCCGCTAATTCTCCAATCGCGCTATTCTCACTTTTGGGGGTGCTTGTACCGCCGCATCGGCCGCACCGGCGATACGACGCGACACTTTTGGGCGCATCAGGCGTCATCGACTCTATCCGTTCTGATCGTCACGCCAGGCAACGCCAGGCAACGCCAGGCGTCACGCCAGGCAACGCCAGGAACGCCAGGCAACGCCAGGCAACGCCAGGCGTCACGCCAGGCAACGCCAGGCAACGCCAGGCAACGCCAGGCAACGCCAGGCAACGCCAGGCAACGCCAGGCAACGCCAGGCGTCACGCCAGGCAACGCCAGGAACGCCAGGCAACGCCAGGCAACGCCAGGCGTCACGCCAGGCAACGCCAGGCAACGCCAGGCAACGCCAGGCAACGCCAGGCAACGCCAGGCAACGCCAGGCAACGCCAGGCAACGCCAGGCAACGCCAGGCAACGCCAGGCAACGCCAGGCAACGCCAGGCAACGCCAGGCAACGCCAGGCAACGCCAGGCAACGCCAGGCGTCACGCCAGGCAACGCCAGGCAACGCCAGGCAACGCCAGGCAACGCCAGGCAACGCCAGGAACGCCAGGCAACGCCAGGCAACGCCAGGCGTCACGCCAGGCAACGCCAGGCAACGCCAGGCAACGCCAGGCAACGCCAGGCAACGCCAGGAACGCCAGGCAACGCCAGGCAACGCCAGGCAACGCCAGGCAACGCCAGGCAACGCCACTGGACGCGCGCGCGGAAATGTCAGGGCCAGTCGATGCCGCACCACTCCCACTCGGAGGGCCATGTCGCCCGGCCTAGTACATGTTTTGCCAGAGGAAAAATTGATGAACAACAACAACAACGATGACGACAGTTACAATAACAACTTCAAACAACAACAAAGACGGCGACGGAAACAACGACGATGAGGACGCGACGACGGCGGCGACGACAGCTGCTACAACAACAGCAACACACAGACAACGACGGTGAAGACGACAACGAGGACAATGATGATGAAAGGAAAAGGAAAAGGAAAAGGAAAAGGAAAAGGAAAAGGAAAAGGAAAAGGAAAAGGAAAAGGAAAAGGAAAAGGAAAAGGAAAACGCGAAAACGAAAACGCGAAAACGAAAACGCGAAAACGAAAGCACGAAAACGAAAACTTGAAAACAAAAACGAAAACGCGGAAACGAAAACGAAAACACGAAAACGAAAACGCAAAAACGAAAACGAACAAAAATCAAACAAAAATCAAACGAACAAACTAACAAACAAACAAACAAACAAACAAACAAGACGACAAACGACAACGACGGCGACGTCCTCGAGGACCGCGTTCCCGGGCAGCTCGAATTCCCTCGGCGAGCGTGCCTGATGAAGGCGTCTGCTAATCGCATCGCTAACGTCGCGGGGCCATCGGCGTCGAGGCGTCCTACGGCCCCTCCGGCCTCCGGGCCGCCGCGAGGCGACTAGCCGTGGCCAGCGAGGCGCGTCGCAACGAACCGAAACGATTCAATGAAGGGGCCCAGCTCGGCCGAGGCCGATGGCTGGGCCGATCCGAGGCCGCCGGATTTCGTCGAGAAAAATAACGTTGCCGGCTTATTACGCACGGCCTCGGCGCGGCCGGGACGGCCGGGACTCATCACGGCGTCCCCTTCCTACTCCCTCCTCTTCTTCTTCTTTGCCGGCGCACCTGAGGCGCCGCCAGCCGAGGCCAGCCCAGACCAGCCACCCCCCGAGCGCGATGATCGCCGAGCTCTCCAAGTAAATTGCACGCGTCCCGGGCCTAGAGGGCGGCCCAGGGCGGCCCAGGGCGGCGCGGCGCGCTGACGCGGGCTAGAGGCCCTCGGCGATGATGAAGTGCAGCGGCGCGGCGGGGAGGGCCGCGTTAGCAGCCTCTTGTTGCCGTGGCGCACGGCGAGGCACGCCGGCCATCATCATGCCGGCAGCGTGCAATTTGAGGATCGGGGGGCAGCCCGGGGGCAGCCTCGACGCCTGGCCGCGCAGAGCGCGCTCGCATCGCCGCGAACGACGCGAACGTAGCGCTGCGTGCGTGTGCGCACTGCGCACGCCAAGGGCCCAACCATGGCCCAACCATGAGAGAAGGGCCCAACGGGATGAACCAGAGCAGTGCGGCCCAATGATCCTGGACTGGAGGCAGTTCCAAACCGATTTTGTTCCTTCGCAGCGGCGTCGCTTTTGAGTTGTCGGGCGAATAGGCGAATTGCCCCTCCACACACACACACACCCGCCGATCGGGCTACCGGTCCACGCTGTGCGGCACAGGCTCGGACTGGCCAGGGCAGACAGGCAGAAAAATATGCCGGGGCCTTTGGATTTGTGACCAGTAACGTCACGAAGTTGGTCAAAAAGTGATTGAATCTCCGAAAGTAGCCGTTTTCGCTGAATTTGAGCGGCCACTGTGTCCAATCTAGTTGCCGTAAAAGGCCTCCTTCGACGTCCTAGTATTCTTAATACCCTACTCTTTCATGCCCTGTATCGGGAAGACGATGACCGCAACGATTTTGGGACCAAAGTTGGTCAAAAAGTGGTCGAATCTCGGAAATTTGCTGATTTTGCTGACTTTGGGGGGCCACTGTGTCCAATCTAGTTGCCGTAAAAGGCCTCCCTCAACGTCCTAGTATTCTCAAGACCCTACTCTTTCATGCCCTGAATAGGGAAGACGTTGACCACAACGATTTTGCCTTTGACCGCAATGATTTTCCGACCAAGTTGGTCAAAAAGTGGTCGAATATCGGAAATTTGCTGATTTTGCTGACTTTGGGTGGCCACTGTGTCCAATCTAGTTGCCGTAAAAGGCCTCCCTCAACGTCCTAGTATTCTCAAGACCCTACTCTTTCATGCCCTGTATAGGGAAGACGTTGACCACAACGATTTTGCCTTTGACCGCAATGATTTTCCGACCAAGTTGGTCAAAAAGTAGTCGAATATCGGAAATTTGCTGATTTTGCTGACTTTGGGTGGCCACTGTGTCCAATCTAGTTGCCGTAAAAGGCCTCCCTCGACGCCCTAGAATTCTTAAGACCTAGTCTTTCATGTCCTGTACGGGAAGGCTATTGACCGCAACTAGTGTTGGAGCGGTAGCCTCACAAAGTTGGTCTTGAAGGGTAAAAACAATGATAATCGGGGGCCTTTTGCGGTCTTATCTGCCGGGGCCTTTTGGGGGCCAGTCCGAGCCTGGTGCGGCAGTGCGTCCTTCCCCGCCCCTCTCGCCCCGCTCTGCCCCGCTTGGACTGCCACGCAGTGAAAAGAAGTCGACCCCTGCAGAAAGGGGCCTACTTTGTCAGCAAAACGCGGCCATACGTCCTTGCCGTCCTGCCGTCCTCCCCGTGGGATCTGTCCCGCCCGGCCGACACCGGCAGGGCGGGGGCAGGGCGTGGCAAGGGCGTGGCAGGGCGTGGCAGGGCGTGGCAGGGCGTGGCAGGGCGTGGCAGGGCGTGGCAGGGCGTGGCAGGGCGTGGCAGGGCGTGGCAGGGCGTGGCAGGGCGTGGCAGGGCACGCTCGCTTTTTCCTGCTTCCGTGCCAGTCACGCGCGTGCGTGCGTGCGCAGTCACGCCGTCCATCCGTCAGGACGGCCTGTCTGTCACTTTGCCTGCTTTGCGCGCCCCTCTGGGAGCGGGCTAGCGAGCTGTAACGGGCTGTGGCGGGCTGTGGCGGGCTGTGGCGGGCTGTGGCGGGCTGAGGCGGGCTGTGGCGGGCTGAGGCGGGTTGAGGCGGGCTGCTGCGGGGCACTGGAGGGCCTTGAGGGAAGCTCGCTCCCGCTTTGTGGTTGTGGCCACGCGAGGCATCCCCGTGCCAAGCCGGGCCTCCAAGTCCGGCCGGCCGGCCGGCCGGCCTGTGTGTTCCTTTCAATTTAGCAGAGCCCCCCGGCCGTCGCCCAAACTGGTCCAACTCCCTCCCCTCCCCTGTCGGCCTGGAGCCGCTGGAGAGCCAAAGGCGGCCAAAGGGCCTCACAACATCCGAGCGCTCTGTCTCACTCACCCGCACGGGACGCCCGTGGGTGCGAGAGAGACAGGCGGCGTCCCCGCGGCAGCGCGTTTCCAGGCGGCCGCACGCACCACGCAGCACAACAACGGCGTTCCCTTTATTTCCACATATTTCTCCCCCGGCGCCCCGTTCATTGCGCTCGTCGCGTTCCTTCTCGTTCATTCCGCCGCACGCACCGGGGCGCCGCGCCTCGCTCCGCTCCGCTCCGCCCTGCGCCGCTCCGCTCGCCCACCTGCGTCCGATCCCGGTGCGATCGGGGGAACGCGAACAAGAAGAAAGTGGCCGGGATATTTACTGCTTCAAATCCCCAGTCCCCAATGCACCGTGTTTCCCCGGCCATTTTATGGTGGAGTGCCACCAAATAGGACTCGAACTAAGCGAGTGACCCCACGAACGGATTGCTCTCCGAACGAGGAATCCATTGGTGGGGTCACACGTTCGGTTCCAGTCCTGTTTAGCGACTCTGGAGCTCAAAACGCGTCTAGAGTTTGGGCCGCCTGCGCCGGTTCTCTGGCCCACTGTGCGGCGCCCCCATTTTCCCAATCCCGTTGACGTGATTGCGCGCCGCGCGCCGGTCTCGCATCGAGCCGGCAATCTCGTCGTCGTCGGTGGCCCACACCGTAACCACCCTCCGCCATGCAGACGCCCCAATGACGGCCGTCAGGACGCGACCAATCGAACCACAGCCAACGAAACCCGACGCCTCCCCAATCAATCCGGAGCCCCTAACGAGCACACGAGCCATTCGCGCTGTCTCCCTCGCACCCTCGCGGGACGCCGCCCCACCCACGGGTGCGACAGAGACAGAGCGACGAAGCGAGTCCTCGGAATCGCAGTGTAGGCCGTCCGTGTGCCAGCGGCCAGCCCGCGGGCCGAGGGCAGCCGGAGCGAGCGTCCGTCCAGTCCGTCCCGGCAAATTGGCCGGGCGACCTTGGTCCACCTTGGTTCCGGTCGGTTTCGGTGTTCTCATGGCCGCTGACTGTAGACTGCTGTAGACGCTCACATGCCAGAGGCTATGACATTCGCGTGCGCATTGAGATAACGCATCCTCGACCCGTCCAGTCCACTCGCTCGCAAGTGGCTCGCTGGCTTTCGGCTTGTCGGCGTGCGGGTGCCGGGCCGTGCGGGCCGGGCCGGGCCTCCAACGACCGGGTACACTGTACATTCCCCGCGATCGAAAGGCAAACAACCGCAAACAACCGCCGCCCCGAGCAGGCGGAGCGCGGAGCACGCCGTCGTGCGGCAGGAGGGTGCGACGCCGCGCCCCGCCGTGTCGCGCCGTGTAGTGTGCTCAGTGCACACGGCCGGGCCGCGTCGGGCGCGGCCGGCACGGCGGGGGCTGCAGCCCCAAAGTCAATGACATCCCCGCTTGCAAACAGAGGGGCGCCGCTGGCTGCAGGGCGCCGCGCCGCTACCGCCACTCAAACACGACGAGGACGCTGCCGTGCACGCCACTGACCCCGGCCCCGCGCCCCGCCCCGCCCCGCGCCCCGCGTAGCCGGTGGCCGGTGGCGGGGGGGGGGGAGGGGGCGACAGAGCGACGAAGAGACCAGACGATAAACTAATTGGCAGTGAATGGATCATTCGGCGGCGGCTGCAATATTCACCGCGACCGTTCTGTCGTTGTGACCGGCGACTGCCATTACCGGCACGGTGTGCGGGCCGCCGAGCCGCGGACAAGGGGCCTCGCCTTGCATCATGGACGAGTATCGAGCAGGACGGCCGCCCCGCCCCGCCCCGCCCCGCCCCGCCCCGCCCCGCCCCGCCCCGCCCTTGGACACGGCGGCACTGTCATTGCCGCAATGAACCGTCCGTCTCGCTCTACACACCGCCTCGTCCGCCCGACCTTGCCCGCGCGTTTCCGTTTTCATGGTGAGGTGGGGCGGGGCGGGGCGGGGCGGGGTGGGGTGAGGCGGGGTGGTTGGAGCCGTGACCAGGCGGGTAGGCGCGTGACTTAGTAACCGCACCCGATCACCCCGTGCCCGCACATGCCTCCTCCAAGACCGCCTCCTAGTGGCGTGGGCGTGCGTGGCATGGGGCTGCTTTGGAATGCAATATCGTGGAACCGAGACCGAGGCCCCAGGCCTGGCGCGTCCTTATCAATAATTTCGACTCGCGTTCCAATAAATTCTCCATCCGGTTGGAATGGGGTCCCGGAGGAGCGGAGGATCGAGGAGGCATCGCCGCAATCCCGCAACGCAGCGACGCAGCGCCGCGGCGCGTTTCCAGGACTCGTATTCAAATCCAGAGTCTGTGGCCACAGGGTATCCTGTACAGTACGCCCTGCGCCCGCCTCTCGAATCCGCGTGTTCCGGGACGCCACCCTCTCGGCCTCCAGGGTCTCCAGTGCCTCCAGCGCCTCCAGGGCCTCCAGTACCTCCAGCGCCTCCAGCGCCTCCAGTGCCTCTAGTGCCTCCAGCGCCTCCAGTGCCTCCAGGGCCTCTAGTACCTCCAGGGCCTCCAGCGCCTCCAGCGCCTCCAGGGCCTCCAGGGCCTCCAGCGGCTCCAGTGCCTCCAGCGCCTCCAGCCTGCGGGCCCGCACTCGCACTCCCACGACCCACACGATCGCCACGAGTACGAAGCACGCAGTACGAAGGGCTCCAAGGGCTGCAAGGGGAGGGAAAGGGGCCCTGGAGGCACGCCCTTTGCCGCCCGGATCGACCCTTCACCGTCATCGCCCTCCTCGGCTTCATCACACACTGCTGATTGCATTACTGGGGCCCGCTCTCTCTCCCTCTCTCTCGCACCCTCACGGCACGTGCCACATGAGTCCGAGCGAGACAGACAGCCCTGCTCGGAAGCAGCCCACACCGCATGCGCTAGCCGCGAGCGGGCGCGAGCCACACACAGTGTGGGCCCACACAGTGTGCCACTACACCGGCCAAGGCCGAGCGTGATTGTCACATCGAGTCCAATGAGACCCCGCTCGGGCGCACGGTGTCAATAATGCAGGCTAGACCCCAGGTCTCTCTCTCTCTCTCTCTCTCTCTCTCTCTCTCTCTCTCTCTCTCTCTCTCTCTCTCTCTCTCTCTCTCTCTCTCTCTCTCTCTCTCTCTCTCTCGCACTCGCGGGGCGTCGCGCTGGCCGTGGGGGTGCGAGAGAGACGGAGGAAAAATAACGAGGCCGTGATGGACGGCGAGGCCGGGCGAGGCCCTCATTCCCCATAATTTGAGCCGCAGCGGCGGCAGCCTGAATTCCAAGGCGTCCGGGCCGCCGAGGCGCCGAGCCCCCTCGAGGGCCGTCTTCAACTTCTGGACCGGCGCGGTGCGTCTCCTCGACTCGGAGAGCAGCGAGGGGGACCGCGGACCGGGGACGGGGGCGGACGCGGAGTTTCAAGTCGTCGCCGAACGCCCTCGTCGAAACATTCCTACTCTACAAACTCAAGTGTGTACATAGTACACTCCACCTGGAGTAAACATGCATGTACACTTCAACCTGGAGTGTACTTAGCATGTACACTTCAACCTGGAGTGTACTTGGCATGTACACTCCAGTTTGGCTTGTACCTTCAGGTACACTGTTGCTGGCTCCCTGCTGCAGGTATGAGCCACCTGGCATGTACTTGGCAAGTACACGCCAACCTGGAGTGTACATGCCAAGTACACTCCAGGGTGAAGTGTACATGCAAGTACACTCCAGGTGGAGTGTACTATGTACACACTTGAGTTAGTAGAGTACGCTGCGAAAAGTTTTGGACCGCTAAATGTGGGAGGTCTTCGGTTCCCGTACCTTCACTGCGAACCATGGGAGGAAGCCGGGTCCCTTCCGCTATCCCATTAGCTAGGCGGCTTGGCTCCCCCTCCAGGGCGTCCAGGGCAGGGCGTCCAGGGCGTCCCCGGGGAGCACCCCGTCACCCCGCCTCCAGGACACTCGGACTGTCCGACACCTGGCGCGGCCTGGCGCGGCTCGCTGCAGCGCCTCCCCCCCTTTCCCTCCAGTTCTCTGTTCCCCTCCGAGTCAACTTCTCAATCCCATTCCCCGACGCCACCCTTTCCAATTTCTCGGCGCCATTCTCCCCGCCGCGGGGCGCAGAGCGGAGCAGACCCTATATTTTCTAATGTAGTTCTCACCTTATTTTCTCCGCCGGCCCCGCCTGGCCCCGGGCCTCCTGGTGTGGTGCCGTGGGGACGCGACCCGCTCCGTACTCTCCGTGCTTTCCTCAACTGCTTCTTTACTATTTCATGACCCCCTCCCCCACCGCCCCCTCGCACAGAGGCCGTATTTGCCACCCTATACGGCCCACCGCGCGCGCGCGCGTGTGTGTGTTCCTCCAAATTCCCCCCGTATTTTTCCCCTCGAATAATATTCCGAGGCTCGCGCTGCTGTGGGACCGTTGCTGCGGAAATAAAGGCAGAAGTGCACGCACGGTTGAAAGGGGGAAAGAGGGGGGGCACGCACGCGCACGATCGCCGCCCCGCCGCGTGCCCGGCACGCCCGTGCGCCCTATTGATCTAGGCATCTGGGGGCGGCGGGCCGAGGCGCGCGTGCCCTATCTCTTGTCCAGGAGGACTTGCACACGACGGCGGCAGGGACGTCCACGGCCGGGCGCGCACTGGGCCAGAAGGCCGGTGGAGGCGGCCAAAATTCTAGACGCGTTTTGAGCTCCAGAGTCGCTGATTGGAACTCGAACCGAACGTGTGACCCCACCAATGGATTGCTCTCCGAACGAGGCATCCATTGGTGGGGTCACACGTTCGGTTCGAGTCCTGTTTGGCGACTTTGGATCTCCAAAACGCGTCTAGAGTTTTGGCCGCCTCCCCTGGTCTTCTGGCCCACTGTGCAGTGGCGTGCGCGTGCGCGCTGATTGGCTATCTCTGTCTGATTGCCTGCCTGCTGGCGAGGCGCCGCGGTCGTTCAAGGAGATCATCATGGAATTTCAAACAAGGCGCGCGCCGCGCGTCGTTCATGACTTATTTTTTTTGTTCGATATCAAAAAACTGGCGGTGCGCGTAACGGCCTTCTCGTACAGCGGCTTGCCCCTCGTAAACCATTTTAGCGGCCGGCGCGCTGCTCGGCGCTGCTCATCGGAACGTCGGGGATTTGGTGGAAAGGGGGTGGGGGTAATCCGCGGTGCGGAAACACCGGCATGGCCGAGGCCGTGGCCCGTCGGCCCCATCGGCCCCCGCCGGGCTGGCTGCGGGGGCTTTGGACTTTATCCCATCATTCTTTGCGCGGGGCGTTCACGTTGGCGGCGTGGCTGCCCCCTGGAAGGCCTGGAAGGCCTCGAAGACCGTCATTACCATACGAGGCGAGGCGTGCCTAAGCGGCGCCATAGGCCATAATTCCGGGAAAGTGACGTAAAAGAAAGAGGCTGTAAGGCGGTAAGCGGGGGAACAATGCCGGCCAGGTCGGGGCAGGGCGGGGCAGGGCGGGGCAGGGCGGGGCGGGGCGGGGCGGGGCGGGGCGGGGCGGGGCGGGGCGGGGCGGGGCGGGGCGGGGCGGGGCGGGGCAGCCTCCAGTGCAGCTGCGAGCGTGGCCTGGCCCTTAATGGTAATGGCAATGGCTGGGTAGGCAGCCGGCCGACTGCGACGCGCGGCCGTGCGGCGGCCTGCCTACCCTCGCGTCTGCGGGCGGCGGCCGCGCGCCTCGAACTGCTGAAGCGAGACTGGACGTTGACGCTGCGGCGCTCTGTCCTTTCTGTTGCAGAGTAACTCCTGGCGGAAGGCGGACGGGCAGAGGGGCGCCGCGGCGCCCAGGGGCCGGCGTGGACACAGCGCCCTGGTGTACCGCGGCAGCATGCTCGTGTACGGCGGCTACCGCGACCTCCGGGGCTCCTCCAACGAGCTGTGGGCCTTCCATTTCGGTACGTACTACGCGTGCAGGCTGCCGGCTTGCCACGGCTTGCCGCGGCTTGCCCCTCATCCGCTTAGAGCCCGGCGGAGTCCCTCGCGGAGTCCCCGCTGCGACCCACAGTGGGCCAGAAGACCGGTGGAGGCGGCCAAAACTCGAGACGCGTTTTGAGCTCCACAGTCGCTAAACAGGACTGGAACCGAACGTGTGACCCCACCAATGGATTCCTCGTTCGGAGAGAAATCCATTGGTGGGGTCATTCGTTCGGTTCGAGTCCCATTTAGCGACGCTGGAGCTCAAAACGCGCCTCGAATTGTGACCCCCGCCACCGGTCTTCTGCCACACTGTGCGAACGGTGCTTGGATTCGCCCTCGCCCCACCGGCCCCACCGGCCCCACCGCTACACGGAACCTTCGTTAAGACAGGGAGGGTGGCGACGAGGAAGTTGCGGAGGCGCGGGAGGGTTGGGGCTGGGGGGCTCTCGCGTAAATACCGAGTTGCGGGAACGCGGGCTGGGGCCTGCGGGCTGGGGTGTGAAGCGATAGTGCGAGGGGCTTCGTGGGGCTGGCGTGCCTGCCCGCCACCCTCCACCGCGCGTGGCCAATCTCGATTTGGCTGCCAGTGTACACACTGCACACGGCAGCGGGGGCTGGCAGCGGCATAATTCGATGAAACAGCGCCGGACGGACGGAATGTGGACTCTTTCCCAGTTCGCGTTTGGATCGCGGGACCCCGATTCGATCAATTCGCGCCTCCTATTTGTTGTAAAAATATTCTCGTCGCCTTTCCAGAAACCGAGTCGTGGCACATCATCAGCTCGGGCAAGACGATCAGCAAGTCGGACAACATCCCCCCGGCGCGCCACAAGCACTCGGCCGTCATCCACGACGACACCATGTGGGTCTACGGCGGCATGACGGACCTCAACGAGCGGCAGGACCTGTGGCGGATAGACCTGCGTGAGTGACTCAGTGGTGCCAGTGGACTGATTCCGAGAGTCGCTAACGTCGCTGTGTCTCTCTCGCACTCGCGGGGCTCTCCGTAGATAGGCGCTGAAAAACGACTTTCGGAATTAGTCCAGGTTTGAATACCAACATCGATGCCATGTGTGTGTGTGTGTGTTAACCCGGTGGTTGTTTCTCCCTTTCCAGACCGGAAGCGCTGGTACTGCGTGCGCTCCAAGCAGGGCAAGTCGGGCCCCGGTCCGCTGCACTCGCACGCGGCCTGCAAGCTGCCGGGGTGCATGCTGGTGTTCGGCGGCGAGCGCGCCGGCCAGCCCAGCGCCGACCTGTGGCGCTTCCACTTCGGCACGGAGACCTGGGACCGCGTGGCCGTGGACGGCCCCAAGCCGTCGGCGCGCGCCGAGGCCGTCGCCCTGGCCGTGTCCGAGCTGCTGCTCGAGGCCGCCACGGAGGACTCCTTGGCCACGTCCCCCCGCGAGGCGCGCTCGCCCCTGCAGCACCAGCCGCTGCGCCGCGTGCGGGCGGGCGGCTCCGTGGACCGCCAGGGCAGCGGCCGCATGTCGCTGCACAACCGGGTGTCGCCGTCCGGACAGCCCGGCCTGGCCGCCAGCGAGAGGAAGTACGTGTTTAGGCCCGGGGCGCACAACTACGTGGATGGCAGCGAGGACAAGGACAAGGAGAACAGGTCACCAACGCCACGGCTCTTTAGCATGTCCGCTATATCGGCCCTGCGGCCCAGTGCATGACGGGAGGGGGCACCCGGGGGGGGGGGGGGGGGGTAGTAGTAGAGCGATTACTCACCGGCATCAGCGGCGCAGTTATGCCGACGGGGTTCCGCAGCGTCAGCAGACTGGTTCCGAGAGTCGTTCTCGCCTCTGTCTCCGTCGCACTTATCCGGGACGCCCGTGAGTGCGAGGCAGAGACAGAACGACGAAAACGACCCTCGGAATGAGGCCGCGCGGCTCGCGACTGTGGCGAATCAGCGAGAATGGAGTCAGCGGAGGGTGGAGGGGAGGGGGGAGGGGAGGGGGGAGGGGAGGGGGGAGGGGGAGGGGAGGGTGGAGGGGAGGGGGGAGGGGAGGGGGGAGGGGAGGGGAGAGGGGAGGGGGGAGGGGAGGGGGGAGGGGAGGGGGGAGGGGAGGGGGGAGGGGAGGGGGGAGGGGAGGGGGAGGGGAGGGGAGGGGGAGGGGAGGGGGGAGGGGAGGGGGGAGGGGGGAGACCGCGGCGGCCGCGGGGGATGAACACTGGCGGTCGGCGCGTCGGCGCGCGGCGGGTTGCCGGGGCTTTGCTGTTGATCGCCGGGGCTTGGGGCGCCGTCGGCGGCGGCGAGGCGGGGCAGGGCGAGGCAGGGAGCGTGGCCGGGAATTCAATGAATGCAATGATTTGAGGGAGACAATGGCCGGCGATTTGCACCTCCGTCGTGCCGGGCCGAGGCAGGGCCGAGGCCGCCGCTGGGGCTTGCTGGCCGCTGGGCCGTTTGTCAAGCTGGACCGCCCGCTGGGAGCCTGCCTGGCACAGCGCACTAGGCCTGGGCGATTATTGGTTGTAATCGTAATCGGCCGATGAATAAAATAATCGCGATTGGTGTCGATTAGCAGTTCGGTAATCGGTAATCGAAAACGTACACGATTAATCGAAAATCAACGATTAATCGGGGGAAACCGATTATTTGGAAATTGACAAACAAAGGTTAATAATCGTATTATTGTGAAAATAGCATGTAATAAGAGGATAGGAAAACCATTGGCGCAACCTCGAGTGTCTGAGACAGCTTTTTCGTGCCTTAACTGAAAACTTTTCAAGACTTTTCCGCTCAGAATTTGAACAGGTGATGGATAGAATATCCGATAATGAGACGATTAATCGATAATCGATCATCGTTAAATAATCGGTCAATCCTTCGATTACCCAACCACTAATCGGGGGTTTGAAATAATCGGACGATTAACAAAATAATCGCGATTATTTTCGATTATTCGATTAATCGCCCAGGCCTACAGCGCACAGCGCAGGCCGACATGGCCGGCATGGCCCGCCCCGCCGCCCCGCCGCCCCGCCGCCCCGCCGCCCCGCCCGGAACGCCATTGTTCCCGAGCGGCCTCCTCTCCAATGTATGGAGAGGATTCAACCGCACCCCACCCCCGCCTGATTGCACGATGGAATGGAAGCCGTGTTGATACTTTGTATTTTTGCCTCGGCCGGCAGGCTATTGGATATTGGATTCCTAAATACAAAAGATCTTCCTCTCACTGTATTTTTTTTGGTTGCCACTCTTTTGGCAGCATGCCTTGGAAGCAGAATCAACAGCCTTGCTATATGGCACGATAAATGGAGGTGGAATCCCTGTAGGTTCCACTCAGTAGAACGCAGACTGCAGACTGTCCTGCCTTGAAATATAAACACCCTTTCTCCGCATGTAGCTCGAACAACCGCATGTTCTACTTCTTTAGAAAAACGTATTCCCTGGCATTAGTAAAATCGTAGTTTGTCATGTATTTTTGTTTTATAAAGCAAACGATGTAACGTAGAGTTGTGCGTACTTTTCGATCTGAGATTCGTACTACTTTCGAAATGTATTTTGCTAAGACGGCGTTAGTCGCGGCGGTGTAACAGTGTGCTTGGCTGCGCAGGCGGAACGGGCTCGTCAACGGGCACCACAACTCCAACAACCAGGCCAGCACCCCTAACGGCTTCGGCTCCAGCAACCTGGGCTTCCTCAAGGAGATCTCCAAGCTGTCGCAAATCAACCTGAGCCGCCTGGCCCACCACAAGTGCAACTACTCGGTGCTGGACGCGGAGGAGGGCGAGCGCACGGTGGACGAGGACGGCGACGGCGACGGCCAGGTCGGCCCGCGGAGCGCGCCGCCACACACCAACGGCAGCGACGCGCCGCCCACGTCCAAGCTCAAGAAGTCCCAGTCGGCCAACCTGCTGTCGCGGCGGCCGCGCCCCACGCTGTAAGTACTCGCGGAGCGGCTGGCTGGTGACCTAGTTCTTGTTGCCGGCCTGCCGACCGACACCGAGAGTCGGTTTCGTCGCTCTGTCTCTCTCGCACCTGTACGGGGCGCCCCAGGAGTGCGAGAGAGAGAGAGAGAGACAGAGTGACGAAAACGACTCTCTGAATCGGTCCCTCCAGGTCCAGCATCCCGAGGAGAAAGCCGCTGCCGCGCGACAACGTGTCCGTGCCGAACTTCACCACGCTGGCGTCCACCCTGCCGACCCCCGTCCTCACGCCGGTCAGTAACCCAAAGCAACATTTTCGTCGCCGTATTGCCTCGGCGCGCTCTCCGCGGCGCTGATGCGAGCCTGCTTGGCGTGCTGCAGGTGGAGGCGGCGCGCCTGGTGTTCCTGGACTCGGACGAGCCCGAGGAGGAGGAGGAGCTGTCGCCGCGCGGCGAGTACATCCGGCCCGCGTCGCCCGGCGGCCCCGTGGGGCCCGGCACCCCCGTCACGCCGGGCGTCGGCATCCCGGGCAGCGCGAGCCGCGACTTCAGCCTGCTGCACCAGCAGTTCACGCCCAAGCGCCGCTCCGAGTCCTACACCTCGCACCTGGGCCACGCCGCCGAGCTGCAGCAGCGGCAGCTGCAGGAGGAGCAGGACCTGCTGCGGCAGCAGCAGCTGGAGATGCAGCAGCAGCAGCAGAGGGCGCAGCGCACCATTCCCAAGTCGGCGTCCGTCCGGTTCCAGCCGCACCTCGAGGAGGTGCGTGTCGCCTGTCGCACAGTGGATATGCCAGACGACCGGCGGTGGAGGTGGCCGGAATTCTAGACGCGTTTTGAGCTCCAGAGTCGCTTGATGGGACTTGAACCGAACGTATGATCCCGCCAATGGATTGCTGTTCGAAAGGGGAATCCATCGGTGCGGTCACACGCTCGGTTCGAGTCCCATTTAGCGACTCTAGAGCTTCAAACGCGTCTAGAATTTTTGCCGCCTCCACCGGTCTTCTGGCCCACTGCGTGTGGCCGTCCTGGCGTCCTGGTACACGCCGCACGGCCGCCTCATGCTCTAATCCACCCTTCTTGCCGCAGGTGTCCGACGAGAACATCTCGAGCACGTCCGACTACGCGAGCATCGAGACGGTGAACCGCCTGTCGTCGGCCAGCACCTGCAGCAACAGGCCGTCCCCGGTGGACTCTGGAGGTGCGTCCGCAAGGGTCGTGCTGGCCTTTGCCGCCACGCCGACGGCACGCCGACGGCACGGGGCGGCACGGCGGCACGGGGATGGGGCGCCAAGCAAACAGCGCCAACTGGGTCGACTTTTAAAGAGCACCGCCAATTCTGGCGCGGGAACAGGGCGTCCTCGTCATTAGACGCAGGTGGCCCGGCCTGCCCACCACCGCCTCCCCCGCGCCGCCCGCGCCGCCCCCGCCGTCGGGGTGGCGTCGGCGGCGAAGTTAGTTAAGCAAAGAAACGATAAAGAAAACAGGCTGTCGGCACGGGGCGAAACGGTTGTCGGGCCGCGTCGCCATTGCTCGTCGTGGTGCGTGGCTGCATGGCGTGGCGTGGCCTGCTGTTGACCCAATCGATGTTGTTGGCCAAGCCGGCCGGGGGCTTGACTTTGGAGAGGCTCCGGAAGCCAGCGGGAATCCACGGCCCCCTTCTGTCCGTCCTGTCCGCTACACTGCTCTGACACTGGCCGTCTGCTCACAGGGAAGTCCGCGTCGCGGCCGGGCTCGGGCCGCAAGACCCCCCTGGCCGCCAGGGAGGGCCCCATCAGCTTCTGCAACCCCAACTACATGGGCCCCGAGGCGCGGCGGCAGCAGCAGCAGCAGGCCAGGAAGTCGTGGCACGCCGGCATGCTGGGCCTGTCGCCGACCTCGTCGCCGTCGTCCTCGCCGTCCGCCGCCACTCCGCAGCAGGCCGCCGCGCGCCTCCTCAACTCGCCGCCCGACTCGCTGCTCGAGGACCCCTGCGGCAGGTCCACCAGCCAGTGCTTCCAGGTCGGTCGCGTCTGTTTCGGTTTGACCGCGTCGGGGAACGAAACGTGTCTCTAAATGCTCTGTCTCATCAGGACGAAGAGGTAGAGATGCAGCAGATCGGTTCTCCGCCCAAGCGCGCGCCGCCGCAGTCCCTGGCGCTGCGGAACACGGCGCACCCCGCTTGCAACCACCACCACCAGCACCACCAGCACCACAACCACTCGGTGAGTAGCCCTGGCCGCCCTGGCCCTAGCCCGCCTGCAGGCTCACCTTCGGAGATGGTGACCGCGGCCTCTGTTTCCCAGATGCGCGGGCCGAGCAAGTCGCGGGCCAGCAGCGCCTCGCGGGCGGAGCGCGGCATGGCGCGGACGGAGCTGGACGCGGAGGACGCCGTGGACGCGCCGGCCGCCCGGCACCAGCCCGCCGCCGTCTACATGTTCCTGGTGGGCGGCAAGGAGCACGGCCAGGTGACCGTCTTCAGGAGGCCGCTGTCCGTCTGGAAGCTCCTCCTGCACCACTACGCCTTCTGAGACAGCTGCGCCAGCCCACCCCACCGCCGCCGTCAGAGTACAAACGGAGCAAACGGGGACCCTGCGAGTGGCGGCATGCGCTTGGACTGCTGGCTCCCAGGGACCCCGGGTGCCTCGATTGCTTGCATTGCGGGTGCATCTTTTTGCGCAAAAGAGTCTAGCTTTGCGCCTACTCCTGATTCGCATTCATGTTGCAGTGAGAGTAGTGCCAATTTTTGTATTCTTCCATGAAAGAACAATAACTTTCAATAGGATTAGGTGTGTTGTTATCTTTGAGTAGGTGAATTTATCACAAAAAGTCCATAGGGAAAAAAATGTATTACCGTGCCAAAGTAATTTTGACCCACTCCAGACTAAATTGACAGAGCGGCAAGTAAATTTATGATCTTTGCTGAATTAGTGGTGTGGTTTTAGTATATCGAAAACACTAAATCACATATAGAATTTAAAAGAAATTTTTAACAAATCACTTTTTAAAGAGTCCTTGAAAGAGATCAATTTGTAATAGATCATCATTTTATCCAAGGGAGCAAGTTAGATGCATTTTTGTGAGGTATTTTTTATAACTGGAGAAACAGAGAAAGGATTTTTTTGACCGTCCAAAAGAGCACAAAGTTGGCCTGATGTAGAGGAAGTAGTCATCTGAATTGGTAACCATGCGACCGTCCAAAGTATTGTTTTGTGACCAACCCAGATATCATGAAAAAAAAAAAGGAAAATCCGATGAAATAAAACTCATTTCTTTTTTTCCTGCTTCAAAAGTACAACTTCTCTTTAATGTTTGTAGTTGCAACTCTTAATGTAACCCATGTGTTGTTGATTTTCTCAATTTTTATATTTTAACTCTTTTCAAAGATCTCCTTGTTAAGTTTAAGTTTCCTTTAGTTCAATTCATACTTTTCATTTTAAGTCAGAGATTTAGAGTCATAGTAAGAAGAGGAAGAGTCACTCCCAGCTTGTTCGATTTTCAAGCAATTTGAGTAGTGTTTGAGTTACTGTCTATGAAATCTCATTTTTTTCTATTGCTGCAAATTTTGTATCGATGCAGCTAAAATGACTGGACTGATATATAGAGCAGCAGTGAGTCTGAAGGTAGAAGAACCTAAAGAATATACATTTCAATTCAGTTTTCATCCAAGATGTTTTTCTAAATTTCATATAATTTTGTGAGTAAAAGTACAATGTTGGATCTGAATTTTCTTTTATAAATTGAAAGAGGGGTAACTAGACAGTTTATAAACAACAACTCCTTAAGTGAATTTTGAACTTTCTGATTTAATATTCATTCCAGTATTTGTACCAAGTAGTTGACTTAGAATCCAAATAAAGCAGCTCCAAAATCAAACTTTAGTGTTTTCATTATTTTGAGCATCACTTGAGGGATGAGATAACATTATCACAGCAAACATGCCTCTTTTCCCTGCTTAATAGGGAAACAATCCACATTTCATAACTTCATCAATTTTACAGAATTGATGGAAAATATGAAAAGAAAAAAAATACATTTACAGATAGAACCAATCAAAACAGATACACTTATAACAGAATCTTGAGCGATTTTGGCTACCTCAATAAATATCATACCTCACACAAACATATTACAAACCTGCTTTATTATTTAAGAAAAGTAGCAACTAAAATGTATGCACACCTTTAGTATCATATGACACTTGCAGTTTCAAATGCAGAGCTAGTTACAAGACAGTACAATAACCTTACTTTAAAACACATAAATCGTGAGATATTATTACAAAAGCAAACAATGATGATGATGTATATGAGTTTCAATGTAAAGTTGCCTAAAATTTAATTAAACTTCAAGTTCATAATTCTAAAACAAATTAAGTCATGAAATATAAATGATTGAAAAGTTTCACATGAATGTTAGTTATTGTCCCATCGGCTTCTTTTCTTTTTTGAGTCTGATTTGTTGTAACTTCCTCCATCATCGCTAGATGAGGATGCTGCCACAAATCCTCCGTATGAACCTGAGCTTTTCATAGGGGCTCCACCTAAGTAGGTGCCTGAGCTTAAAGTGGTTCCTCCAGAGCTATTGCTGCCCCTTCGACCACTACCACCATCTCCGCCCCTGTTATCAGAGTCTGCTTTCACAACACCATAGTCTGATTTCTGGTTTGTTTTCTCCCAAGTTGTATCTTCTGAAGCAGTAAATTGGCTCATGTACTGGGCTTTGAAAGCATCTCTCATAGCTCCAAGCCTGGCGGATCCAGGCCCTCGAGATCTTTGAGAAGCTTCAGACGTCTTCATGAAGCAGAAAATAAGATTAAGAATCAATCAATCAATCAAAATTTTCTTAAAGTGTCACAAATTTGATAAGCTACTACTTACTGAGGAATAAGAATTGGAGCTCTGACTTCCATAGGCTGCAGAAGCAGAACTGCTTGGCTTTTGCACACTGCTACCACTGGCACTATCACTGCTTCCAAATCCGGGCCGTTCTCTGAACCCAAGACCTTGTCCACCAACATTCATTTTCTTTCCCTTACTTCCCTTGAATCGAGATTTCCTGAACCAAGCACTCTGCAAATTGAAAAAGTCTCTCAGGATTAATTTTAACATAACAGGTATTTAAATACTTCAAATATTGAAAGACATAAGATGAGGTGAGGTGAGACAAATCAATATTTAATCTTACCTGCATTGCTAGGTCCAGTAATGTTTCTGGAACCTCTTGATTGGCTCCTTCCAAATTACGTACCAAGTGACCAGCAAATTCCTTATCTTTATCGGTTACAAGAGTAAATGCTGTTCCCTTCTCCCCAGCACGACCTAATTTGAAGAACACAAGATATAAGTATGTGCTTAACAAAATGAACAAATTTTAAATACCCATTCTAAAATTAGTTAAAGGCATTTTACCTGTACGTCCAACTCTGTGAGTATGGGTATCAATGTCTCGGGCGATATCATAGTTCACTACAGTTCTTATGTGGGGAATGTCTAAACCACGAGCTGAAAGCAAAATAATATAATGGATTAGAGCACGCTATAGAAAAAATACATTTGTCTAACAATTTCAATTTTGAAAATGTTCAGCTATCTTTTACTTACCAGCTACATCTGTTGCAACCATAATATGACATTCCTGTTTCTTAAAATTTGTGATGACTTTATTTCTTTCCAACTGATCCATATCACCATGTAACAACAAAACCTCATACTCCTTCAGCTTTAAGTTGTTTGCCAACTCTTCAGCATTTGCCTAATGAGAGAAAATATGAAAAATCTAAACTGACAAATAAAATGTAAATCTTATATCTAACAACAACACACATACCTTTTTTGTGACAAATATAAGCACACTACCAGCTGATAAAAATTCAACTATGTGACCTAACAACCAAGTCCATTTTGCTGCTAGAGAACTCAATACTAGTACAATTTGAGTAACATCTTCATTAGCTTCTCCAACATCACCTTGAACAATCCTTACAGGATCCGTCAAAACGTCACGAGCCAGCTTCTCAACCCTTTTTTTAAATGTGGCACTGAACAGTAGTGTCTGTCGATCTGGCCTGACATGATTGCAAATGGACCGGACCTGAGGTTCTGAGAAGAGAGAGATTGAGGTCAAATACTGCTAAATGGAAAGTCTATGAAAAAATTAAAAAATCCAAAACTTACCAAAGCCCATATCGAACATTCTGTCAGCCTCATCTAATACAAGGAATGATACTCTTTCCAAATTTGTAGCTTTCATTTTAACTAAATCAATCATTCGACCGGGTGTGGCAACAACAATTTCTGCTCCAGATTCAAGAGCTTTGCTTTGTTCCCACTTTGACCCGCCACCATAGCAGCAGCACACTTGCAGTCCATACACTTTACCAAAACGTTTTGCTTCATTATAAATCTAAAGAAACATAAATTAGTTATAAGTACGCCCTCTAAATTAAGTGATCCTAACAAGATAATTTAGTACTGCAAAGGCTTACCTGCTGAGACAGTTCTCTTGTAGGAGCTAAAATAAGTCCGATAGGGCCATCACCAGGCTTCAATTCTCGTTGGTCCATGATATGGACAAGCATAGGCCAGATAAATGCTGCAGTCTTACCACTTCCAGTTTTAGCAATACCTGCAAAGGGGGGAAACATATTAGTATAGACATTTTAATTTTTAAAAAGCACACAAACAGAAGTTCTTAAGAAAAATCTGCTTACCAATTATGTCTCTCCCTCCCAAAGCAGCAGGAACAGCCTGTGCCTGGATTGGTGTAGGTTTAGTGTATTCAAGTTTTCTGATAGTTTTTAAGAGATTATCATCAAAACCAAAATGAGCAAAGCTTGTGACTGGGTGCGGGGGTGAGACTCCGGTCACCTTCAGTCCCAAAGTAAGACGAAGATCAACAACTTGTTGATATTTCAAACTACTGATTTCTTCATGCACAGTATAAAAGTTCTTTTCAAATCGACAATAATCAATTGTTGAATGGTCAATTGCTGGCAATGGATCGATTATCTACAAAGGAAGCAAGATGCAAGAACAAGGGATTAGAACTTGAATGACTTGTGAAAAAATTTTTGTCCTTATTACAGCTGATATTATTAAACTCACTTTCTTCTTTATTTGAACAATAGGATTTCCATCTTCATCATACTCCATGTCATCATCTTCATCTTCATTTTGCACACCTGCCATGGGATTTTCCTCCATATATCTGTAGTAAGATTCCTCTACATCCTCACCATCAATATCATCTCTTACACCTTTGGCTTTTTCCTCCTGAACTTTCTCTGTCTTTTTCTTTTCTTTCGTAACTTGCTGTTCTATGCCAGCCATGAATGCATCAAGAGGATCTTCTTCTGAGTCAGAGTCTTTAGCGTTGCCCTGATATGAGGGGCTTCCAGGGGCAGGTATGTAGGCAAGTTGGGGAGCTGTAGATTCGTCATCATCGTCAAAATACCTGCGCAACAGGAACAAAAACTTAGTTAAATCTTCCTCTACAACCTTCTTCAAAATCATACAACGTCAATGTGTACTCACTCATCTTCTGTCTTGGCCCTCTTTTTGGGACCGCCCCAACCACTAGCAACCATTGCATTTTGTGTGATCGCAGACATGGTGGAGTAACCGTGCTTGCTCACATTGCTTGTAGGCGGAGGAGGTATAGCTGCAGCTCGCTGCTCTCGCTTTGACATTTGAAAGCCACCGAAGCCAAAGCCTCGGGGCTTCCCGTCCCCACCTTTGTTAAAGCTCATTACTTTTCTGAAATTAAAAATAAAATGAGATTGGACTTGTTCCAATGAGCATACCTATGACTATGCTTTCATAAATTGTCATTAAAACTAAAGAGGGAAGGTGTACTGACGGGGAGAACCGCTGCTCAAAAGTCATGTCTAATATTTTATAAAAGCAGAATTTGGGTGAGCAAAAAAGTATACTTTCGGTTGATAACCTAGCAAAACACTGCACTGTTTATGGTGAGTGTGTTTACCATAAGAGACAGGCTCACAACGTTAGCAAGGCACGCAACCAAAGAAAACCGTGAACAATGACTTAAAATGAGGAATGGGGACTTCTCTCTCTGAAAATAACAACACTAAATAGAAATAAAAATTTGTCAAACCTCTCGACTCAAATTCTTCAACAACAACAAGGGTGAGAAACACTATAGACAGAACGGCTTTGGTTTGGTGCGAATACTGTTTCAGTTCAGTTTCCGTTCCGAGTTCCGCGTTCCGTTCCGTAGTTCCGTTCCGTTCCTTGTTTCGTGGTTCTCGTCGTGTTTGGTCGTGATCATAAATGTTGACGAGCTAGATTATTCCTTTTGATGTGTATGTTGAGCAAGTTTTTCACGATTTGTCACAGTTGACAGCAGTTGACAGAGCCTTGGAGGCTGGGGAAAGTGGTCACACTCTGCCATCACCGATTGGGGTGTTTTTGAGATAGAAGACAAGTCTAACCTCTGCTGCATGTGCTGTTCGGTTGGAGTAAACATAACAATATGACAAGGTTTGCTAGAGCGAAGGGCTCGAAGTCCTCGAATTCCAGATCAGCAGAAGATGCCACTGATTGGAAAGAGTTCAAACGCCAGCCTGAGAAACCAACGAATGAATATAGTGCTGTAGTGAAGAAGACCATCAAACAGATCAAGGAAGGTGGTCCCCCAAAGGCATCAGCTTGGGCAGATTTCGGTGTTACTGCGCCTCAAGCAACGTCGAAAAGCAAAGAGAAGTCTTCAAAGGGTGAAGAGTCAAATGAAAAGCCGAAGAGAAAACGAACACGAAAACAGAAAAAGCCTGTAGGAGGTGATGGAGATGAAGGAGCGAACAAGAAGGTAAAGCCGGAAGATCCTGAGAAATCAAGTCAATCTCGAGAGAATTCCATATCAAATGAATCCAATCCAAACGTAAATGGAAAGTTTCCAAAGGACAACGAGTCCATTACAAAGCCGAAGAGAAAGCGAAAGCACAAAAAGTCTGTTGGAGATGAAGGGGACGAAGGAGCCCAAAAGAAGCCTAAGGCGAATGAGCCTGAGAAAGCAAGTCAATCTCATGAGAATTCCACATCTAATGAAACCAGTCCACACAAAAATGGAAATTTTCAAAAGGGTAATAAGTCCCATAAGAAGCCAAAAGGTGAATCCAATGCAAACCAAAATGGGAAGTTTCAAAAAGGCAACCAGTCTATTAAGAAACCAAAATCTGGTATTCAGCTACCAGATGGTACATTCAAGAAAAGGAAACCAGTGGAGTCTCGCACTCTTCAGATCAATGGCACATCAGTGCAAGTTATAAAGTTTGATGGGTACGATATCAAACAGGAAGATGCTGTGCGGCTTAAGGAAATTCGACAGAAAATGCATGAAGCGGGCATCCCCAAAGCTGAGATTGATATGGCAATGAAAAGGGAACGAAGAAATGCTGAGAGAGCATTGCATCGCGAGCTAAAGAAAGTATGTTCTGTTATTGGGGGTGTGAAAGACAAACTGACTTTTGCTACTTTTACTCCAACTAAGCTGGATTTCTTTATCACTGTTCCAGGTATGCTTCAACTGCCGCAAAGCTGGACATCCATTATCCGAATGCCCCGAATTGGTCTCAAGCGAATTCAAGAATGTAGAGAAAACTGGCACTAGCAATATTTGTTACAAATGTGGTTCTACAGAACACACGCACTTTCAGTGCCAAGTCAAGAAGAACAAGGAATACAGCTTTGCCACTTGCTTTATTTGTAAAGAGCAGGGCCACATATCAAGCCAGTGCCCTGATAATCCTAGAGGACTGTATCCAAAGGTAACATTACTTTATTTCATTCCCTCAACCCTTACTCCTTTTCTTTGTGATGATTATTATAACACGGTGTTTTGTTATTTTGCATAACAGGGAGGTTCCTGTAAAGTCTGTGGTGAAGTCACTCATTTGAAAAAAGATTGTCCCCAGCTTGCCAAGGACAGGACTGAGAATGTTGTTACTCTTGACACATTTTCATCGACCAGCAATGTGGAGAGCCTGGAAGACAAAGTGAATAATACCAAGCCCTTCAACAAGACTCCTAGACAAAATAAAATAATAAAGTTTTAAGTGGAGGCATTGTATCTTTATTATATTCTTAAATAATTGGACAATAAAATAAAGCAGGCAAATCTGTAACTTCTAATTCAAATTATATTGGTACCTTGATTCCTTGCTCAAGTTTGGTTATTAGGTTTCACAGCTACAACATATAAAATTAAAAACTGTTGAGGGATGCTGCCTTGACACTGGGACCACTTGCATGAAACAAATTTGATAAGATATGTAACGAGATGGGAAGCTCAAAATGATACTAAATAATACCAAATTACCTAAGTGACGGGTACATTTTGGTCAATCCAAAGCAAAACAAAGGGGCCGTGGTTTGACACTGGAAGAAATTTCAGATTGGTCTAAGGTTCGTGAGCTTAATGCATTCCGACGCCTCCCAGCAAAAGAGGCCTATCTTCTAAAAGGAAAATGGGCTTCTTTTGCTGGGAGACTTCGATTCGGTGATGAACGATAACTGCAACTTCCTGAACGCCACCGCGTCACTACTCCGTGGGAGTGAGGCGGCAGCAATCTGCGGGTGTAGGAGGTTGCCGCCTGGTGCTGCCCCCTGACGGAGAGGGAGTGCCCAAGGGGTGGCGCTGCGTACGCGGGGTATTGCCACCGCCACAGCGGAGCAGTGCTCGGGTGGGCCGTCTCGTCCACGGCCGGGCCCGGGCCCCACCGTCCCTCGCCTTTGCCGCCTTGCCCGCCTTGCCCCAGGCCCGAGGCCTGGCCAGAGCCTCGCTCTCACGGAGCCTCTGTCTGTATCTGCCTCCACGCCGACACCCTGCCCCGCGCCGCCCCGCGCCGCCCCACCACGGGACGCCGCGGAGAGCACTGGGCGCGACTGTGACTAGGGCCCCGCCAGCAAGCGGCGCCCCGCCAGCGCCGCCAGCGCCAGTGCGTGTGCAGCCTCGACCCCATCCAGACCGAGCGGCCGGCAGCCCGCAGCCTGGCGGGACGGTGATCTTCGCGTCTTCGCGCGCAGTGACGTCGTCGCGCCGTGCCGCCGTGCCGCGTCCGCGACGCGCAGTGAGTGGCGCCGCAGTGCCGGCGCGGAGGCTGGCGAGGCCGCGGCCGCCCACCGACTGCAGACACACCGGGAAATAAACTGAACACGGTGCGCACGTCCCCGTCGAGGCCGTCGACGTCGACCTGCACAGCCCGCGGGCGCGGCGTTCGACCAGGGCGGTGCGGTGGATAGTGCAGTGCAGTGCGACGCAGACGCCGTGGCCGCGGCGACGTCACTGCACATGGCCTCGCGGCCCGGCCCCACGGCCCGGCCGGCCCAGCGGAGGCAGCGGACGGCGTCCGCGTAGCGTCCGCGTAGCGTCCGCGCCGTGAAACAGGTGGGTGCGGCTGGTGCCGCTGGCATGCGGGGCTGGCAGTGCTGTCAGCCCCCGCGGTGGAAGAGCGCTCTGTCTGGAATACACCCCGACGTCAACACAGCCCCTGACTACCCGCACGCCCCCGTCGTCGCGGTGCTCTGCCTCGGTGGCACGGTGACAGTGGCGGGTCCCGACGCGGAGAGTCCCTGCCCTGAGGAAGGGCGTCCTAACGTCGTGCAGCTGTGGAGTGGCAACCCTATAGTCGTGGGTCTACGCAGATGGGGACCCTATCAGCCCGCGGCAGTGAAGATGGGAACCCTACACCCGCGCCCTTCGCCACGCTGTTGACGGCCGCCGCCACGGAGGGCCCTGGAGCTGGTGTCGCATTTATTTCGACGTCGCCGGCACGCTGCTGCTGCTGCCTCGGTCCCGCGGACGTGGCGTGGCGTGGCGGGGCGTGGCGTTGTGGACCGAGGACGTCGACGTCGAGCCGATTCGTCTCGCGCTTGGCGTCACACGCAGACGAGGTACTCGCTGCTTGGCTGAGCTTGCTGCCCCGATGGCCGGGACGGCCGGGACTGCGACGGCAGCGCCGAGCAGCGCCCGGGATCGGCAAAAAGAGCAAATCCGGACATGCGAGTAATTGACGCGAAACCCGACACGCCGCCCACCGCTCCGCCACGCCACGCCACGCCGCGCCGCAGCGCGCTTTTCTCGAGTTTCCGCCGTGGTCGGCGCAGCCATGGCGCAGCCTAGCCTTGGCGCCGGCGAAAAAAAAAACAGACCGACAAAAACGGGCAAACGTCGATTTTGGCGAAAGCCTCGTGGACGTCCTGGCTGGTCGTGGACAAGGCCGAGAGGGCGTGGAGCGTGGAGTGCGGACGGTGCAGGTTGCGCACAGTGGGCCAGAGCGCCCGACGGCACGAGGGTAGGCAGCCCGCACCGCGGCCGTGTCGCGCCGCGGCCTACCTGCGGGGCGCTCCGCCTGGCCCCGCTTGGCTCCGCTTAGCTATCCGCCGCGCGCCGCGCTCGGCGTGAGCCAACGCGCAAACACGCCAACACGGACCAGGTGGTCGCGGAACGGGGAACGCGGATGGCGCCGCCGTCAATACACCGCCGCCGGCAACATCCCCGTGTGTGTGCTCCGGAGTCCCAGTGCCGCGCAGTGCCGCGCGGGCTCCAAGTTGGTAATTATGTTGGCGCAATCTCGGCGCGCTGTGTGCAGGGCGCGGAGGGAGTGCAGGGGCTCCTCGAGGGCTGAAGGGTGCGTCGCCGACCGCGGCGGCGGGACGCGAAGCCACGCGACGTACAGTGGAGGCGGTCAACATCCTGGACGGCTTTCGAGCTCCAGAGTCGCTAAATGGGACCCGAACCGAACGTGTGACCCCACCAATGGATAGCTCTCCGAACGAGGAATCTACTGGTGGGGTCACACGCTCTGTTCGAGTCCCATTTAGCGACTCTGGAGGTCAAAACACGTCAAGAGTTTTGGCCGCCTCCACCGGTCTTCTGGCCCACTGTGCGGCAGTCACTCACCGCGGCCACCAGCACGGCCAGGTGCTCGGGGCGTTACGTCGTTTCTGCACGGCGCTCCTCGGGCCGCCAGGCCATGGACGCCATGGCCGCCATGGCCTGGCCGCCTGCAGCGCGTCGTTCCGCGTTCCACCCCATGAAATCCACAACGAAGAGTCCAAAGGCCGCGCGGCGCCGCAGCGCAGCCCGGCGCAGCCTACCCCCTCCACACGTCATAGTGCCACCGTCACCGCCCTCGCCTCGCCGAGGCCCTGCCGAGGCCCTCGCCGACAACGGAGACCAAGGACCAGCGCGAGCACGTGTGTGTCTGTGTGTGTGTGCGCGCGCGCGCGTGTGTGCGTGCACGGCCAACCATGCCCTGATACCTCCGTCCAAGTGGCCTTTCCTCTTCCCCCTGCGTCCCGGGGGACCACGAGGAAGTAAGGCGGGCAGAGAGCAGGCGGCGGAGATGCGGGAATGGAAAAATAAATCTCCCACCTTCGACGCCTTTTTCCCGTCTGTCCGTGTGTGTGTGTGTGTGTGTGTGTGTGTGTGTGTGTGTGTGTGTCTCTCTGTATGAGTGTGTATGTGTGTGTGTGCGCGCGCGCGTTCGAATCTGGAGAGCGTCGCACGGCCGCACGAGTGAAGGTGAGATTTCCATTAGTCTCGCCAGCCAAACTGGGCGAATAAGAAGTAGTGCAGCGCGCGCCAGTGTGTATTCGCTTCCCAGGGAGCGCTTGCTCCTCAGTCCCCCAGTGTACGTGCGAGAGCGAGTGAGAGAGAGAGAGAGAGAGAGAGAGAGAGAGAGAGAGAGCGCGAGAGAGAGCGAGAGAGAGAGAGAGAGAGAGAGAGAGAGAGAGAGTGAGAGAGCGAGAGAGAGAGAGAGAGAGAGAGAGAGAGAGAGAGAGAGAGAGAGAGAGAGAGAGAGAGACGCACACGACAAGGGCCCTGGCTGGCAGCGCGACCCGGGGCACCACCGCAGACTGCAGTCCGTACAGTCGACCAAAACAACTCGCAAGGACATCGCAGCAATTAGCTGGCAGTCCTTGTGGGCGTCATCGTCCTCCTCCTCGCCTTTCGAGTCGCCGCGCTCGGCGTCTCCGCCGTCGTCCTCGTCATCTCGCAAACCCCTCGCCGCGCGTCGCCGCGCGTCGCCGCGCCTGCATGTTCCATTTCCAAGTCCCACTGTAGTCCTGCCGTCCTGGCGTCCCGTACTTTGACAACGATAAGGCAGGTTGGGGTGGGGAGGGGAGGCGGTAGCTGGCCCTGCGCCTCGCCCTGCGCCTCGCCCTGCGCCTCGCCCTGCGCCTCGCCCTGCGTCCCTCGGGAACCCTATCGCCTCAGCCCACGTCCGACCAGCACACTACACGTCTGTCTGACTGTCTGTCCGTTTGTCCGCCTGCCTGCCTGTCTGTCTGTCAGTGTGCCCGGAAGTCAGTGGCGACCAAGCGGAGGACTTTCTGATCATACTCCTAGTTCTTCGAGTTATACTTACAGTGAGCAGCGACGGTACGCAGTCCAGCGGGGCTCTTTGACGAGGGTGCTCTCGAGGGTGCAGTGATCGCAGCGAGGCCGCGTTTACGGTAAGCGCCGTCGGTCCAGTGACTGGACTCCAGTGACTGGACTACTGGACTCCAGTGACTGGACTCCAGTGACTGGACTCCAGAGAGACTGGACTCCAGAGTGACTGGACTCCAGCGACTGGACTCCAGAGTGACTGGACTCCAGAGTGACTGGACTCCAGTGACTGGACTCCAGTGACTGGACTCCAGCGACTGGACTCCAGAGTGACTGGACTCCAGAGTGACTGGACTCCAGTGACTGGACTCCAGTGACTGGACTCCAGCGCGCACCGCAAGCTCGCGAAGCACGTAACCGCCGAGAGGCTGGAGGCGCTGCCGGCGGTCTGGCAGCCAATAACGAATCGAAAAGGAAAAGGCCGAGCGTGGCGGCGGCGTGGCATCGCGGCGTGATTGCAAATTTAGCGCAGAAAGAAGCGCTCCCGCGTCGGAGTTTTGTTTGACGAATGGATTTTTCTCTCGCGTCGGTGCTCTCTGATACGCACATAGCCTCGTTCAATCTATCCCTGTCTCGCGGTCGGACCCCACAGTGGGCCAGAAGACCGGTGGAGGCGGCCAAAACTCTAGACGTGTTTTGAGCTCCAGAGTCGCTAAATGGGACTCGAACCGAACGCGAGACCCCACCAATGGTTTTCTCGTCCGGAGAGCAATCCATTGATGGGGTCACACGTTCGGTTCGAGTCCTGTTTCGCGACTCTGGAGCTCAAAACGCGTCTAGAGTTTTGGCCGCCTCCACCGGTCTTCTGGCCCACTGTGCCCCGCCCCTCTCCAGGGGCCGGGCCGGGCCGGGCCGGGCCGGGCCGGGCCGGCTGCGTTGTCTTTGGCGCGGGCCTCTGAGGGGAGAGGGCCTCGACGGCGCGGCCCGCGGGGCCCGCGGCTGGGTGCAGGCCGGTGCCGGCTGGCTGTGGGTGATTGCTTCCGTGGCTGCGCGCCGTGCCTGGTCGTGCCGTGCCGCGCCGCTCCCCCGGCCTGCCTGCCTCAACTTTCACTTGGAAGGCTCGGAGGGAGACTCCCACGCATTTCGAACTCGCCCCTTTTTTACTGCCGGGCCCTGGCCTGCCCGACCGAGGGGCGTTTCCCAGCCCGGGTGTTCTCCAGCCGGGACTTGCTTGGACTTGGTTCTCCAGCCGGGACTTGCTTGGACTTGCTTCTCCAGCCGGGACTTGCTTGGACTTGGTTCTCCAGCCGGGACTTTGCTTGGACTTGGTTCTCCAGCCGGGACTTGCTTGGACTTGCTTCTCCAGCCGGGACTTGCTTGGACTTGGTTCTCCAGCCGGGACTTGCTTGGACTTGGTTCTCCAGCCGGGACTTTGCTTGGACTTGGTTCTCCAGCCCGGACTTGCTTTGGACTTGCTTCTCCAGCCAGGACTTGCTTGGACTTGCTTCTCCAGCCACGAATTACCTCTCCTGACCGGACTTGCTCTCTATCCAGGACTTGCTTCTCCAGAACTTACCTCTCCAGACTTGGTCCAGTCTGTGCCATCCCCCAGCCCGGACGGCGGGCCCCAGGGTCGTCGGCCTTCCAAGAACGCGTCGCCATCCTGGGCTGCCTTGTGCCTCGGCGTGCTTCCAGCGTGCTTCCAGCGTGCTTCCAGCGTGCTTCCAGCGTGCTTCCAGCGTGCTTCCAGCGTGCTTCCAGCGTGCTTCCAGCGTGCTTCCAGCGTGCTTCCAGCGTGCTTCCAGCGTGCTTCCAGCGTGCTTCCAGCGTGCTTCCAGCGTGCTTCCAGCGTGCTTCCAGCGTGCTTCCAGCGTGCTTCCAGCGTGCTTCCAGCGTGCTTCCAGCGTGCTTCCAGCGTGCTTCCAGCGTGCTTCCAGCGTGCTTCCAGCGTGCTTCCAGCGTGCTTCCAGCGTGCTTCCAGCGTGCTTCCAGCGTGCTTCCAGCGTGCTTCCAGCGTGCTTCCAGCGTGCTTCCAGCGTGCTTCCAGCGTGCTTCCAGCGTGCTTCCAGCGTGCTTCCAGCGTGCTTCCAGCGTGCTTCCAGCGTGCTTCCAGCGTGCTTCCAGCGTGCTTCCAGCGTGCTTCCAGCGTGCTTCCAGCGTGCTTCCAGCGTGCTTCCAGCGTGCTTCCAGCGTGCTTCCAGCGTGCTTCCAGCGTGCTTCCAGCGTGCTTCCAGCGTGCTTCCAGCGTGCTTCCAGCGTGCTTCCAGCGTGCTTCCAGTTCCAGCCAGACGGCTGAGGCGGGGCTTCATCAATGGTGCGAGGCCTTTGC
The DNA here is from genome assembly GCF_012932325.1 of Thrips palmi. NCBI lineage: Eukaryota > Metazoa > Arthropoda > Insecta > Thysanoptera > Thripidae > Thrips > Thrips palmi. Next base: position 1,133,514 of record NW_023144628.1, on the reverse strand, counting down.
TTTTTCCCGCGGCATTTAGTGCGTCGTAACATTTTTTGAAAGGCTTCCCTTCCAGAGAGGCTGCGCCACGCTGCGCCACGCCACCCCTGCAAGGGCCGGCCGTGGTGCCGGGCCGCACCGCCAGGCGTAAAAGGGGCTCCGAACTTAAAGCCGCTGGGTGCGGGAGTCTCGCCGCGGCACAAGTCCACGCAGGACCTGCGATCGGTGGCGTGTCGGTAGCGCCCCGGCACACTGTGGGCCGCAGAAGGCCGGTGGAGGCACCCAAAATCGTGGACGCGTTTTGACCCCACCAATGGATTGCTCTTCGAATGAGGAATCTATTGGTGGGGTCACACGTTCGGTTCGATTCCTGCTTAGCGACCACAGAGCTCGAAACGCGTTTAGAATTTTGGCCACCTGCACCGGTTTTTTCGCCCTCTGTGCTTAGTCCGGCTTAGCGATGACCCTGAAGCTCAAAACGTGTCCGGGATTTTGACCGCCCCCACCCCGTCCTCTGGCCAAGCCTCTGGCCCAGTGTGCGGCGGCGTGTCGGTGTGTTCCGCCGCCACCTTGTTGGCCGACGCGCTCCCCATCCTCCCCGTGCTCCGGGCCGCTCCGGGCCGCTCCGGGCCTTCCGGCGCCGAATGGCGTTGGCCTGTGAAAACCCCCGCGAAATGGCGCCGTGCCGCCCCGAGCGCCGCCAGCGCCATCAAGGGCGCGCTACACGACGCCGAGATGGTGGCCGCGGGCGCCGCCAGCCGCCAGGACCGCCAGGGCGACGCAATGCCTCGTGCCGCCAGCCCCGCCAGCCCCGCCAGCCCCGCCAGCCCCGCCAGCCCCGCCAGCCCCGCCAGCCCCGCCAGCCCCGCCAGCCCCGCCAGCCCCGCCAGCCCCGCCAGCCCCGCCAGCCCCGCCAGCCCCGCCAGCCCCGCCAGCCCCGCCAGCCCGCCGCCCTCATTTAAACACGCCGTCCTGGCGTCGCCCTGCCGCAGCGGCCGCCACCAGGCAATATTGGCTGGTCGTCGAGGCGTCAAACGAGATTTTTGTCAGGGATTTTAATAACCGGTCCCTCAAGCCGCGTCGCGTTCGCGTTGTCCTCCACCCGGCCTCCACCCGGCCGCCACCCGGCCTCCACCCGGCCTCCACCCCGCCCGGCCCCCTGACATCCGGCCGGCGAAACGCACCGGGATGACGGCGCCCTCCCCCGCCAGGCCGCCAGGCACTTTCATCAAAAGCAGGTAGCCGAGTGGAACGGCGACGCAACATTATTGGGGACGGCCTGCCGTGCGCGGGGCCGCGGCAGCATGGCGGGGCGGCAGGCAGCCTGCAGGGCGTCACGTGGTCCTCGCAAGGCTTCACTAAAAAAAACACCCCCCCCACAAAAAAAAAGAAAAAGAAAAGAAGCCAAGCTGGAGGAGTGACTTGCTGGAGACGCTCCAGGACGCTCCAGGACTGCACAGGAGATGCACGGAGCAGTGAGTCGCGAGTCCCTCAGGAGGGAAGGGCTCCTGGGCCAGGCAGGCAGGCAGGCAGGCAGGCAGGCAGGCAGGCAGGCAGGCAGGCAGGCAGGCAGGCAGGCAGGCAGGCAGCCGAGCAGGCAGCCCGGACGGGCTTCATTCTATTTGAGTCGGGACGGAAAAGGAAATAACGGGCGTCCACCTCTGCGCAGGGCCGCGGGGCCGCAGGTACTCCATCTACTTTAAATCCGATGTTGTGTCACCCGCTGGACCGCCCCGCCCCGCCCCGCCCCGCCCCGCCCCGCCCCGCCCCGCCCCGCCCCGCCCCGCCCGCCCCGCCCCGCCCGCCCCGCCCCGCCCCCCCCGCCCCGCCCCGCCCCGCCCTGCCCCGCCCCGCCCCGCCCTGCTTCGCGTTCTCGGGTCGCGACGACGGAAAAAAAAGTTGGGGAAGAGCACGTCCTCAAACAAGGAAGGCGCCATCCCCTTATTTAAGAAGAGCAATGAAACAAGCTGCGAGTTGACGAAAGACAAGCAGCGGAAAGTCATCCTCAATAGAGCGCTTAGCAGCATGCCCCGTCGCCCTGCTTGGCGGGGCGTCGCGGGGCGTCGCTTAGTGGGCCAGAAGACCAGTGGAGGCGGCCAAAAATCGACGTGTTTTGGGCTCCAGAGTCCCTAAACAGGACTTGAACCGAACGTGTGACCCCACCAACGGATTGCTCTACGAAAGAGAAATCCATTGGTGGGGTCACACGTTCGGTTCGATTCCTGCTTAGCGACCACAGAGCTCAAAACGCGGTTAGAATTTTGGCCACCTGCACCGGTTTTCTCGCCCACTGTGCGTCGCGTGGCCTCGCGGAGCGCTCTTGCAGCAGGCCATGCTCGGCGTGTTACACGCGCCTCCAGTCCGGGCCAATACCTGATGACACCTAGAGGCAGGCGAGCGGGAATGGGGCAGCAGCACTGCTTTGCACAAACACCTACCGAGCCTCTCACATGGAAACTCCTCACCCCTCCCCTCCCCTTCCCCAGTGGGTCCGCTAATGCGAGAGCTCTAATTTCACGCGCCAGTGTGTGGACGGCTGCACGGCACACACCCTCCAATCGAGTGTGCACAGCTCAGACCCGCTTGAACAAGCCCTTCCCGCGGCGCCGTGCCACGCCACGCCACGCCACGCCACGCCACGCCACGCCACGCCTTCGGCTACCTTAGCCCGGCCGCGCTGGCCGCGCTGCCATGGCGACCGATGTGGGGCACCTGCGCTGCAGGTGGGGCTCTCCGGGGCCCTCTGGGGCCTGCAGCGCCAGCCCTGGAATTAAGCAGGCAAAGAGTGCCGTCCGTGTGGAAGGAAAAGCCTGGCACACCGTACCGGGCGTACCGCCACTGCAGGTTGATTCCGAGGGCCGTCCCTCCGTCCCTCTCGCACGCATGGAGTGCGAGGGAGTCAGAGCGACGGAAACGCCTCTCAGTGTGCTGGCAGCCGCCGGCAGCCACCGGCCGTCCTGGCTCGCCTCGCTTGACGGGACGCAAGCAAGCCGCCGTTGAACAAATTCTAGCGGGCCCCGTCTCCCTGGGCCTCCTTTGGTCCTCCGGTCCTTCGGTCCTTCGGTCTCCCTCCGGGTTGACACTGGCGACGATAACACGACCCCCTTCCCCCTGCAGGCCCTGCAGGCCCTGTAGGCCTGTAGGCCCCGTAGACCTCCCTCCCCTCCCACTAACTTCTCATTAGCGCCCCAGTCTCTGGCGTCCCCGCGGGCGCAACCGATGTGACCCTCCGAGTAACTTGCTTTATGGCTGTGAGTGACGAAAGTGCCCTCCCCCCGCCCACTTGGAAATGAAGCCGAACGTGGCATGCTTTGCGGAGCGCGGAGCGTGACATGGCGGCTAACTTGAAAATGTGCCCCTCGCTGTGCTTCGGCCGCGCCGCCGCGCCCCCCGTCACTCACAGGAAGGCGTCCTGGATGAGAACAAAATCAGGGTGTCCGGAAGTATGAGAAATTCAGAGGTTTCAGTTTGTATCCGTTACGCATTTTGAACGGCTAGATACGGTTTCAGGTTATGTCAATGATCCAATCTAGTTTCGGCATGTAGTGATAAGCATGCACGTAGTGCCAAGCCACTAGAAGAACAGGGCCCTCCCGGGAAGAAAACTGCGAATGCAATAGATTCGCTTCACTTCTTGATGATTGAAAGATATTACTTCTAAATTCTTCTGATGCCCCAATGACTTCAGTGTTTGAAATTTGGACACTCCACCCTGTTCCAATCATTCTTGACTTTTTTTTGTAGTCCTGGACTCTTGCCGAACAAGTCCTCATAGACTTTTTCAACCAACACTATAACTTTTCGTTACTTTGTGTCTTGTATTTGGGTTAGGGTTCTCGGCTTTGATGAGAAACACTCAGGCTTCAAGTTCCTTCCACACTGTAAATTATTCACAGTGATGGCCTGGCGGATCAACACAGAGCCAGCCAAGTCCAAGTCATTTTTCTGGGTGCCGTCCGGAGACGCTTTAAAGCGGCCCACGCTGATCGACCGACTAAACCTCTTTATAGCTGTTTGCCATTTTCCTGACCCATCTCTCCAATCCATCGTGTTTGCCGTGGCGGGGCGTGGGGCCGTGGGGCCGCGGGGGCTCGTGGAACCATGACCGGGGGCGAGGTGTGGCGAGGCGGGGTGGGGCGTGGCGGGGCGGGGCGTGGCGGGGCGGGGCGTGGCGGCGCGGCCAAGTCCGCTGATACTCTTTATCAGCCGTCGAAAGTTCGCTTTTGCTCCCTTGATCCTCCCTCCTTCTTCTTCTCCTTCTTCGCCTCCTCCGCCTCGCCGAAAGTCTCCCCGTGCCTCCCCGGTGCGTAGCGCGTAGCTGGCGGTGGCCTGGCGATGATTATTAGCGTCTTTCGCGCTCGGGTTCCACTTGAAACAATTACCGCGCCGCTCCCTCGATTTCCCGGCAAACTTTGCTTTGCGCGGGCCGTGGCGTGGCGTGGCGTGGCGTGCCTCGCCGCGCCTCACCGCGCCCGACGTCAAAGGGCGTCCCCTGATTCATTTCCGCATTCCACGCGAGCCTCGCTGACTCGGCCACGGTGTTCCACGGTGTTCCGCAGGATGCGTTGCAGGCCGTCCGAACGGGGCGCGTCCTTTTGCGGTGCGGTGCGACCGCCGGACCGGAGTACCGGAGTGGCGGCTCGCTCGTAGTCAAAGACAGGCAAAGTGGTCGGCACGGCCGGGCGGCCTGACACGGCCCGACACAGCCTGACACGGCCTGACACGGCCTGACTCGCACGCGCGGTGCCGCCGCAGCCGACCGTGGCCCTCCGTGGCCGCTGGACAGGGGGCAGGGTCGTACTACTTTCATTAAGTTCGCCCGCCCCGCCCCGCCCCACCCCGCCCCGCCCCGCCCCGCCCGGAGTGACGCGTCGAGTCACTTCCGGTCCGTGCTGCTTGCCGCACTTCCTGCCCTTGATACTCTGCGTCGCCCTGTCGCCAGCCGCTCTGCTCCGCTCCCTCGGGCCCACAAAAAGAACTCGCCATCCCTTTTACCCCGAGAGCGCGCAGCGCAGCGGCGCCACGGCCCCCAGCAGCCCCCTTGGCACCTTCACTCGGTCAACAAAGAAAATGAATCTTCAGCTTTGTGGTGGCGGTTATTCGAATCCTTCTCCTTTTGTTTGCATTGTCATTTCTTTCCCCCGCTCCTCGCGGCGCCCCTCCCCCTTCACCCCCCCCCCTCCCCCTCCCCTGAGGGGCAGTAATGTGCGCCGTGAATGTACTTTGGATGAAGCGGCGGTGGAGGCAGCACCGAGACCACCGAGAGAGCAAGACAGTGTTGGGAGTCGTCCGGCGGGCTGGTTTGCCCTGGTTTCCCTGGTTTGCCGTGGCGGTGCGCCGTGCGGCCTTGGTGCTGCTAGCCGCTGCTAGCTGCTGGAGACGGCCGAGACTGGGGCAGGACGACAGCGGAGTGGGGGCGTGGCGGGGCGTGGCGGGGCGTGGCGGGGCGTGGCGGGGCGTGGCGGAGCGTGGCGGGGCGAGGCGGAGCGTGGCGGGGCGTGGCGGGGCGTGGCGGGGCGTGGCGGGGCGTGGCGGAGCGTGGCGGGGCGAGGCGGAGCGTGGCGGGGCGTGGCGGGGCGTGGCGGGGCGTGGCGGGGCGCGGGGAAAGGACTAGGAATCACTCGGCGCGGGGCCGCCGGGGCGCGCAGCGCGCACAGCGCGGCAGCGAGAGGAGCGGCGCACAATTTGCATCTTTTGGGCAACTTTAATTTGGCAGTGGCTCATCGCACTCACTTCCCCGGGTCGGCCGCCCCGGAAAAGGAAGGGAAATGGCGGACGGTGGACAGTGGCAGATCCAGAGGCGGCCCCAGGGCGGGGCCTACTTACACAGTGTCCGAGTGTGGGCTTTTGCCCACCTTTCAGGCGGCCATGTAGGCCCCAAGGGGGTCGACTGTCCCCCGGGGGCCCTCCCTCTGAATCCGCGGCTGGTGGACGGGAGGGCAGGTACCCCGCCCCGTGACGTGGCAGCGAGGCTTCAAGGCGGCGAGGCGCAACAAATGCGCCACGTCAACATGCGGCCGGCGTGCGGTGCGCCAGGCGGTGCCCCGCGGCCGCCCCCCCGCAGCGCCGCGCTGCCGGGGACGGGGACGGGGACCGCCTGGCGTGCCGGGCGTGTCTACCGGCCTCAGGCTTACGTTCCCAGATGCTTAGGCCACAACCGTAACTAGTTTATTACTTCATGAAGACCCCCTCCCTGCCTGCAGTCCCCCCGCCGCACCCCGCCGTGCGCACGTGCAGGCAAAGTTAAGGCCGGTGGCAGGCGTTAGAGGCTGCATTCTGGTGCTCATATGCCGCGGAAACTCCCGCGCCAAAAAAGAAAAAGAAAGCCGCCGCATAAAGTGATCCGGGTTCAAACCCCCGCGACGGCGCCGCTTTTCCCCCGGCCGCGTTCGCTCTCTTTCTCTCTCTCTCTCTCTCTCTCTCTCTCTCTCTCTCTCTCTCTCTCTCTCTCTCTCTCTCTCTCTCTCTCTCTCTCTCTCTCTCTCTCTCTCTCCCTCTCTCTCTCTCTCGCTCGCTCGCTCTCGTTCTCTCAGTCTAATAGCCGCCTGCCGCTTGAGATGTAAATCACGTGATAATATGGCCGCGCCAACTCGGGCCAGCCCCCCCCCTCCCTTCGAAATCAAATTTGGCGCTCTAGGGAGAGAGAGAGAGACAATCTAATTCCAAACAGACTCCCTTCCAAGCCGGGCGCCCCGCCCCACCCCGCCCCACCCCGCCCCACCCCGCCCCACCCCGCCCCACCCCGCCCCACCCCGCCCCACCCCGCCCCGCCCCACATTGTGGCGCTTTGCAGGCGCCCGGCCTGCCGGCCTGCCGCACCCTAGCCAGGCTAGCCAGCACGCCCCGCAGTACCGCCCCAATACATCCAGTGTTGCCAATCACGCCGCCAATCTGGATACAAACAGCTGGGGGCAGTTGGCGCACCTGCTCCGGGCAGAGGCAGGCCTGGCAGGCCTGGCAGCCACGTGTGCCACAGTGCCACGTGTGCAGTGAGGTCCCCGTTCGCAGTGAGGCAGTGGCGCAGCGGCGCGACGGCGGGGGAGGTCCGAGGGAAGTCCCGGGCCGTCCTGCTCGCCGCCCTGGTCGCTGTCTCTCCCGCACCCTTGTGGCACGCCGGCACGCCCCATGAGTGCGAGAGAGACAGACTGACGAAAGCAGTGTAGCGCTCAGCGTCAGTCTGCAGAGTTGCCGCTCGTGCCACTGACTGCTGCTCCTGCTGCTTCTTTGGCTCAGTGGTCCGATTTCGAGAGTCGTCCTCGTCGCTCTGTCTCTCTGTCGCACCTTTAGGGCCGCTGCATGGGTGTGAGAGAGACAGAGCCATGGGAAACGACTCTCTGAATTAGCCTGCCGCCACGTTGCTGCGGTGCGGTTACCCAGGCCCCGCCCCGCCCAGCCCCTGCTACCCTGACCCGCTGCTCGGCGCTCCGCGCGGCGAGTTTGCGGAGATGGTAATCACGAGGAAAGGAGCCGCTCTGCCTTCGACCGCACGGCGCGGCGGGGCGCGGCGCGGGGTCACGGCCGCCGGGCCGGGCCGCGACCCCTTTGACGCGATGGGTGAAAGGTGTCCGACGGATGCCCTCGCGGACGGCCGGGCTGCACCCGGTCGGGGTGCCGGGGTGCTGCCATCGGCACTGGCCTGCTGGGCCTGCAGGCGCTGGTGGGGGTGTCCGGTAGCACTCTAATCCCCAAGTGTGGGCGTTAAATTTTAGTGCGCAGCCGCAGCGAGGGGCCTGCGGGGACGTGTGTGTGTGTGTGTGTGTGTGTGTGTGTGTGTGAGTGTGTGTGTGTGTGAGTGTGTGTGTGTGTGAGTGTGTGAGTGTGTGTGAGTGTGAGTGTGTGTGTGTGTGTGTGAGAGAGAGAGAGAGTGTGTGTGTGTGTGAGAGAGTGTGTGTTTGTGTGTATGGGAGTGTGTGAGCATGAGTGTGTGTGCATGTGTGCGTTGAGGTAATGGTAGTGGCCGTGCTGGCCAAGCTGGTCCAGTTCCAGAGGTTCCAGAGGTTCCAGGCGGTCGCTCGGACGTGCCGCTTGTCGCTGACGGGATTTGGCTGCCGCGGTGCCCTGCCTGCTGCCTGCAGACTGAGAGTCGTTTTCGTCGTTCCTTCCCTCTCGCACTCGTGGGGCGTCGCCTTTAGGTGCGAGAGAGACCGAGCGACGAAAACGACTCTCGGAGTCAGTCTGCAGGCGCTGCCCATCCGGTCCGTGCGCACGCCCTTATTGATGCCGTGTAGGCTTTCGCGTGCTCCGGGCGTGGGCGTGGGCGGGGCGGGGCGGGGCGGGGCGGGGCGGGGCGGGGCGGGGCGGGGCGGGGCGGGGCGGGGCGGGGCCCGGCCGTGAGGTCCAGGCAGAGGAACGTGACCCTCCGTTGAAGCGACGAGGGAAAGTCCAAAAAAAAAGAGGGAAAGAGGAATGAAAAAAGAACGAAATCAGAATTTATCGAAACGTTGCGCCGTAGGCATCCACTCTGACGAGGAGTTTCGCTAGGAACTGTTTATTTTCTCGGCAAGAGGTTCTAGGGAAAAGGGTTATAGTGAGAGAGCGAGGGGGAGAGAGCGAGTGTGTGTTAGTGTGAGTGTTTGGTCACGCGACGCCATGCTGTTTACCGCCTCCACTTCCTTTACCAAAGCTCTGGCCGCAGTGGCCGCCTCTCTTTTTCATCATCCGCCGAAAAGAGAGAGGCCCAGTAAAGAAAAAAAAAAAAAAACAGAAAAAAATCCGGGAAAGGCGTGTATATTTTTAACCCGGCAAACGACGCCCCCGCTAAGGCGCCAAGGCCTCGGCCAAGGCTCTGCGTTTCGCGTAGTCCTCCGATGACGGGGCAAGGCGCGGACGCTATCCCTTAGGCTCGGCTTGAGGCAAGCCTTGAGGCCTCCAGGCGCCCGGCCCCCGCCTCCAGTCCGGGCCTGGGGCCGGCAGGGCCTGGGCAGGGCCCTGCAGGCCCGGCCTCTCCGGCTGTCTATCCGCCCTGTCCCGAGCCTCCTTGAGGAAATAAGGATGTTAGCTTGGCGGGCATGGGCAGGCCCGGGCAGGCCCTGCCTCGAACTGTGCCAATATCTCCGCCGCCTCCAACCCCGCCCTGATCGCCGTCCTCCCCGCCCCGCCCTCCATTCGGCTCCCCTCGTCGTCGTCGTCGTCCTCGTGGGGCCGCAGTGCGCGCTGCCAGCGCTGCGCAGGCCGGCGCGGCGGCGGGTGGCCAGCGGTCTAGCAAACTTTTTCCCCAAGCCAAATATTAGACAACGGCGGGGCGGTGCCCGGTGGCCCGGCCCGGCCCAGCCCGGCGCAGGGGGCGCAAAGACATTTTCCCGGTCAATGTTACGATCCCGATCGCACGGCTGAGCTGGGTACTTTGTGGCGGCGCCGGCCGAGTCGGCCCGAGCGACACGAAGCAGTGCCGTGGCAGCGCCGTGGCGGTGCCGAAGCGCGCCGGCCCGCGATCCGGGATGGCCTGCGCCAGCCTCGCCAGCCTCGCCGGCCCGCCCTATAAAACTGCCTGGAATGAACCGATTTCACGGGTTACGGCCGGAAACATTTTTCTCCCGCAGGCATTTTGCCGCCGTTCCAGTAGGCCGTGTGGGGCGGGGCGGGGCGGGGCGGGGCGGGGCGGGGCGTGGCGGGGCGTGCGAGGAGCCTCGGCTTCATTGCCGCAGCAGTCCGGAGCGCTGCTGCAGACCCACAAGACCCAGATCCTGCCGGCCTGCACACGTAGCGCCCTGTCTCTCTCGCTCCTCGTGAGTGCGCGAGTGCGAGGGAGACGGAGTGACTAGCCTGCGCCGCTACGTGACGGCCCGCCGCGGCCCGCCGTAGTGCTGCTCCACGCCGCGTGGCGCGTACACGTGTGTGGCGCCACTGTCGCGCTGTGAATGGCCCCCAAAACACTCCGCTGCGGAACGACGGAACGACGGCCCGGACGGCCGACGCTTTCTACCTCCGCCTTTTACACCCCGTTTCTTTTCATCCCGCTGCGCATCGCCGCCGCGCCCCGCCGCGCCCCGCCCCGCCCCGCCCCGCCACACCCCACCCCGCCCTGCCCTGCCCCACCCCGCCCCGCCCCGCCCCGCCCCGCCCCGCCCCGCCTCACCCCACCCCGCCGCGGCGTCCTCATTGGCGGGCACTCTGCGGGCCGTGTGGTGTCTCACTCGCACCCCCGCGGCCTGCGGCACGATGATGGCGCTGGTCAGAAACGGCCGGCCTGCGGCACGATGATGGCGCTGGTCAGAAACGGCCGGCCTGCGGCACGATGATGGCGCTGGTCAAACGGCCGGCCTGCGGCACGATGATGGCGCTGGTCAAACGGCCGGCCTGCGGCACGATGATGGCGCTGGTCAAACGGCCGGCCTGCGGCACGATGATGGCGCTGGTCAAACGGCCGGCCTGCGGCACGATGATGGCGCTGGTCAAACGGCCGGCCTGCGGCACGATGATGGCGCTGGTCAAACGGCCGGCCTGCGGCACGATGATGGCGCTGGTCAAACGGCCGGCCTGCGGCACGATGATGGCGCTGGTCAAACGGCCGGCCTGCGGCACGATGATGGCGCTGGTCAAACGGCCGGCCTGCGGCACGATGATGGCGCTGGTCAAACGGCCGGCCTGCGGCACGATGATGGCGCTGGTCAGAAACGGCCGGCCTGCAGGCCGACTCCGAAGGCCGTCCTCGTCGCGCTGTCTCTCTCGCACTTGTGGGCGCAGGTGCGAGAGCGACAGCGATGGAAACGACTCTCTGGGAATCAGCTGGCGGACTGTCGCGGCACGCACGGCGGGCGGCATTCACAGACGGAATGAGGGACACGTCGTTGAACAGGCGCGGCTTGGTGGGGGTTGTGGTGGGGGCGGCGGGGACCGTGTCGATGTGTTCGCACCCCTGGCCGCGCTCGGCTGGCGCGCTGGCGGCGACGTGGCCGGGCGCCTCGCTGCGGCTTCTGCAGAGTGGATCCCAGGGGCGCGGGCTTGCCTAAGCTTGCCGTGTGCTGGCGGTGCTGGCCCCGCCGCGCGCTCTAGGCACCACCTCCCACCGCAACGCGTCCCGCCGCACCGCGTCCCGCCGCAGCGCGACGGTTGTGTCGAGGCCGCACTGCCGCACCTTGCCTAAACGCCCCTGGAGGACGTCCGACCCTGAAAGGTCCTGAAAGGTATGGCTATCCCCGCCCCTCCCCAAACCAATATCCTGCTCCGACCCATGAAGGGCGGCAGGGCGGCAGCGCGGCAGGGGCATCGTGCGGGTCCCGGCGGTCCCGGCGGTCCCGGCCGTCCCCCCCGCACCCCTCGCGCCGGCCTTGCGTAGCACTGCGTAGCGCTCGCCCATCTCGCCCTCGCCTTGTTCAGAAAACAGAGACGAGTTTCGCGTCAGGGCAGGGCGTTCGCGCGCGTCAGGCCGATCCCTGGTCCCGCCAGTGCCTCGGCCACTGCCGCCGGGGCCGCCGGGGCCGCCACTGCAGGACGTATGTACAAACTTTGGAACTGTGCCGTAAGTAAAGCGCATATCGCCCGCACCCCCCCCCCCCCTCGCCGGTTGCCGACGCTTTTCCACGCTCCGCCACGCTCTGCCAGGCTGTGCCACGCTTTTCCACGCTCTGCCACGCTGTGCCACGCTTTTCCACGCTCTGCCACGCTGTGCCACGCTTTTCCACGCTCTGCCACGCCGTGCCACGCCTTTCCACGCTGTACCACGCTTATTGCGCGCGCGGCTTGCTTCGGTCCAAATTTAATTTTGGCGCTTCACTCGGAAACGAGTTAGTGTGTGAGCCCTGTGATGCTCGCGAGGCCTGCGAGAGGCGGCGCGGCGGCGCGGCGGCGCGGAGGAAGGTAGTAGTAGCGAGTCGCGTGTCTAACGAGGGACCGTTTCAAAGTTTGGCCGAAGGCAAAGCCGAAGGCACCGTTCGAAGCTAATTAATAACACTGCCAAGTTGCGCGCGGGAACAGCAGAGGCAGTCCTCAGCGCACAATCCCCTCCCCCTCCCCTCCCACACCCCTGCGGCCGTGCCGGGCCGTGCGGGGAGCGGAATAACTGAGTTGGTTAACGGCGGGGAAAATGAAAACCGTCGTTGCAAAATAAAGTTTTGTCCGCGCTCACCTTACGCCCAATGGGCCCTTCTCCAAGTTTTCCGCTGCTTTGGCCTGCTCTGCTGGAGGCTAGTGGAGAGGCTGCTGGAGGCCGCTGGAGGTTGCTGGAGATTGCCAGAGGCTGCTGGAGGTTCCTGGAGGTTCCTGGAGGTTCCTGGAGGTTCCTGGAGGTTCCTGGAGGTTCCTGGAGGTTCCTGGAGGTTCCTGGAGGTTCCTGGAGGTTCCTGGAGGTTCCTGGAATCCGCCAGAGCCTGCCAAAGCCTGCCAGTGCGCACTGGAGGCTACTGGAGGCGGCTGGGGGACCGGGCCGCCGCTGATGAGAGCTCATTGTGCGGCCAAAGGATTTGGGGCGGGGCGGCCGACGGGGCGGCCGACGGGACGGCCGCTTTGAAGCAGAGAATACAAGTAGTTAACGCGTCAAATTGAGAAGCAGCGCGGCCAGGATTGGCGTTGCCTGGCGTAGCCGCGCTGCCTGCCGTGTTCAGTGTTCGCTCATTTAGAAACAACTCTGCCAGCGGCAAGGCGTGGCGTGGCGTGGCGTGGCCTGGCGGGGCGAGTGCAAAACGAAGCAATAACGCTGTAAATGAGCATCCGCCGTCCTTTCTCTGACTGGCAGTCGGCCGACTTATATATATAAAAAAAAATCACTCTCGTTTTCCTTTTGGCGTTTTCCAAAGCAGCAGCCCTACCGACACTCAGCGAGAAAGGCGAAATAGGAAACACCGAAATCGCACGCACACCAGCCGCACATACACACCCGCACAGACGCGACTGGGTTCACGTTCCCGAACCGATGCTTTCAGGCCAAGTGGCCGAAAACAGTAGTGTTATCTTTTTAAAGCACGGACTGAAAATCTTGGCGTAGTATTGGCCTATCATAAATACATACACGGTCAAGGAGGCATTGCAACCCCCCTCCCCCCCCCCCCAAAGCTTGCTCCACGATAACCGAGGCTGGCCGAAGCGCGTGCGAAAGGGTTACTTCTTCTTCTTCTTCTTCTTCTTCTTCTTCTTCTTCTTCTTCTTCTTCTTCTTCTTCTTCTTCTTCTTCTTCTTCTTCTTCTTCTTCTTCTTCTCCCCCCCCCCAAATGTCCGTCCCCCAGCTAGACACGTGCCATAATTGCGTTAAAATGACACGCGGCCCGCATCATCAGCGGGGTAATTACGCCCACCAGGGGAACGAGAAAAAAAGTGGGGAATGCGCGACGGGGATTTGAACCCGCGACCGCTTAAAATGATTGAAAAAGGCTCGCTTGGAAAATGGCCTGCCTGCCTCGGCGCGTGTTGTGCGGCAGATCTGATGCAGGCCAGGCCAGGCCAGGCCATGCTCTGCTCCCCCGACCCTCCACGCCACTGTCAGGCGGAGAAACCTTTTTCGCCCCGAATCCGTGCAAAATCTCGACGCGCCCAGTTTCTTGTAAAGGGATATCTTATACCATTCCCCTGGATCCTCCTTCTCTCTCTCTGTCCTTCTCTCCGTCCCGCCCGGCCTGCTCCATTCGTCCGCTCGCCTGGCCCACCAATCCTGTTCCCATCTTGGGAGTAAATCTCGTATGTTTCGTGGAAAGGCCCGGAGGAGTATTCGGCAGTCTTTAACAACGCGGTTCTTCGTCGAAATGCCCGTGGAAAAAAAATGGGAAAAAATAAAATGGGAAGAAAAATTGCGATGACCGGGCTGGAAATATTGAAGCGGTCATGATTCGGTGGATTCGGTTCTCCAGGAAGAGCAAAAGTTGAAAGTTTGCGGCGCGCCGCTCGGCCATTCGGTCGGCACGCTTCATTGGGGGCTCATTGAATCACGCTCTTTGTTCAGAATAAATGCGGCTTATCGTTTCTAACTCTTTCGAAAAAAATTATAAAAATAAAAAGAAGCATTTGCTACGAAGGGCAGGGGAGCATAAATTTCGGATGACATGCCAGTGAGAAGAAAAGAGAAATGTGGAAGCATCTAATGGTGTTACGTCATGTCTCGAAACTGATAAATAATAATCTGAAGCTGAATAAAATAGGCGGTCCTCTGTTTCCTCCTGCGTGGTGGTGACTTGGGGGTCCGCCGGGCTGCCCCTGAAACATTAATTTAGGTGTCCCACGACGCCCAGTTTGTGTGTCACGGGCAAACAAATGGTGATGAGCAACAGGAGTTTAGTTTTTACCGAGACGGCCGCTGTCGCGCTTCTGCTCGTGTGTGTGTGTGTGTGTGTGTGTGTGTGTGTGTGTGTGTGTGTGTGGAGAGAGAGAGAGAGAGAGAGAGAGAGAGAGAGACGTCATGTGTGTGTTCCGTGTTTGTCCGCGGGGAAGGAAGCGCAGGGATGGGCGTGTCCTTGAAAGGGTCGCGTCGCGGTTTTTTCCCCTTCCGTCATAAAACAGCAGCGCCGCATTCTTTATGCATTCCGGGAGCGTGATGGAAATCGAGGCGGAAGCATCTTAGCAGATTACCTGGCTGTCTATCGGGCGAAACACAAGGCTGCCTGCCTCGGCCTGCCTCGGCCTGCCTCGGCCTGCCTCGCGGTGATGAGGCAATCCATTTCGCTTCAACCGCCGCGCGCCTCGTGGCCTCGCGCCTCCTCGGCCACGCCCTCAAATCTCTCTCTCTCTCTCTCTCTCTCTCTCTCTCTCTCTCTCCATTGTGGCCCTGCCCTCCTGTTGCTGCTGCCCGCCCTGCTGGACGGGGGTGAGTGGCGGGACTCGCCTATGCGCCAGAGTAGCGGCACCAAAATATTATTTTGGTGCCGCTCGGCCCCTCAGAGGGGCCGAGATGAGGCGATCAACTCTGTTCGATAGCCTACAGCCTGAATTTGAGGGCTGCAATCGAAAATCCGACGTGCCTACAGCCAAAAGCTGTTGTTGCCACGACGGAGCACGTGTGTACACGACGTGTGTCGTCCTTACATGGTCCTTACATCTTTTGATTTGTGAGTACCGGATTTTTAACGGGATTGCAGCTATTGAATCCAATTCAGCCTATCGAGCAGACTTGATTACCACAGCGAGGCCTTTCTTTAGCGTGTGGCGGCGGTAGCGATTTTTTAGCAGATGATACCTTCACACTTGAAACATACTTAAAACTACTATACACATGAAGGTGCCAGCGTGCTTTTACTCTCGAGTCCAGAAACGAAGCGCGTATCCTAAACAATATAATAGGGGCTGGCTGCCGGGGCGGGCTGGTGCGTGTGGCTGGCTGGCAATGAGGCGCAGCCTGCGCGGGATTCGACAATCCCTCCTCGGTACAGCGCCAGCGGCACCGGGCGTAAACAATGGCACCCCCTCCTCGCTCGCGACGGCCTGCCACGGCCTGCGCGCAACATTGACAATCCCTCCCCGCCTGCCACGGCGCGAAATATCACGCAACAATGCCTCCCGATTCGGCCCGGCCCGGGGCACTCGGGCCAGCCCGGGCTCGGCGCACTGTGCGAAAAAACCACAGTGAATCCCGTTAATTTTTTAGCAGATGATACCTTTCATACCTTTACCTTTAACAGACCTAAAACTACAAGACACATAAAGGTGTCAGCTAGCTTTTACTCGAGAGTCCAGAAACCAACAATATAATAGGAGCTGGCTGCCGGGGCGGGTGGTGCGTTCGTGCCTGACGCGCAGCCTGCGCGAAATTCGACAATGCCTCTTCGGCACAGCGCCAGCGGCCGGACGTCAACAATGGCTTGACTTTCTCTCCCCGCCTACAGCGCAGAGGGGATTCGCGTCCTAGAAAATATATTCTTTAATCATATGTGTTCTAACTCTTATTTAAAATCCACACCAGGAGCACCAGACAAGTATCATCTGCTTTCATTAACGTTTTTGTTTGCCGTATACGGCTTTTGGTCTGCCTCATACGGTTTTTGATTTGCCGCATACGGTTTTTTGTTTGCCGTATACGGCTTTTGGTCTGCCTCATACGGTTTTTGATTTGCCGCATACGGTTTTTTGTTTGCCGTATACGGCTTTTGGTCTGCCTCATACGGTTTTTGATTTGCCGCATACGGTTTTTAGCAGATGATACCTTCACCACACTTGAAACATACTTAAAAATACTGTACACATGAAGGTGTCAGCGTGCTTTTACTCTCGAGTCCAGAAACCAAGCGCGTATCCTAACAATATAATAGGGGCTGGCCGCCGGGGCGGGCTGGTGTGTCTGTCTGGCTGGCTGGCTGGCGGTGAGGCGCAGCCTGCGCGGACGTCTCAAAGGGTGGGTGACTCGGGCAGACCTCGGCTCTGCTCAGCTCGTGCCGGCTTCGGCGCCAGCTCGGCCTCGTTCGTTGAATGAGATTTTAAGAACTATCTTTGGAATGAGCCCATACTAATGAGCCCAGAAGAAAACCAAACGAGTATCATCTGCTTTCATTAACGTTCGTTGAATGAGATTTTTTTGCCGGGATTTGCTGTAGTTCAGAACACAGGATTTACTGTGCCTGGCTACAGGATTTACTGTACCTGGTACAGGATATTCCGTACTCCATTCCTGTGGTACAGTGAATCCCGTACAAAGTACAGTAGATCCTGTAAAAAAGTACAGTAAATCCTAGCTGTACTCTGAACTACAGTGACAGCTGTACTAATCACTACAGGATTTACTGTGATTTTTTCTCACAGTGCGGCGGGCGGTGCAGGCCACAGCTAGTGAATCCAGCTAGCCACGGCTAGTACCAAAGTACCAACACCGGCCACCTCGCTCGGGTCTATATATTTTGTTTCATACACAATTTTAATTACTATCTTTGGAATGAGCCCGCATACTACCCCATATAAGGAAACCGAACGAGTATTGACTGAGAAATTTGAAAGGGAAAAGAAAAAAATTTGAACTCTACACCCCCTCCCCAGTCTTAATGGGGAGGCCTCCTGCTTTACTTCGGTGTTCGGGATGGGAACCGGTGCTATCAGGTACCTGGGGTTAATCCCGTCAGCGACCCAAGCGTTCGCCGGGGGACCCAGTAGGACCCCAAAGCTCAGACAGCTGGGTCGGAGCACCCAGTGTGAAGCTCTTTGAGGGGCGGGACGTAGAGTGAGACGACAGAGAGACAGAGAGAGACTCAGACAGAGAAGAGGTTTGGTGGGAGCTTCTTGTTTTCGTAGGGTTGGTTGTGTACCCCATGGTACCCCCACTGTCCGGCGCTCCCGTACCGAACATACAGCGTTTTAGGCCAGCTTCAAAGGACTTATCATCGCCTCCCCGACGAATCGAGGAGGCACCACCCGCAACCACACACCGGATGGTCTGGATTGATGGATCAAATACGCCATCGCTCCAGTGCCGAGGCCAACCCGCCGAAGCGGATTGCTTTTTAGACACCCACAGCGGAGTGGCCAGGTGAATGTGACTCTGACCACTACGCTATCACGCTTGTACGTCTGGCAGCGTGTTGGACGACGGGTTTGAGTTGCACTGGGAGGAATGCGGTCGAAAAATGTAATGAAATGATGAGAGTCGATCCCCGGACCCCGCCATCGGGATCACACGACTTTACGCTCTCGGCCACCACGGCCCATGATGAGGGGATAGGCGTGAGGTGGGTTCTTGACGCAACAGGACTCGACCGACCCGGTCAAAATTTCGCAAGAAGTTGGGGGGGACGCTGTCTATGTGGGAAAAACAGGGTTTTCGACAAAGGTTGTCCAAATCAAACCAAACTTCGTTTTTGGGTTCTCCTTGACCCAAAGACATGTCAAAAATTTTTTGAAATTTTTTCGACAAAATTTGTCGAAATAGGAAATTTTTTTTATTTTACTCAAAAGACGCGGCAATTGATTTTGAAAAAAAAATTTTTTTTTCAAAGGTGAACTAAGGAGGAACATTTTGAGTTGTGTCCCATGTCCTGGTCTTGCTTAGTTTAATTGATACCCACCATTTTACGTTACGTAATTTTCTCATTTTTACCTAAAAAATAAAAAAAATGCCCCTTTGCCAGTCAATTTGATTATAACTAGAGTCAAACTGAAGATATTTTATCTTTGTGAACCTCCTTCCATGCCTAACACACTATCTGCCTTCCCAAATAAACACAGTGTGTCCCAAAATACCATAACGGGTCATTTAACATTACATTTTGGAATAACGAGCACCATGTTGCAGTAAAGCAGCCCAACTACACGGTTAAAAAATGGTTGTACAGAAACAATCAGAAGAGTGAAAATTTAGTCGTTCCAAAACATAGAATTTCATCATGAACCAAAGCGAAACAAATGTCGTTGAGTCTAGTAAGCGACATTTTGTCGTTGAAGAACAAAATTCTTGTTATCACTCTTTACGACACAATTTGTGGGGAAACAACATCCATCTGCTCAATTGAAGAATATTATGAATAATCATCTATTTTGTTCTTCTAAGTCATAGGAAAATTACTGGATAAAAATAATAATCTTGTTTCAGTGACAAATACTAGTTGGGCTGCTACTGCTCCAGCAATAGACATGGTGCTCGTTATTCCAAACTGTAATGTTAAATGACCCGTTATGGTATTTTGGGACACACTTTGTTTATTTGGGGAACCAGATAGTGTGTTAGGCATGGAAGGAGGTTCACAAAGATAAAATATCTTCAGTTTGACTCTAGTTATAATCAAATTGACTGGCAAAGGGGCATTTTTTTTATTTTTTAGGTAAAAATGAGAAAATTACGTAACGTAAAATGGTGGGTATCAATTAAACTAAGCAAGACCAGGACATGGGACACAACTCAAAATGTTCCTCCTTAGTTCACCTTTGAAAAAAAAATTTTTTTTTCAAAATCAATTGCCGCGTCTTTTGAGTAAAATAAAAAAAATTTCCTATTTCGACAAATTTTGTCGAAAAAATTTCAAATTTTTTTTGACATGTCTTTGGGTCAAGGAGAACCCAAAAACGAAGTTTGGTTTGATTTGGACAACCTTTGTCGAAAACCCTGTTTTTCCCACATAGACAGCGTCGGGAGTCGAACCGCCGACCCTCGCACTGAGAACCGACGCCTCTACTCCCTAGACCACCACGTCCCATGTTCGGAGTGGGCTCACGTTTACGGGTTTGAACCGCACTGGGTGAGGCAGTAAAATTAAATGGAAATATTTGTTAGGAGTCGAACCTCCGGCATGTGGGTCTGTTGCACACGGCTCCGCTCGGATGGCCTCGAACCACCACCCTTAGGATAGTAAGTCGAAAAAACGTACGTGACGCTGGTATTCGAACGCCCGCCTGCGGTAACTCGATCCCACGTCTCTAACCTCTCAGCTATCACAGCAGTTGTGAAACGCGACGGATCATCTGCTTTCATTAACGTTCGTTGAATGAGATTTTTTGTTTTTGTTTCTGAAAAGTTTTTATTTTCCCAGAGAGTTACATGCATATACGGTGGCGGCGGTGCACAGTGGGCCAGAAGCCGGTGGAGGCGGCCAAAACTCTGGACGCGTTTTGAGCTCCAGAGTCGCTAAATGGGACTCGAACCGAACGTGTGACCCCACCAATGGATTGCTCTCCGAACGAGGAATCCATTGGTGGGGTCACGCGTTCGGTTCTAGGCCCATTTAGCGACTCTGGAGCTCAAAACGCGTCTGGAGTTTTGGCCGCCTCCACCGGTCTTCTGGCCCACTGTGCGGCGGTGGAGTGCGGCTCTCAGCCCTGGCGTTAGGCAACCCGCCGGCACCTGCGCGCTGCTTCGCCCCGAGCGGCCTACCAGCCAGGCGTTCTGCCGCTCTGCTGCTCCCCCGCCCTCCGAATGGACCACTGCGCGTTTCGACGGCTGCGAAATAATGACGCTCCAAAGTACCTCTTTACGCCGGCAGCGCGGCGCAGCGCGGGGCAATCGCTGCGCGCCACTTGTGTTGTTTTATTATTTCTTTTTATTCCGCTTGTTTTTTTTTTGCCTTGCTGCTGAAATATAAAAATGATTTGAAAAGGCGCGCGTGGAAAGCAGTGCTGCCGCGGCGTTTCTTTCCCTTTTTTGATGCAACGCGCGTGGCGAGCGGAGGCACGAAAAAAAAAGGAGAAATAATTAAAAACGCGCAGGTCTACTTACTGACTGACCACTCCGCGCGCCTTATTGCCGGTCTTTACGTACTGCTCTCGGAGGAATGCCATCGAAATGAATGAGGAATCTTTCAAGATTTCTCGGTTTCCTTTTTTTTTCGTCTCGCCTTTTTGCCCCGGCTCTAAACGGAATCCCGTTTTCCGCAAACCACCGAGTGGAGCGTCCGCGGCCGAGTCACGCGATGCGAAGTGCGCCTGCACTGGTCCGAGGGGGTAAACACTCCGGTGAACCTTGTACAGACTACTCCCTATTACGGGGTATTACACTTGTATTACGCATGTATTACGCCTCGATTTCATTGAAAAGTGACATTTTTTGATACTTTTGGTCCCAAAATGTATTACTATTACGCGTATTACGGCGTAATACCCGACTTTTGTGTACAGGGTATTACGCAAGTGTTTACCCCCTCGCACTGGTCGGTCCGCACGGTCAGGCACGGTGCACGACTGGCGAGCCCGGCTCGGCGTGCCCCGGCCTCGCCACCGCACAGTGGGCCAGAAGACCGGTGGAGGCGGCCAAAACTCTAGACGTGTTTTGAGCTCCAGAGTCGCTAAATGGGACTCGAACCGAACGTGTGACCCCACCAATGGATTCCTCGTTTGGAGAGCAATCCATTGGTGGGGTCACACGTTGGGTTCGGGTCCCATTCAGTGACTCTGGAGCTCAAAACGCGTCTAGAGTTTTGGCCGCCTCCACCGGTCTTCTGGCCCACTGTGCAGCGCCGCCTCGCCTCGCCAACTCGCCACGGCCCGGCGGTGCGGCTAAGTAAGTGTCGGCCGGGCCGGGCCGGCCGGCCTGAAGGCCCACCGACCAGGCGGCCAGTCGCTAAGTAGGCGGTCAAACCTCCGGGGAGGAGGTGGACGACTCACCCCTCCCCCTCCCCCTTTCCCCGTTACCAACCATCGCGCGGCCATTGTAATCCGAGGGGCCTAACCCACTTTGCCGCTGTGGCAGCGCCGGCAGCGGCCAGAAAGAGAGAGGGTCAAGGGATCTCGGAGGAAACTCGGCAGAGACTTGTTGGCGCTACACACACGCGCAACACACACACACACACACACACAGCCCGGGCTGGAAGAAAAGCTACCGGACCGTACCGGACTCGCGTCCGGAGCTCCGCAGCTCCTACTGGACGGAAACACGGGACATAACAAAATTAGATATCGCAGGGCGGCCCCGCCGTTGGCGCCGTGGACACCGTGGACACAGGGGTGGCCGTGCGTGGCCGCGTCGTCGGCCAGGTGCCCGGGCCCGGTGGCGCCTGGAGCAGGTTGGGCCGGGCCGGCGCGGGGCGGGGCGGCGAGTCACAATCGGCCCGGGCGCGCTCCGCCCCGCCCCGCCCCGCTGCCTGCTTGGCCGAAAAGGTGTTTGTTTGGGCAGCGTAAACAAGGGGGAGGGTTGTCCGTCTCTGTCTCGGCCGCCGCGTCGCGGGTCCGCGTCGCGGGTCCGCGTCGCGGTGCGAGCCCTGCGGGTCGCCGGCAAGATGACCTCCTCTCTCTCGCACTGTAGGGACGCGCCCGACGCGCCGCGTCGGTGCGAGAGAGACAGAGCGACAGTGTGCGGAATCAGCCTGCAGGGCGACGGCCAACCAGAACGGAGGTGGAGGCCGTCGAGGCCGTGGAGGCCAGCAGGCAGCCTGGCAGGCCGTGCCGGCGCGACGGGGCGGGGCAGCCGGGCGCAGCGGCAGCGGGGCCTCCATCCGCTTGTCCAACTAACACGGCTCAGTGGTGTGTGTGTGTGTGTGTGTGTGTGTGTGTGTGTGTGTGTGTGTGTGGATAAAGCACCCCGCCCTAACAAAGAAGCAAGCGACGCGTGCACCAGTCGTCTGCTGGTTGTTGACGGCGCACGGCGTTCAGAAAAGAAGCGTCTTCTTCGCCGTTGTGCGCCACGCGGCCACGCCGTCAGCACACGGTGGGCCAGAAGGCCGGCGAAGGCGGCCGAAACTCTAGACGCATTTTGAGCTCTAGAGTCACTAAACAGGGCCAGAATCGAGCGTGTGACCCGTCGCTCGGAGAGCAATCCATTGGTGGGGTCATGCGGTCGGTTCGAGTCCCATTTAGCGACTCTGGAGCTCAACGCGCGTCCGGGATTTTGACCGCCTCCACCGGCCTTCTGGCCCACTGTGCGGGGTCCACCTCCCTCCCCTGTTGCGGCATCGCCCGGGCCGTCTAGCGTAATATCGTTTTTTTTTCACCTCCGGCAGCTGTTGTTGTTGCTGCTGGTGGTGTGGGCTGTGTTTAATCGCGTCGGCTTTTGTTTGTTTGTTGCAGGTCAGTGTTTCTGCGGCCGTCTGCGCGAGGCGGCGTGCGGCGTCATCGTCTTGGTGCGCTTAGCCTCGATATAGATCCATCAGCCGTTCGGCGGGGACGTCTGGGCAGGTTCGGCATTCATTCATTCATTCATTCATTCACTCACTCATTCATTCATTCATTCATTCATTCATTCATTCATTCATTCATTCATTCATTCATTCATTCATTCATTCATTCATTCATTCATTCATTCATTCATTCATTCATCGGTCTCTCGGCGCGCCTTGGCCTTTTCCTTTCTTTTTTGGTTTATCTCTCATCAAGGCCCGTCCCCGAGGCACCGGATGCGTCGATGGCTGTCGAAGGGGGAGGGGGCGACAACACACACACACACACACACAGACACGCACGCTCAGGCGCACGCACAGCGTGGCCTGAGGAAGCGAAGGGTAGGGGGCGACAGGGCGGTAGTCTGCAATCACAGCGTGTGGCGCATCCGATAGTGTGCTGCATTAGAGTGCTCAGAGGAGCCTAAGCGCTGCACCGTTGTCTCAGCGAATTAGTGCCGAGTGCTCTGCAGCGCTGAAGCAGCAGTGCAGTGCGGCACTGTGCGGCACTGTGCGGCACTGGGAGTGAGTGAGTGCATCGCTCATTGGCTCTGCTTGTTTGCCTCAAGGGCCGCCGCAAATAGCCGGCCGGCCTGCCGTCAGCGCACCGCCCGCATCACCACCAGCTTCACCGCCAGCTTCACCACCAGCTTCACCACCGCCAGCATCACCACCATCTTCACGACCATCAGCTTCACCACTAGCTTCATTACCGTCTTCACCACCAGCTTCACTACCAACCTCACCACCAGCTTACCACTGCCAGCTTCACCACTACCATCAGCGTCACCACCAGCTTCACCGCCTCCAGCTTCACCACCACCAGCTTCACCACCACCAGCTTCACCACCACCAGCTTCACCACCACCAGCTTCACCACCACCAGCTTCACCACCACCAGCTTCACCACCACCAGCTTCACCACCACCAGCTTCACCACCACCAGCTTCACCACCACCAACGTCACCACCACCAGCTTCACCACCAACAACGTTACCACGGCCTGCTTCACCACCACCAGCCTAATCGCCACGTAGTGGAATAAAAATATCCGCTGACTCGTCTTTGAGGAACAACAAACAGCGGGCCGCCTCCTGATTGGCTGGCGTGGCGAAGCGAGGCGATGCGCAGCGAAGTGCTCAAGGGTTTATATCGCCCGCCGTGATGGATGCGTGTTTGTTTTCGAAATATCGAAGTGGAGCGAAGCCATGGCGAAGCCCACCTCGTCGGCCCGACGCCCGTAATGCCGAGTGGCTGCGCGGGGCTGCGCGGGGCTGCGCGGGGCTGCGCGGGGCTGCGCGGGGCTGCGCCTGCAGGCGGGGCTCGCTCCGAACGGCGCCTCTCTCTGTCTCTCTCGCACTCGAGGGGCCCGCCACAGGGGTGCGAGAGAGACGCAGCGACGAGAACGCTTCCGCGCCCAGAGCACCGCGCCGGGTCTGGCGTTCGTCCCTCGCCGCCGCTGTCCCATCCCATCGCGTCGGAGGGCGTGCCGCTCGGCGTGCCGCTCGGCGTGCCGGCGCAGGGCCACTGCCTTGGCCGCTGCCTTGGCCGCCGCTGCCTTGGCCGCTGCCTTGGCCGCTGCCTTGGCCGCTGCCTTGGCCGCCGCTGCCTTGGCCGCTGCCTTGGCCGCCGCTGCCTTGGCCGCTGCCTTGGCCGCTGCCTTGGCCGCTGCCTTGGCCGCCGCTGCCTTGGCCGCTGCCTTGGCCGCCGCTGCCTTGGCCGCTGCCTTGGCCGCCGCTGCCTTGGCCGCTGCCTTGGCCGCCGCTGCCTTGGCCGCTGCCTTGGCCGCCGCTGCCTTGGCCGCTGCCTTGGCCGCTGCCTTGGCCGCTGCCTTGGCCGCCGCTGCCTTGGCCGCTGCCTTGGCCGCCGCTGCCTTGGCCGCTGCCTTGGCCGCCGCTGCCTTGGCCGCTGCCTTGGCCGCCGCTGCCTTGGCCGCTGCCTTGGCCGCCGCTGCCTTGGCCGCTGCCTTGGCCGCTGCCTTGGCCGCCGCTGCCTTGGCCGCTGCCTTGGCCGCCGCTGCCTTGGCCGCTGCCTTGGCCGCCGCTGCCTTGGCCGCTGCCTTGGCCGCCGCTGCCTTGGCCGCTGCCTTGGCCGCTGCCTTGGCCGCCGCTGCCTTGGCCGCTGCCTTGGCCGCTGCCTTGGCCGCTGCAGGGCGGCCCGCTCTCCCTTTCTTATTTTGCACTAGTTTCGCTCGAGTGGCGCTGCTGCCGCCCCTACAGCAGACTGATTCCGAGAGTCGTTTTCCTCGCGCTGTCCCTCTCGCACTCGTGGGGCGTCCCTTCATGGGTGCGAGAGAGACAGAGCGACGAAAGCGACTCTCGGAATCGGTCTGCCGCTCGGCCCCGAACGGCCGCGTCGGGCCGGAAGTTTTTCCCCACGATCGAGTTTATTCTTCGGTCGCCGGACCGAGTCGTGCCCGGACGGCCGCCGAGACCCGCCGAGACCCGCGCGGGGAAATGAGGGTGAAGTGTCAGGGCGTAGGGCCGCAGGGCGTAGGGCCGCAGGGCGTAAGCCTGACCCACTTGGTTGGAGGAGGCCGGGCACCGCGAGCAGGGTGCACTCCACCGCGGCGCGGCACCGGCCGGGGGGCTCCCCGTTTGTATCCTAGGCAATAAAACGCTAAACTTTCTCGACAGCCATTCTTCTGTATCGACTGGATGGGCCGGCCCCCGCTCCACCACCCCGCCTGCAATCTGGAATCGACGAAGACCGCTCCCCCCCCCCGCCCCTCCGCGGTTTTAATCCGATTCTCAAAACTCATTAGAGCGACATCTTGGCTGCAGAGGACGCCACACCGGATGGGGACCGGACTAATTGCAACGGCACCTCGCTGCAAACATCGCTGTAACGAATGGGAGCGTCACACACACACACACACACACACGCTCACGCTCACGCTCACACACAGGGTCTACCTGCTGCCGAGGGTGGGTGTGGGCATCAAGTGCTCTCCGTGCGGTGTATTAGATCCGGCGGCGCTTCATTCACCCTTTTCCCTTCATTCCAATTCGCTCTCCTTTTTCTCGTTCTGCCTCCCCTTCCCCTTCCCCTTCCCCTTCCCCCGTCAGGGCCATCAGGCCTGAGCTGCAAGTGACCGAGAAGAGGACGGTCTCGTCCGTCGGGCGAGGCAGGGCGAGGCAGGGCGAGGGGAAGAGCGGGACGGGGCCCAGGCCGTCCAGGCCGTCCAGGCCGTCCAGGCCGGCCCAGGCTAAACAAAGGCGGACACGTTTAATTGTGTCCGAACGAAATGAACCGGGGTTGTGTTTCTAAGAAAGTGTGTCGCTCCTGGAGGGCGAGGGGACTGTGTGGAGGGACGTGCCCTGCCCGACGCCACCGCGTCCACAGCCACAATCGTCACCAGCACCAATCACCACGACTACCACCAGCACCACCGCCACCACTCCACGGCGCGCCGCGCGCCCACTGCCACCACGCGCCCAACAGCAACGATGATGAATCGCGAAAAACAAGTTTGAGAATTATAACGAAGGGAAAACAGCCGGTGGGCGAGTGCCCCCTCTCCTAGCTCGGCGGCTCCTCGGCGGCCGAGTGGCGTTTTCATCCTGAAGAGAGTGGTGGCAACAGGCCGCCGCTCCAACGGCGGGACGCGCAGACCGAGCAGGCAGGCAGCGCAGGCAGTGCAGGCAGTGCAGCTGGATTACATTAATAAGGCAGTGCTTTTTGTTTCATTCCGAGGGGAGTCAATAAACCCGCTGTGCTGGCCGGCCGCTAAATCATACTTAGGCGAGAGTGGGCCCTGACCGGGGATCCTTACTCTGTCCCTCCGCCTCCCTCTGCCTGCTCTCTCGCTCGCTGGCTCCCTTTTCTTATTTTGCCTGTTGTTTGCGTTCTGATGACTGCCGCTCCGCTGTTGCTCTTTGGTCCGTCCCCGGGAGACTTTGCATCATTTGCCTCGGCTTTTCTCCCTTCTCGTCGATCCACTGTGGAAACCAGTGGCGGAGCCAAGCCGTCAGGGGCGGCATTGCCACCTATCGGGACGCCAAGAATGACAACAGCAACAACAGGGACAACAAATATTTTTGATGATGGAGAAGCACTAACACCTTCAAACAAGGAAAGAAGTTGGGAGCAACTTTTTGCCTTTTTGTCTCTGTGACGTGGATGCGGAGCGCGCTGCGTGAGGATTTCGCAATGCTTTGCAAGTGAGTTAGTGTTGCTCATTAGAAAAAAAAATTAAAACGATTGGCTAGACTGCATCATTTAGAGTTTGGTCAGGTCTGTTGAACTCGGGTGTGGTGTCTTGTCATGTGGGGGAGCTTTCAATTTTGAATTTATTCACAGTGTTAGTAAGACAGAGAAACTCAATCACGCACTAAAAACAATACAACAGAAGAGGCAAAAAGTCAGCTATAGAAAAGTCAAAAAATGACATGGGAAATGGAACTGTTTTCTCCAGAGGCTCTTTTTTTCTCTCGATCTCAGCACTCTTTGCGCGACGGTCCGGCACCGCGGCGCGCACCGCGGCCGGCCTAGAGGGCCGTGGCGCAGTGGGCCAGAAGACCGGTACAGGCGGCCAAAACTCTAGACGCGTTTTGAGCTCCAGAGTCGCTAAACAGGGCTCGAAACGAACGTGTGACCCCACCAATGGATTCCTCGTTCGGAGAGCAATTCATTGGTGGGGTCACACGTTCGGTTCGAGTCCTGCTTTGCGACTCTGGAGCTCAAAACGCGTCCAGAGTTTTGTCCGCCTCCACCGGCTTCTGGCCCACTGTGCGTGGCGCGTTATGTGTGAAGACACTCGCGGCCTGCTTTGCGGCGAGCCTGCTTCGCGGCGCGCGCGGCCAGTACTAACATTCTTTACTGCCACTAAAATCGGGATGCGCGCTCTCCGTCCGACTCGACCGCGACTCCGTCCGCGGCACCGCGTCGGCATCGCGGCTCGCGGAGGCTGGGCGGCGGTCTAAGACAATCGCCAGCAGGCCCAGCAGGCGCGATGCACTTCGGCGCGATGCACTTTGGCCGCCAAGGCCGCCGACGTCTCGTCTCTTCGCGTTGCACTGCCGTCCTCACTCTGTCTCTCTCGCACTCGTGGGGCGTCCGGTCGGGGTGCGAGCGAGACTCTTCTCGGAATGATGGCGCGCATGCCCGCCAATGCCCGCGCGGCCACGCGGCCGGCCGCCAGACGAACCACTTTGATGCACTTGTCGGCGGGGCCCCGCGGGGGGCCGGCCGCGCGTACTGACGTCGGCGGCTGCAGACCCATTCCGAGCTCTCGTCGCTCTGTCTCTCTCCCACTCGTGGGGCGTCCCCGAGAGAGACGGAGCGACGAAAACGACCCTCGCGGAATCGGCCTGCTGGCGGCGGCCTCGAGGCGTCCGTCAGCTCGTCTCGGTGCACGGCACTGTGAACTGCACTGCGAACTCGGCCTGCTGGCGGCGGCCTCGAGGCGTCCGTCAGCTCGTCTCGGTGCACTGCACTGTGAACTGCACTGCGAACTCGGCCTGCTGGCGGCGGCCTCGAGGCGTCCGTCAGCTCGTCTCGGTGCACTGCACTAACTGCACTGCGAACTCGGCCTGCTGGCGGCGGCCTCGAGGCGTCCGTCAGCTCGTCTCGGTGCACTGCACTGTGAACTGCACTGCGAACTCGGCCTGCTGGCGGCGGCCTCGAGGCGTCCGTCAGCTCGTCTCGGTGCACGGCACTGTGAACTGCGCTGCGAACTCGGCCTGCTGGCGGCGGCCTCGAGGCGTCCGTCAGCTCGTCTCGGTGCACTGCACTAACTGCACTGCGAACTCTGCCGCCGCCGTCTGCCTCTCGGTCTGCCCCGCGCGCGCCGACACCAGCGCCGACAGCGTTGAGCCGCGAAGCGCGACGCCGCGACGCCGCGGCCCAGGTGAACTCGACTGGGGCTTGCCAATTAAGACGTCTGTCAATAGACTGCAGAACGAGTCCCCCCGCCCCGCCCCGCCCCGCCCCGCCCCAGCCCGGGCCGCGCAAACACGGTAATGTCGCGACCAAACTGTATTTGCAGGCTTCCCAAACAAAGCCGCAGCCCGCACCCTCGCCGGGTAAGAGTCCCCCGAGCGCCACTTGCCCCACCGGTTAGTTTGGGACAGTGATGAAGCACCGCCAAGTATTTCTTTGTGCGTCTAGTGATGAGACAAGATAAATAAAGGGCCCGTCCGGGGCGGCGAGAAGCGGCACGCCGAGGTGGGCCGCCTGCGCCGCCTGCGCCGCAAACGGCCACCACCCTCACCACTCACCATCCTCGCCACCAGTCTCACCATCTTCACCACTCACCACACCAGCCTCGCCTCTCACACCTAACCAACTTCACCTTTCACCACACCAGCCTCACCACTCACCATTCTCGCCACCAGTCTCACCATCTTCACCACTCACCACACCAGCCTCGCCTCTCACCAGCCACACCAACTTCACCACTCACCACACCAGTCTCGCCACTTACCAGCCTCACCATCTCCACAACTCACCAGCATCACCACTCACCAGCCGCTCAACTCGCCAGCCCTTCGCGCAGCCCGGCCAAGACCGAAGCGTCCCGTCACGATTTGAGCGCGTTCCATATTTCACGAGACGTGAGCACTTATTGCGAAGGCCCAGCCAGACGGCCCAGACGGGACGGGCGCCGCGCAGCGCCGAGACAACAACAGAGACGGCAATTAGAAAACTGGAATAATAATGCCTTGCGACAGAGAGAGAAGAGAGAGAGAGAAGAGAGAGAGAGAAAGAGAGAGAGTAGAGAGAGAGAAAGAGAGAGAGTAGAGAGAGAGAGAGGGAGAGAGAGAGAGAGAGAGAGAGAGAGAGAGAGAGAGAGAGAGAGAGAGAGAGGGGGGGGGAGGCTATCGGAAAAGGAAGCGCTGAAGGCGAGAGGAGTGCCCTGTCCCGGTTTTGTCTGAAACTGTATTTGCTGTTGTCCGCATGTCGTTTCCGAGGAAGACATGCAAAACATTAAAACTGGGTTTGTGTTTCGGAGCGGACAGCTTACGGCTGTCGCGGTTTTCTTGACTGACTCGAACCGTACACAAATCCAACCTGAAAGTTTGCGCACACTCTCCGGTTTCACAGCGCCGAGCTTGTCTACCCGCCGCTTGTATGTATATCGGCCCGCGTCCTGCGTATAGTACTGGGGACCTGACTTCTTTCCTAACTCTCTCCCCTCCACCCCAAGCCCGTCCTGAGCCGAGCAGCTGGGGGGTGACTGGCGTGGTGACCATTTACGGGCGAGAATGATTTGAGACCGACTTCTCTCTGGCGACCTTTTCTGGAAGACTTCGGGGAACAAAAGTCAAAGACGGTGGACTGAATAGGGCGGGGCGGGGCGTGGTGGGGCGGGGCGTGGTGGGGCGGGGTGGGGCGGGGCGTACGCCGGGGCGGGGCGGGGCGCCACTCGACTTGACCAGTTTGATTCCCAGCCAATGGACCGGCACGGAAGAGGGAGGGGGGCTGGCGTATTCAATTTTGTCGCGACCCGCAAGAAGTTATAGGCCAGAGATGACGCGGGCGAACAGACGGACGGACAGACAGACAGACAGACGGACGGACAGACAGACAGACGGACGGACGGACAGACGGACAGACAGACGGACACGCGGACAGACAGGGCGTCCGGACGGGCGGGCGGAGATAGCAGTGGCGTCCTGGCAGCGGAAACGCGGCCTTCCGACCGGCCCAGCCAGCCCGGCCAGCCCGGCCAGCCTAACCAGCGCGGCCACCAAAGCAGGCTGCAGTGTCGCATCAATTAGAGCGGGCCTTTCCCGCCGTGGTATTGGGCTGCCATTGGTCTGGGAGGCTTGGCCCGGACACCACACTGCGACGCCCAGCACCTCACTAACCCCACCACCCCGCTACCCACACCTCCCACACCCACAGCAGCACCGGGCAGCACCCCGCTACCCACAGCGCGCGCTGCTCCCGCTGGCATTGCCTGGTACGGTTGGTGGTACGGGTCCCTCGACGGCGATGTGCAGAGACGACGCCACCGGTGGGTCCGATTGTTTGGACTCGTAGCACTGCACGCCCCGTCGTCCCCGTCGTCCCCGTCGTCCCCGTCGTCCTCGTCGTCCCCGTCGTCCCCGTCGTCCCCGTCGTCCCCGTCGTCCCCGTCGTCCTCGTCGTCCCCGTCGTCCCCGTCGTCCCCGTCGTCCCCGTCGTCCCCGTCGTCCCCGTCGTCCCCGGGGGCGGGGCAGGCGGGGCTGGCGGGGCTGGCGGGGCTGGCCGCGCTGGCGCGCAAACACGTCATCGCCGCATTAGTGCGAGGGGCACAGTTTATTGGCGGGTGGGGTACTCGGGGGCCGGCCGGCCGGCCGGCCCGGGAAATGGAGGCACTTAATGTCGGCCGGGCCCCTAAGCCCCTCGGCTCACACCTGCAGCGTGCTTGCAGCGAGCCGCCCGCTATGGCGTGATTTTTCAGCAGACGACACCTCTCCCTCTAAACGGACGTCGAAAAGTAGAAGTATGCTTTGAAGTAACAAACGTATTATGTGTGAAAATTATTTTTGCCGAGCAAAAGTTTTCTTCGATTCGAAAAGCGCGACCATACCGAGGGTCATCTTTGCCTCCTGCACCGGGACAATTTTTTTTCTCCGTCGCCAGCTCTTGCGTCGGTCTACCTTCATTCCGTCGGCCCCGCCCGTGTTTTCCCAAGCAGGCCGTGTCCTGGCGGCCAGTTTGCACCGCGTCCTCCGCAAAGGCCCTCCTCCTTGATTACACGGCGGGCCCGCCGCCCGCCCCGCCCCGCCAGGACGTGCCCGGCGTGCCGACGGCCAGCCCGCCGCACGAGCCGCGGCGAGTCGCAGCGAGTCGCAGCCACTGCTGCATGGCGCTGCACGCCGCGCGTCCCGGCCGGTCCCGGCCGAGAGGCGAAGCGAAGCGAAGGGCCCTGATTGCAGGAGCCACGGAACGGGCCGACAATAACGCCGGCCGGTAAAGGGCGGAGGGAGGCGGGCCGTTTTTGGCACCGCCGCCCCGTGGTGGAAGGGCAGGAATGCGTGGACCGAGAAAGGCATGGCGGGTCAAACACAGGGGGATGGGATATTGCCGGCGTGGCAGGCCTGGCAGGCCGGGCAGGCCACTGGCAGCGCGCAGCCTAGCGCAGCCTAGCGCAGCCTAGCGCAGCCTAGCGCAGCCTAGCGCAGCCTAGCGCAGCCTAGCGCAGCCTAGCGCAGCCTAGCGCAGCCTAGCGCAGCCTAGCGCAGCCTAGCGCAGCCTAGCGCAGCCTAGCGCAGCCTAGCGCAGCCTAGCGCAGCCTAGCGCAGCCTAGCGCAGCCTAGCGCAGCCTAGCGCAGCCTAGCGCAGCCTAGCGCAGCCTAACGCAGCCTAGCGCAGCCTAGCGCAGCCTAGCGCAGCCTAGCGCAGCCTAGCGCAGCCTAGCGCAGCCCAGCGCAGCCTAGCGCAGCCTAGCGCAGCCTAGCGCAGCCTAGCGCAGCCTAGCGCAGCCTAGCGCAGCCTAGCGCAGCCTAGCGCAGCCTAGCGCAGCCTAGCGCAGCCTAGCGCAGCCTAGCGCAGCCTAGCGCAGCCTAGCGCAGCCTAGCGCAGCCTAGCGCAGCCTAGCGCAGCCTAGCGCAGCCTAGCGCAGCCTAGCGCAGCCTAGCGCAGCCTAGCGCAGCCTAGCGCAGCCTAGCGCAGCCTAGCGCAGCCTAGCGCAGCCTAGCGCAGCCTAGCGCAGCCTAGCGCAGCCTAGCGCAGCCTAGCGCAGCCTAGCGCAGCCTAGCGCAGCCTAGCGCAGCCTAGCGCAGCCTAGCGCAGCCTAGCGCAGCCTAGCGCAGCCTAGCGCAGCCTAGCGCAGCCTAGCGCAGCCTAGCGCAGCCTAGCGCAGCCTAGCGCAGCCTAGCGCAGCCTAGCGCAGCCTAGCGCAGCCTAGCGCAGCCTAGCGCAGCCTAGCGCAGCCTAGCGCAGCCTAGCGCAGCCTAGCGCAGCCTAGCGCAGCCTAGCGCAGCCTAGCGCAGCCTAGCGCAGCCTAGCGCAGCCTAGCGCAGCCTAGCGCAGCCTAGCGCAGCCTAGCGCAGCCTAGCGCAGCCTAGCGCAGCCTAGCGCAGCCTAGCGCAGCCTAGCGCAGCCTAGCGCAGCCTAGCGCAGCCTAGCGCAGCCTAGCGCAGCCTAGCGCAGCCTAGCGCAGCCTAGCGCAGCCTAGCGCAGCCTAGCGCAGCCTAGCGCAGCCTAGCGCAGCCTAGCGCAGCCTAGCGCAGCCTAGCGCAGCCTAGCGCAGCCTAGCGCAGCCGCGATGTGGCGCGGCGTGCGGCGCGGCGCGCCTGGCAGCGAGTGTCAACCGCGCCGGATATTGAGGGCGCCGCGCGGTTTTTAAAGCCGCTTTATGCCCAGCGAGACGCAATGATGCCGCACGTGCGCACTTTTCCCGCAGCCCTACAAGCAGACAGACAGGGAGATAGGGAGAGAGAGAAGGGGAGAGAGAGAGATTGAGAGAGAGAGAGAGAGAGAGAGAGAGAGAGAGAGAGAGAGAGAGAGAGAGAGAGAGAGAGAGAGGGAGGGAGACAGGAGAAGGGGCTGGTACAGCAGGCGCCCTTTAAGTATAGGTGGAAACCATAATACACATTCCACTACCCCTCCTACACCCATACCCCGGAGATGCTGCTCGCTAGGTCCTCTATGCAGACTTCCCCTCCCCCGGGAAGCTATTGAGGATATCGCTTTCTCTCTCTCTCTCTCTCTCTCTCTCTCTCTCTCTCTCTCTCTCTCTCTCTCTCTTTCTCTCTCTCTCTTTCTCTCTCTCTCACTCACTCACTCACACACACACGCACACACACAGAGAGAGAGAGAGAGAGAGAGAGAGAGAGAGAGAGAGAGAGAGGCGCGGTGGACGCTTCAGCCGCCTCACTGCAGCATCCCGCCAGAATTCACCTTGGTCCCTGCTGCCCGTCCCGCCTCACCCGCCCCGCCCCGCCCCGCGCCGCCCCGCGCCGCCCCGCGCCGCCCCGCGCCGCCCCGCGCCGCCCCGCCCCGCCCCGCCCCGCCCCGCCCCCGCCGCCCCGCCCCGCCCCGCCCCGCCCCGCCCCGCGCCGCCCCGCCCCACCCCCGCGGCCCGAATCGAGAGCTAACATCCGGGGGCGGAAGGCGGAACACTCGCCAGTAATATCGGGGAGACAGCGACGGCCCCCGCGGTCGCGCGCGGTGCGCTGTGCGGCGCTGTGCGGCGTTCTGCGCGGTCGCCCCCCTCGGAGACTCGGGACCGGGAGACTCGAGAGACGCGGGAAGGCCGCCCGGCCCGGCCCGGCCCCTCTTTGAACGCGTCTAGCGCTTTGGACGCTTCTCGCTCAGCGCCCTCCATAAAACGCGCCGCATTCAACGACTGTTTTGCTGTATTGCTTTTTATGTGTGTGTGTGTGCGCGTGTATTTTTCCCCCGCTCTCTTTTTCCCGTGCATCTTTATAGTGCTGTTTTTCTTATTCATATTCTCGCGGCCGTCGAAGCGCAGGCTGCGCGGGCTGCGCGGCGACACCTCGGCAGGCGCACCGCGACGCATCGCAGCGCCGCAGACGTAATATAACACCGCCGCGACCGAGACTGAAAATAGAAACTTTCTCTTTTGTTTTCTTCGTGCGCCGCCAGTGTTCGTGCACGCATCTGCCACCTTTGTTCGCCAAACGCGACGCGCGTGCCCACCGTGCCCGCCGTCTCGGTTGATTAAATGTGGTTCGCGACGCCGTGGGCCGTGCCGGGCCGGGTGCGCTGTGTACCTCATCCATCCCCCGCCGCCCGGCCCGGCCCGGCCGCCTAGCCACGTATTTGCATATTGCAGAGCAGGAAGCTAACTTCACTTTATTGCTGACAGGTATGCGTGTGCCGGAGGTGGTCCTTGCGTGCCAGGCAGAAGTGAGGGGCGCCACTCCGGTTACCCCCTGCCCCCCCCTTTCCTCTTACCCCCCGCCGCTACACCGTTACCTTTCAGCTGCTTTTCAGCGCCTACCGCTCTACTTCCCCCTTCCCCCTTTTACCCCCACCCCCTCCCTGCCGCCACACCGTTACCTTTCAGCTGCTTTTCAGCGCCTACTCACCGCTCTAGTATTTTCCCCCATCCCCCCGCCCGCCCCCGCCTCCCGCCACACCGTTATGCATTTCAGCCGCTTTTCAGCGCCCACTGATACCGCTCCATCCCCCCCACCCCTCCGCCGCCCCGGCGCTCGGCCCCGACCGCGCCCGGCCCCTCTTCGTTAGGCGGGGATGCAGATGCTAGGCCTGCGAGATGGGGGAGGGCCTGATATAAGACAAGGCGATATTGGGCCACGCGGCTATGGGGCACCGCGCCGGGCCCGCGGCCGCAGAAGGCCCACCCCCTCCCCTCCTTTACCTGCCGGAGGGGGTTGGGGCTCCTAATTGATGTGTTGTGCCTCCGCGCCCCGCGGGTCTCTCGCGCGGCGCGCGGTCTGAGGGTGGGAGAGGAGGGCGGTCTTGGCCTCCGAGGCGTCCAGCAGACTCCTGCAGCCTAACTCACGGCCAGCTTGTAGTGGCGTGGGCGATGCCGGGAGATGCTGCTGCAGATGGAGTAGTGCAGGTCGATATCGGTGGACGGCCGGGGCGGGGCGGGGCGGGGCGCGCCACTACAAGCGGATTGGCGCTACATAGTCCGATTGCCGATGCCGGCAGAGCGAGCCAGGCAGGCAGGCAGGGCTGGCAGGCAGGCAGGGCTGTGCAGCGCGGGGGTGTCGGACAGGACGCCAGGCACGCCATCCGGGCCATCCGCTATCTCTGGCTGCCAGCGCGGCGGCCCGGCACGCTCTGTCTCTCTCGCACCCATGCGGGACGCCCCGGAAGTGCGAGAGAGACAGAGCGAGACTCTCGGAATCGGTGTGCTGCGGGTACAGAGACGCGCAGCGCGCCCAGCCTGCGGGCCGATCCGTCGCTCTGTCTCTCTCGCACCCGCATACACTGTGAGAAAAAAGTACGGAAAAAGTACAGAACAGGGTCTGGTCGATAATTTGCCTGGACCGTCCGTACTTGCCAACTACGGAACGTTCCCCACCAATCCGATGGTGGGGGGGTCACACGTTCGGTTCGAGTCCCATTTAGCGACGCTGGAGATCAAAACACGTCTTGAGTTTTGGCCGCCTTCACCGGTCCTCTGGCCCACTGTGTTCCGGAGGGACAAGGGCGGAACAAACTCGCATCGCCGGGGCGGCAGCGCGGCAGCGCAGCAGCGCGGCAGCTTCATGGCCGGGCTTGGCGGGCTTGGCCGCGTTGTGCGGCGTTTCACTCAATTGCCTCTATTTACGCCCTGGACACGCTGCTCGCTACTCCGCGCCTGGAGCCTGGAGTCCAGGCCCTGGAGCCGGCGGGCCTCGCAGTGCCTCGCCGGAGCGGGGCCGACGCCGGCAAGGCCGGCAAGGCCGAGCCTCGAGGCCAGCGGCCCGATTATTCGAAATCAATGCCTGGCTGGCTGCCGCTCGGGCCCTGCCCCTGCCCCGGCCGGGACGGACGGAGGTGGGCCGTTTGAAATACGTGGCATGTTAAAGCCCCTCTTAGGTCCGGGCCGCTGCAAGGCGCTGCGAGGCGCTGCGAGGCCCTGAGGGTGGGGCCCGGTGGGGCCGGGGGCCCACGGCGTTAATGCCCGTCTCGGCCGGTCTCGGCGATGCCTGGCCGAGGCTGCACAGTGGGCCAGAAGACCGGCGGAGGCGGCCAAAACTCTAGACGCGTTTTGAGCTCCAGAGTCGCTAAATGGGACTCGAACCGAACGTGTGACCCCACCAATGGATTGCTCTCCGAACGAGGAATCCATCGGTGGGGTCACACGTTCGGTTCGAGTCCCATTTAGCGACTCTGGAGCTCAAAACGCGTCTAGAGTTTTGGCCGCCTCCGCCGGTCTTCTGGCCCACTGTGGGCTACCGAGGCTGCCGAGCCCGAAGAATGCCTGCTGCTCCTCGTTCATAATGCAGGAGCCTCGGCCGCCTCGCTTCTCGTGTCGTGGCACTGGCCGGCACTGGCCGCGGCCTAAAAAATACCCGCCATCAAGCGAATGGGACTGGACCGCGGCGCCTGATAGGCGGCCTGCCTCGTTCGCAGATTTAATCCCCTTCATGGCGGTGCGCTCCGTGGCGGTCCCTCACGCCGCCGCACAGTGGGCCGGAAGACCGGTGGGGGCGGTCGAAATGCCGGACGCGTTTTGAGCTCCCGAGTCGCTGCGGGACTCGAACCGGATGTGTGACCCCACCGATGGATTGCTCTCCGAACGAGAAATCTATTGGTGGGGTCACACGTTCGGTTCGAGTCCTGTTTAGCGACTCTGGGGCTCAAAACGCGTCTGGAGTTTGGGCTGTCTGCGTCGGTCTTCCGCCCCACTGGCGGAGCTGGCGCTCTAGAGCCTCATCACGCCCACCGGCCGCCGTCCTCGCCGTCCTCGCCGCCCTCCGTTCGCTATTCCACTCGGCCCGCCAAATAAACGGCTCTCTTTATAATGTCACGTCCGGCCCACTCTACAGCATCACGTGCGCGCCACCTCTCTCTCTCTCTCTCTCTCTCTCTCTCTCTCTCTCTCTCTCTCTCTCTCTCTCTCTCTCTCTCTCTCTCTCTCTCACCGCGGAGTGCGGTGTCAAGTGAACACGCCGGCCCTGGGAAAACGGCCACCTGTTTCTCAAAGTTCCGACTAGACTGCCGCGGACTGTTCGTTGACGTTTATGGTCGGCGCAAAACAACACCGTGCGCGCGCTTCTGGTGTGTGTGTGTGTGTGTGTGTGTGTGTGTGTGTGTGTGTGTGAGAGAGTGAGAGAGAGAGAGAGAGAGAGAGAGAGAGAGAGAGAGAGAGAGAGAGAGAGAGAGAGAGAGAGAGAGAAGGTGGGGGTCGTTGGGGTCCGGATATTGAAATGGAAGCTCGCCGCCAATTACGAGAAATTACTCACTAGGGCCGCGCAGGAATGGATTCGCGGAATTCGGCAAGGCATGATTCGGCTGATAACCCACCCCCTCCCCCTTTTTTTCCTTTTCCGCTGCTATTGCGGCGGTTTCTTCTTGACTGGCCTTTTTATTTGCTGTTGCTTGTTGCCCTGCTTTTTGTCCACCAAATCATTGCATTGTCGCGCGGCGGTTGTTCCGAGAAACTTATCGACAACTCACACCGCGTTTTTATTTAGCTGCCCCTCCATTTTTATTTCGCTCCCCACCTATTTTTTTTTCACCCCGCCAATAAATACGCGACCGGGCGAGTTTTAAATCATTTGTTCGGCCTTTCTGTCGAGCTCGGTAATGGGGCATGCTTTGGGAAGGGGGGGGGGCAGGGTGCACGTCCTCCATTCATGGGAGGACAATCGTCACATCCCGGTACCCCGCGCCTGTCTCGTACTCCTTCCTGCATCGCATCCCTGCTGACGTTGTCGTCACCCCGCCCCGCCCCGCCCCGCCCCGCCCCGCCCCGCCCCGCCCCGCCCCGCCCCGCCCCGCCCCGCCCCGCCCCGCCCCGCCCCGCCCCGCCCCGCCACGCCACGGCCCAGAGCCCCACTTTGAAAGCCGCCGTGCCACGCCGGCCAAACATGACACGGACACGACCCTTGAGCTTTTGACATGGAGGAGGCATGGGGGATGACTGTTGTCAGTGGGAGGGGGTGCACTGCATGGGGGCGGGGCCAGGCGGGGCCAGGCGGGGCGGGCTCGCTTCGGACACGCAACGGACACGTCGCGGACACGTCACGCGCCAGACGCGCGGGGCCGTGTGTAGAACGCGGTGGACACGCGTGTTAAGCCGTGTGTCACGGGAGGCTTAGCACTGGCGCCTGCGGGCCGGAGCGACAAAAAGAAGGAAAAAAAAACGCGCAAAAAATAAATGGAACTGTGCGTGTTTGACGACGCGGGTTTTCACGCGCAGTGTGTTAGAGCCGTGTTAATTTTTTTTTCTAAAGACGGGGATTTTTTGTTGGTGGTACGTCCGGATAGGGCGGCGATTCACGCAGCCGAGAGCTGCGTCGCAAGCTAGGCTTGGACGCCGTTTGAAGCCCGGAGTGGCACGCCCGGAGTGGCACGCCCGGAGTGGCACGCCCGGAGTGGCACGCCCGGAGTGGCACGCCCGGAGTGGCACGCCCGGAGTGGCACGCCCGGAGTGGCACGCTCGGAGTGGCACGCCCGGAGTGGCACGCCCGGAGTGGCACGCCCGGAGTGGCACGCCCGGAGTGGCACGCCCGGAGTGGCACGCCCGGAGTGGCACGCCCGGAGTGGCACGCCCGGAGTGGCACGCCCGGAGTGGCACGCCCGGAGTGGCACGCCCGGAGTGGCACGCCCGGAGTGGCACGCCCGGAGTGGCACGCCCGGAGTGGCACGCCCGGAGTGGCACGCCCGGAGTGGCACGCCCGGAGTGGCACGCCCGGACTCTCGGCAGTGGTTGCCTATCTCGTGCGGGTCCTTAGAGTCACGGATAGCGCGAGGCGCGACCGACGCTGAATAATATATCGGTGGGGGCGATGACTCGGAAATGACGCGGAGGCTGCTGTGGCACTGCTGGGGCACTGCTGGGGTGGGGATGGGGGTACCACGCGGACACACACACACACACACACACACACACACACACACACACACACACACACACACACACACACACACACATGCTGAGTCCCCCCTCCCTTCCACTCGCATGCCAGCGGGCGATGGAGGAGCTGGGGCGAAACGTACACCCCACCACCTTCATTTTCCCCGTAAACAGGCAGCCCTGCACCGCCCTGTCCCGGCCCTCCCGGCGCCCCACACATTCATGAGTTTATATTGCAGTGGCGGCCCGGCCCGGCCTCGCCCTGCCCGGCATAGCCAGGCATGCCGCCGCGCTGCTGGCGGTCGGGAAGCGTGGCGCCGCCTGGCACCGCGTGGCACCGCGTGGCATCCTGGACCTTGACCCTGTCGCTACCCACTCATCGCGTCCCCCGGGGATCCTCATAAGGACGGCGACAATACGGCTGTGTGTGTGTGTTTGTGTGTGTGTGTGTGCGCGCGCGCGTGGCTGCATAGGTCCGGCGGGTCGGCACAAGTGACGTGAGACGGAGAGTAAATTGACGGCACACTCTACTAACGCCTGCGGACGAGTGGGTAGGCCGACCCGCCGAACGCGCCTGCGACACGGGGCGGGGTTGCCTACCCTCGAGTCTGCAGGCGCTCGGCTTGCCGGAGCTGAAAGTGTAGTCACTTTGGCCCCCCCCCCCCCCCCGCCGGTGGCAGGTCGGCTGCCACAGAGCAGCAGCGGTAGTTGCGCTCTTAAACACACACTCACACACACACACTCTCTGCGTTTCGTCAAAGAGTCGGGAATAGCAGGGAGGCGCGGCGCCGGGCCCCTCCCTGGTCGTGGAGTGCGTCTGGCCGGCTGGACGGGACCGGGAGGGGACGGCCTGCTGCGGGTGACGGCGTGATAATGAACGACCCCCTCGGCGTTAACAGGTGTACTGCTTACTGGCCTCGACGGCCTCGGCGGCCCTGGCGGCCCTGGCGGCCTTGGCCTCGACCTTGACGGCGTTTAGTAGTCGCAAACCTTCCACCTTCCGTGTCGCGCTGTCTCCGCCGGGCCTCCAGCGCGACGGCGCAGCCCCCCCCCCCCCCCCTTGCGGTACCCTGCGCCCCCTCTCTTTGGCCTCCTGGTTGGCGGGCCCGGTCCGAAACAATGAGCCTCGCGCTGGTGTAGTACAGTGTGTACGCATGCGAGGCGTGGCGACCCCAGGCGCCGTGCACGGCCGTGCAGGTGTCGATGCCTATCTGGGTGCACTGCGCCGGGACACCAATCGAACACACGACACAGTTCGCAGTTCGGGTTGCCGACGGGGCGACGGCGCGCGAGGGACCGCACCTCCTTGGAGTCCTCCTCGTCAGCGTCGTCGCCGTCGTCGCCGCCGCGGTGACAACCCGCTGGCCTGGGCGTGGTGTGTGCGGGCGGGCCGGGCGGGTCCGCCCGAAAAAGTTGCGCCAAGTTGTAAAACATTCTCCGCGATGCGGTGGGGCCGCTGGGGCCGTGGGGCTCACGGACCGCGGTGGGGCACTTGGCGCTGTCCGCGATAAATCTAGGGAGTCTTGCATTGTCCTGGATAAACAGCGTGGTGGTCTCTCTCTCTCTCTCTCTCTCTCTCTCTCTCTCTCTCTCTCTCTCTCTCTCTCTCTCTCTCTCTCTCTCTCTCTCTCTCTCTCTTTCGATCTATCTATCCCCCCTCCCCTTTCTCTCTCTCCCGCTCTCTTAACAGGAATAAAAGGCACACCGAAGAAAACTGCTGCCGAGCAGCAATATGAGAAATACCGAGGATGATTGAGACTGCTATCGTTTTCCTCTTTCCTTCCGAGAAGCGGAGCGAGTTTTTGTGTACGTGTGAGCGGACGTTGCGTGTGTGCGTGCGAGGCGGCGAGTCTGTGTGTGTTCATTCACTCGTCGAGGCCGTCGGAGGAGCTGACTTGTATCCAAGTTGACGTAAACGGACGACGCTCACGATCAGCCCAAGCAGTGCGCGCGCACACACACCAACACACACACACAAACACACACACTCACTCGCAAACACCGCTCCTGCCTCGCACGGACAAACACACGATGCATACAGGCACACAGCTGTAGGTTTGTGTGAGGCAGTATATCTCCGCGTTTGTCCCGAGGAAATAATAAACCATTTCCATCCGAAAACTTTCTTAATTTCCGAAGAAGGCTTCGGCGTTCGCAGCATCCATCCGCGTTGCTGTTTTGTTGATGTTGTTGTTGTGTGTCAGTAAGTGTGCGTGTGTGTGCGCGCGTGTGTGTGTGTGTGTGTGTGTGTGTGTGTGGAGATAGAGAGGGAGAGGGAGGAGAGAGAGAGATCGCGCACGGATGGCGTACTTAGGACTCCGGGATAGGCGTCGTTGTCTGGACGAACTGAGGCATTTCCCTTTGAGGACAGAAGCAGTTGTTTTCGCGTCATCAGAAAATTCCTTTTGTTTTCGATTTGTTTCTCGAACCTGTTTTGTTTTGTTTGCGTCGCGTTGGTGAACGCGAGGTCGGGACACACAGCGGCCGCAGAAGGGCGTTGAAAAAGGGTTGGGACGACAGCCGGATTTTTGGTATGCAGAGCGTGGCCCGGGACATGACCTGGATGTTGTAGCGGCGGTTTCGGTAACAACAACAACACCGACAGCAAGTACCACCGCAACTGGTACCCAGCGAGGCTGGAGTGACAACAACAACAACAACAAACAGGTGCCACAACACTGCAACGACAGACAGGGGAACTGCCTGCCTAGGCCGTGTATGTCGCGGCATTTGGAGCGAGTCGATGGGGTGACGGGAAAGTAAGCGCGGGCGTGACGACGCGAGTGGTGCAAAACGCAGCAGTGATTTGCAAGGCAACCACGCGCCCCTGTGTGTGTGTGTGTGTGTGTACGCATCCCTTCATCCCTACTAATTTAAAGAAAACAGAGCCGTGTTCGTGCAGCAGCGTCTCTGTCCTGCTTCTAGAACCCGCCGGCCAATTCATTCGGCCGCGCCCACTACAAATCAAACCCACACCCACACTTGCACACACACACACACACACACACACACACACCACACACACACACACACACACACACACAGAGAGAAACAAACTCGTGGTGTAATGAAAACGAACAGTGCGGGGGAGGTCTTGTGTGCCATCCGCCTGTCCAGGCCTGTCCGACCCAGGACGGCCACCACGCTTGGTCCGGCCCGGGCTCGACCGACCCGCCACGCCACCGGTCCGCACGTGGAATTTTAATTAACCTTGGAGTGGCTCCGTTCTGACCCGTCGCATTATTGACTGTCCCTGTCCACCGCAGAGAATGGGTGCACACGTTGCTGCGGAGAGCCAGGCGGCAAACGGGCAGAATCAACTTTAATTAAAAGATGAAAATGGCTTGTTTCAGTGTTCATCTCGTCGCGTCGTCACGATAAAATCGAATTCGTTGATTGGTTTAAATGGTGACGATTTTTGAGTTCATCCAATAAGCCCACACATAGCATAAGCTCTTTATTTTTGCACCGGTTCCAAAACAAGACACCATTTTGAAAGTAATAATGTAGTACTCCCCCCCCAAGAAAAAAGTCATCTCACCTTTTGTCTATTTACGTGATTGAACCTCGGTTAACCCCCCCCCCCCCCCCCCAAGGAGGAGGTGACGGCCGCAAGCAAGACGCTGCCTTGTTTGAGGTTAGCACTCCGAGGTCCGAGCCATGTGTTTATTGCAGTTGCGGATGATTTTATCCGTATTACAAAGGTTTCCGTGCCCGTCAACCTACGAACTAAATGATCCGTAAGGTACGGTTACGATGATGATGATGATTACGGCCAAGAACACAATGGCGTGGGTAGTTCGCCGGTTGACCTAGAAGGGCCTCTTACTACGTTATCGAAAGAAAAGAAAAACACAGGAAAGGGACCATCACCGCGGCCGCGCGGCTCTGGTCAGCCGGCCAGTCCGCGCGGCGCGGCGCTGCGCCAATGACCCGCGAAACCGCGAAATGGGCACCGCGGAGCCGCGAAATGGGTCGAAACGTCATAAATAAAAGGAGGAGTCTTGGCGTGGCCGAGTCGGTCGGACCGGCAGAGGGCAGCGGGCGGCAGTGCGGCTACAGATTGATTAATGAGAGATGTGGGCGGCCGCCCCGCCCCGCCCCGCCCCGCCCCGCCCAGCCTGCCCCGCCCTGCCCCGCCCCGCCCCGCCCCGCCCCGCCCCGCCCGGTTGTAGTTGAGCGGAAAATGGTCGGCGGTGGGGGGCACTGTGCTCGGCACTGTGTGTACCCAGGACACTGCAACACAGGTCATTGAGTTTTATAGACGGGCTGCCGCAGAGCCCCCTCCCCTCCGCCCCCTCTCCGCCCGGCCGAAAAGCCAGGCCGGGCGGCGTACTAAATGTCAACTTTCTGTTTAGCGACGACACACGATGAAAGGAAAAGACGCCAGCAGCGTTTAGTTGTGTTTTAGAGCTGCTTGTTTTTTATAGAGCATAATTTTGAGCTTCAATTGGGCGAGGCCGGGTGAGGTACAGGGGGCCAGAAGGCCGGTGGAGGCGGCCAAAATTCTAGAAGCGTCTTGAGCTTCAGGACGACTGGAACAGAACGTGAGAGTCTCACGTAGGGTCTCACGGCGAGACTTCACCGATTGCTCTCCGAACGAGGAGTCCATTGGTTGGGTCCGGTTGGGTCCCACGCTCGGTTAGTCCTGTTTAGCGACTCTGGAGCTTAAAACGCGTCTAGGATTTTAGCCGCCTCCACCGATCTTCTGGCCCACTGTGCGAGGCTGGGCGAGGCTGGCAGCACTACCGCTTTGCCGGCCCTGCCGCGGCAGTGGGTGGGGTGGAATCGCTGTCCGGCTAATATTGTGTGCGAATCAAACAGAAGCAAATGATGGTCAACACGGAATGCGATGCCGCCGATGCCGCGGCCTTCACGCTGTTGTCTGCGTGTGTGAGTGTTGTGCGTGCGTCTGTGTGAGTGTGAGAGACAGGGCTTGTTTGCGGGTATGAGAGAGAGCAGGAATGCGTGCGTTTGTCGCGCGGGAGGAGTGTCAGCACATCCCATTCATTCCTTTTTCGGCTTACACGGCAGGCAGGAGGGCAGGGCAGGGCAGGGCAGGGCAGGGCAGGGCAGGGCAGGGCAGGGCAGGGCAGGGCAGGGCAGAGCAGGGCAGGGCAGGGCAGGGCAGGGCAGGGCAGGGCAGGGCAGGGCAGGGCAGGGCAGGGCAGGGCAGGCGATGCTCCACACACCACACGCAGACGGCGTGACGCGGGCCCCGGCCCCCTTCGACCTCGACCGCGACCTTGGCTGGCCCTGGCTGGCCTTGGCGCTGACGGCGATCACGGTCTCTAGCGTGGATAAAAACGCAGCTCCAATTATTCTAAGAGGATGTTGTGCGAAGCCGTGGCTTCTTTGTAGCG
Organism: Thrips palmi; assembly: GCF_012932325.1. Lineage (NCBI taxonomy): Eukaryota > Metazoa > Arthropoda > Insecta > Thysanoptera > Thripidae > Thrips > Thrips palmi. The sequence continues at coordinate 1,089,316 of NW_023144628.1, read as the reverse complement.
GCGGGGCCGGGCCGGGCCAGGGAATGGGAATTGCCCCCTTTCCTCTTTGTCTGCCTAAGCGGCTTGCCGTGAAACCACGTGTCGGCCCGTCGGCCGTCCGTGGCCACGTGGAGGGCCCTCGCTGCACCGCCCGATGCATAGTGCGCCGGAAAACCGGTGGAGGCGGTCAGAATCCAGAACGGGTTTTTAGCTCCAGAGTCGCTAAATTGGCTTCGAACCGAACGTGTGACCCCACCACCGGATTGCTCTCCGAACGAGGAATCCATTGGTGGGGTCACACGTCCGGTTCGAGTCCTGTTTGGGGACTCTGGAGCTCAAAACGCGTCTAGAGTTCGGGCCGCCTCCACCAGTCTTCTGGCCCACTGTGCGATGGAGGCTTTCGTCGCTCTGTCTCTCTCGCACCTATACGGGCCGCCCCATGAGTGCGAGAGAGACAGAGCGAGGAGAACGACTCGCGGAATCAGTCTGGTCCGCCGCGGCTTTTGGGGCTTTGCGCCGAACACAGCCAACTCGGACGTTGTTGTTCGTCACTGTTGGAGGTTCCGGCCGACCCGTGCCACTCGGCCGCACTCGGCCCGGCGAGCACTAGCGGCCTGGCTTAGCAAAATTCGGCTACTTTCGGCGTCGCGCCTACCGCCGACAACGGCCGACATCAAGTTGGACGCGCTTAAAGCGGGTTGCTGCGGGCGGCGCGGGGGCCAAACGAACAGCCACACACTTCGCACGCAGTCCGCCGGCTTTTGGGGTGCTTACGGCGGTGTCAAAACGGTCGGAGTGAATTGAGAGATAGTCGTCGTTGTCAATTGAAAAGGAAAACAGGTGTGAATTGGGGAAACAAATTTGAATTCCGACGGTGTTTCTGCGCGGCTGTACCGGCCGCCTACTCTCAACCCGTTTTGCCACTCCGGCTGCGGCCGTTTCTCCTCGTAAAGCCTGCGGCGGAACAAGAGGCCGGATTTTAAAAACAGGCGCGCGCACACACACACACACACACACACACACACACACAAATATTACTGGATCAGCGCCGCCGCCGTCCCTCCTGCTCCTCAGCCGCCAGCACACTGAGAGCCGTTTTCGTCGCTCTGTCTCTCTCGCACATGCGCCCCCATGAGGGCGAGAGAGGCGGAGCGGAACGACTCTCGGAATCGGTCTGCAGTCCTGGACGGTTCGACGGTCCGGCGCGCTGCCGCCACGGATTACCTTGCTCGTCGTCTCCGGACGTGCCGCGGTACGTTGCGGAACTTGGACGTCGGCTGGCAGGGCCCTGGACCCTGACGGACACCCACCTCGAGAGTGGAACGGAGGAGTGGAACCCGCCAGCGCAGGCGTGCGTTTGTGTGTGTGCGCGTGTGCGTGTGTGTGTGTGTGTGTGTGTGTGTGTGTGTGTGTGTGCGTGTGTGTGTGTGTGTGTGTGTGTGTGTGTGTGTGTGTGAGGGAGGGAGGGGGGAGGGGGCCGGCTCGTGGGGGAGGGAAAGGGGCTGGTGATCGCAAGGGCCCTCAGGGACACCCGAGCCCCCCTGGCCCTGGCCTGGCCTCGCCGCGACACATTTTGTGTACCGCCAAAGGTACAGCGCGGGCGTCAGCAGGGTCGGTGGGTCCCGTCGGCCGGCCTCGGGCTTCGGTCGGCTTCGGCCGGCTTCGGCCTTCGACCTTCGGGCGGCAGCGGCAGAGATCAAAGACGCAGTCGCCGGGAGAGCCGGCAGGGCCACAGCGTGGCCAGCCCGGCCAGCCACCGCTGCAGGGAGGGCCTCGCCCGCCTCGCCCGGCTAAATCGGCCGCAGTGGCTGGGCGTCGTGGAGCGGGCCGCCTCACCCCGCCGCTTGAGCCGCGTCCATGACACGACGCCCCCCCCCCCCCACCCACCCCTGGCACTGCTGACCTTGAAACCCTTCCGCCTGATTGGATGGCGTGCGGGTGAACGTGACCCGTGACACACACGCCGTCCTGCGCCTGTCCCCTGTTGTGGTTTGGAGTGCCGTCCTCCCCCCCCTCTCTCTCTGCCTCTCTCTCTCTCTCTCTGCCTCTCTCTCTCTCTCTCTGCCTCTCTCTCTCTCTCTCTGCCTCTCTCTCTCTCTCTCTGCCTCTCTCTCCTGTTTGTTTTCCAGCCCGCGCTCGTGACTGCTTCTCGTCTTAATAAGGGTTTGGTTTTGCCGTCCGTGTGAGAGCAGGATACGATGCCTGCACTCTACAAAAAATGTCCTGTCAACGCCGTTAATTTATTACCAATGTTTGCTGTTATGCAATTCACGGCGTTTGCTGTGAACTAGTTCACGGCGTTCACTGTGATCTCGGTCACAGTGTTCACTGTGATCTGGCCACAGTAAAGGCCGTGAATTGGAGCCTGATTGGCAGTACTTCGGTGCTCAGCGGCGTCAAAATCACAGTGTTTACTGGGGACCAGATCACAGTGAACACCGTGAACAAGATCACAGTGAATCCCGTGAGCAGATCACAGTAAACGCTGTGAATTGACCTACAGTAAAAACTGGTAATAAATTAACGGCATTTACAGGACATTTTTGGTAGAGTGTGCCTGCCTGCCTGCCTGCCTGCCTGCCTGCCTGCCTGCCTGCCTGCCTGCCTGCCCGCCGGTCCGGCCCCAATTTGCCACGGCTTTCGCACCTGAGCTCCACCTGGTTCACTGCTGCCAACATCGAAACGAACAAAAGTTGGTGTGAAATCCCTCCAGAAAATGGCAGGCTGCCACTCGCGTGCACTGTGCGGCGCACTGCCGCGCAACGCGTTGCGAATGTCCAATTGTCGAATTGACGGTTTTACGGTGGACTCGACTCTGTCAACACAACATGGACGCGCGCCACGACGCGAGTGGAGCCGCCTAGTTTGCCTCTCTGTTTTCTATTCATGGCGATCCGATGAGATTCATTGTCCGCGGCTCCCCCTCCCCTCCCCCTCCCCTCTCCCTCCCCCCTCCCCCTCCCTCGCCCCCGTCACTGTGTACGCGAGTTTTCGACAAGTCATGCGAAATCAATCCCATTTTGCCAGCCGACTCGGAGAGTGCTCAGGCGTCCGGCCCGTTTTCTCCGTCCTGTCCATTCTGTCTCCTCGTGTGTGTGTGTGCGTGTGTGTGTGTGTGTGTGCGCGCGCGCGTGTGTGTGGGAAAGGGGGGCGCGTTTGAGGGTGTGGAGGGCTCACGCCGTACTCTGTGAATTGGCTTCGGCACCCCCTCCCCCTTTGCGTGCAGCGGTGCCCTTTCCCCTGATTACTGCAGGACGTTGTTACGGATGTCCACCGGCCGGACGACGACTCCCAGCCGAAAATCCCGGTTACGGTTCCGAGTACGGTTACGACCGGGATAGGATTCCGACCGGGATACGATTCCGGCCGGAATACGATTACGACCGTAATTTCGGACATTTCCGGTTACGACTACGATCGTAACCAGGAAGGGTTTACGACCGTAACTGACCATTCCGGTCGGAGTACAAAGTGTCACAAGACATCAAGTTTGTCTTCTGTGGTGCTCCATCAAGCAGAGATCCGCGTTATATATGCATGACCACAGGGTAAACTTTGCGAGCTACGCCCAATTTTGACTTCAGAAATTTATTATAAGTTACCGTTCACAAGTTATGGAGTGTTTCTGAAAATTCGCTGGAGACTTAAACGCATGGGACATGCTTCTTCGAGTCCGGCCTCGGACCCGGATCTGGTCCGATCGTAACCGGAATGGGTCCGGTCGTAACCGGAACGAGTCCGATCGTAACCGGAACAAGTCCGATCGTAACCGGGACGTGACCGACCGTAACCGTAAATTAGGTCCGGTTTCCGATCGCAACCGGAAAATTTGGGGCGATTTACGATCGTAAGCGGAGATTTTCTCCGGAACCGTAACCGGGATTTTCGGCTGGGACCGAAGGGCGCCGAAGGGAGCCGAAGCACAGTCACAGTGGACTTGTCAGAAGACCGGCGAAGGCGGCCAAAATGCCGGACGCGTTTCGAGCTCCAGAGCCGCCAACTGGGACTCGAACCGAACGTGTGACCCCAACAATGGGTTGCTCCCCGAACAAGGAATCCATTGGTGGGGTCACACGCTCGGTTTGGTTTGAGTCCCTGTTTAGCGTCTAGAGGTTCGGACTGCTACCGCGCCTCGAAGGCCCACTGTGCGAAGGCCGCCGCAGGGCCGCTATGATTGCATGTTCTTCACCGTGTCGCACCGGCCCTAAGAAAAAGAGATGCCGTCAAAAAAGGTAATTTGCGGCGAAATGTTTGAGCCCAAAGTTATCCTACTCTTCGTCACCCCCTTGTTGGTTGAAATACCAGCTGGCGGGAAAGCTGGGGGAAGAAGCAGGGGCAAGTTTCAAACAAGTTTACGCGTGGCCTTTGGTCTGTCAAGTTAAGGACGCGCGTCAGACGCGCGTCCGACTGCGGCTAGCGACCCTGGAGGACTTTTGATCCATCCATTGCATTTAAATTGTTCAACCCGTACCTTTTTGGAAACGGGAGATGCCACGGATTCTCGTAATGCAAATAAAAGCGTGCATAGACGAATTACAAGGTTTCAAGTGACACAGGAACGGTCGCAACAATTATGAGCAGCCGGTCCTGAGTCTGGGATGTTCCCTTCATAACCAAAACAACTAGCTGTTTAGTTAATAAATCAGTATTTTGGTGAATTGTTGACGGTTTTCATTCTACTTTCCTTTTTGTCTTGTAAAATAACTTCCATTGATTGAACCCTGTGTGTGACAAGATGTTCCAAAGTACGTTAGATGGGAAATAGATTATATCTGTACAACCCATTAGCGAGCAAATAATACCAACATAACCTAACCTACTGTCGCGTCATCAAAATGCTCCAATTCATCCATGTCTTTAACAATTTCCTGAATTTCCTAGTTTTGATTTGCAAACGAGTGGTAGGGATAGGGATGGGAGCCCGACAATCCATTTATCCGGATGCAGCCCGAGATGTGTGACCGTTCCTGTGTCACTTGAAACCTTGTAATTCGTCTATGCACGCTTTTATTTGCAATACGAGAATCCGTGGCATCTCCCGTTTCCAAAAAGGTACGGGTTAAACAACTTTAATGCAATGCATAGATCAAAAGTCCTCCATACGCAGCCGGACGCGCGTACGCGCGTACGCGCGTCTGACGCGCGTCCTTAACTTGACAGACCACTTGCCCTGCGTGGCCGCCGCGCCGCCCTGCCGCCGCCCTGCCGCCGCCCGGCCCGTGTGATGACTCTCGTACGTACTTTCTCCATATCAGGCCGGGCGGGGCGACGCGGCGACGCGGCGGCGCGCATACCCCGTAAGTCATCGCGCCGCCACTACCGGTGGGGAGAGACGGGTGTAAGCGGGATTTGCTGGGCCGCGACAAAGGCCTCGGCAAGCGGGGGCTGCCCGGCGCGGCACGGCACGGCAGGCGGAGGGACAGGGACGGGCTTTACAGGCGCTGCTTGACATGGCTCCCCCGGCCGTCAGACTGGGCGTCACGGGCCTGGCCGGGGCAGGCCGGGGCAGCGTCCCATATCGACATGTCATGTGTTGTTTTTTGTGTTGCTGGTATTCCTGTCCCTGGACCACTGCCGCTGAAAAAAAGGAAACCGGATTCGGTTTGACTTAGAGGAATGGAGCAAAGTCACCATTCATTACGAAAGATGAGAAAAAAAAGTGAGAGTCTTTTTCATCTGGCGATTGATTCTCCTTCTCCGGCGACCCTCTTTACGCCGGTCCGCGACGGCCACCTCCTTGGCACCCTCTCCCTCGCACGGCGGGCTGTAAACGGAGGGCCAGGAGCGACAGGGTCCTGCCATGGCCCCTCCTGCCATGGCCCGTCCTGCCATGGCCCCTCCTGCCATGGCCCCTCCTGCCATGGCCCCTCCTGCCATGGCCCCTCCTGCCATGGCCCCTCCTGCCATGGCCCCTCCTGCCATGGCCCCTCCTGCCATGGCCCCTCCTGCCATGGCCCCTCCTACCATGGCCCGTCCTGCCATGGCCCCTCCTGCCATGGCCCCTCCTGCCATGGCCCCTCCTGCCATGGCCCGTCCTGCCATGGCCCCTCCTGCCATGGCCCCTCCTGCCATGGCCCCTCCTGCCATGGCCCCTCCTGCCATGGCCCCTCCTGCCATGGCCCCTCCTGCCATGGCCCCTCCTGCCATGGCCCCTCCTGCCATGGCCCCTCCTGCCATGGCCCCTAGCCATGGCCCCTCCTGCCATGGCCCCTCCTGCCATGGCCCGTCCTGCCATGGCCCCTCCTGCCATGGCCCCTCCTGCCATGGCCCGTCCTGCCATGGCCCGTCCTGCCATGGCCCCTCCTGCCATGGCCCCTCCTGCCATGGCCCCTCCTGCCATGGCCCCTCCTGCCATGGCCCCTCCTGCCATGGCCCGTCCTGCCATGGCCCCTCCTGCCATGGCCCCGCCATGGCCCCGCCGGTCCAGTCGCTTTGTTTCCTCTCGTTCGACCCCCGTTCAAAGAAGAGGAGTAGGAGGTCGGAAGACGAAATGGCGGCCCCTTCCGCTGGGCATCTCGTCCGAGGGCCGCTACAAACTACGGCCCTGGTCCCTGCAGTGGCGTGGCGTGCCGCGCCGTGCGGGGCGCGGAATTCACCACACACGGCTTATTCGTCCCCAATCAATCTACTTCCTGCAGGACCGTTTGGTCCGGTCGCATCCATGGCGTCGTGCAGGACCCTTCTCCTCTCTCTCTCTCTCTCTCTCTCTCTCGTTCCCCTCCCCTCATCCATCTCGGCCGGAAAAAGAGCGGCGCTCGAGGGACGGGGGTGACAAGCCTAACGAGAAAGTCGCCCAACTTGGTTCTCCTTCTCCCTCTTTGCCTGCCACCCTCATATAACTGTCCTGCCTGCTTCGGCCATAAACTAAGCTGCCTTCGTTTCCCGTTGTCCTCGGCCCGCTGCGTGATGCACGCCATGCTGTCCGTGCCGTGCCGAGCCGCGCGGTCGTGTCGCCCTCTCGGCCCTTCTTGAGAACTAAGAGGGCTAAAAGGTGCTGGTGGCGGTACACAGTGGGCCAGAAGACCGGTGGAGGCGGCCAAAACTCGAGACGCGTTTTGAGCTCCAGAGTAGCTAAATGGGACTCGAACCGAACGTATGACCCCACCAATGGATTGCTCTCCGAACGAGGAATCCATTGGTGGGGTCGCACGTTCGGTTCGAGCCCTGTTCGGCACCTCTGGAGCTCAAAACGTGTCTTGATTTTTGGCCGCCTCCGCCGGTCTTCTGGCCCACTGTGAGGTAGGATATGCACTTCTGCTGCAGACGGATTCCGCGAGTCGTTTCCGTCGCTCGTGTCTCTCTCGCACTCATAGGGCGTCGCCTATTGGTGCGAGAGAGACAGAGTCACGAAAGAGACACTCTCGGAATGAGTCTGCTGCGCAGCGTGGCGTTTGGTCCCCGAACCCCCCGTGACCAAGGGGCTGCGACTCCACTTCACTTGGCACGACCCTCACTGTCGCGGGAGAGAGCGAGGGAGAGAGAGAGAGAGAGAGAGAGAGAGAGAGAGAGAGAGAGAGAGAGGGAGAGAGGAGGGGGGGGGGGAGAGCTAAAGCCAATTAGAAGGTAATTGAAGGCCGCTCGGCATCGGACCGCAGGTGAGAAGGGGATGCTGGTGCAGTGCCGGGCGTGGTGGGGGGGGGGGGGCGGGGCGGGGCGTGGCGGGGTGGGTTAGGAAGAGGAGATTTCGAGGAAACAGGCGGATGAATAAGAATGAGGCAGGCACCGCACCGCACCCCGGTGTCGCACGGCGCGCCGCCACCCACAGCTCCGGCGCCCCGCCACAAGCCGCCCCGCCCCGCCACAAGCCGCCCCGCCACAAGCCGACACGCCGCGCCGCATCGCGCCAGCGCCGCCCCGCCGCCCCGCCAGGGCTGGCAGCTCACGTGGAATGCGGGTGGGTGGGCGGGTAGGGCAAATGATGTTGGGAAGAGGCGGGGTGTGGGGCAGGTGTGTGCGAAGGCCGAGCGCACGGCCCTATCCCCTTTTGTCCTAGAAAGAAACCGCGATGCGTTCTCGGCGTCTGGCTGGCTGGCTGGCTGGCTGGCGGGGCGTCCTGCAATCTCTAATTTCCACGCCGATTTGCCGCGTAAGTCCGTAACTCGGTCTGCTTATCGTCGAGCCCCGGCCGGGCTGGCTATCGCCTCACTGTGCCTCGCTGCCGCCGTGCCTGCAGGCTGCAGACCGCTCCGTCTCTCTCGCACCCCAACGGGACGCCCCGTGAGGGCCGTGAGTGGGAGGGAGACGGAGGGACGGCCGCGTCGGCCTGCTGGCGTGGTGTGTGCGAACATGGCGGCGAATGCGGGGCACGGCGAGGCACGGCGCAAGGCGGCTATCGCATGTTGTAGGTCCTTTGCTGCAAAGACAGCGGAGCGGCACGGCACGGCGCGGCACGGCACGGCGAGGCACGGCGAGGCGCGGACTGGCGGGGCTGCAGAGGAATGCTGATACAGCGCGCGGGGCGTAAATTTTTATCTGTGTCACTTTAATGGCGCCCAGCCGGTTGAATCACGCCTTGCAACACACAGCGGCGCGGCCTGGCTCCGCCCCGCCCCGCCACGCCCCGCCCCGCCCCGCCCCGCCACGCCCCGCCATGCCCCGCCCCGCCCCGCCACGCCCCGCCACGCCCCACCCTGGTACACTGCGCGCTGACTCGCGCCAGGCACCTTGCCGCCCGGCAGGTAGGCAGCGGGGCGAGGTTTGGCTCACGGGTGTGCCGCGGGAGGGCCTACCCTCTCGTTGGCAGGGGCTCCCCGCGAAGTCTATTGCGCGCTGCGTTGTCTGCCTGCCTTGCTGTCTGTCTGTCTGTCTGTCTGTCTGTCTGTCTGTCTGTCTGTCTGTCTGTCTGTCTGTCTGTCTGTCTGTCTGTCTGTCTGTCTGTCTGTCTGTCTGTCTGTCTGTCTGTCTGTCTGTCTGTTTGTCTGTTTGTCTGCCTGTCTGTCCGTCTGTCCGTCTGTCTGTCTATCTATCAACATGTCTATCTTCTCAAAAGTGATTTCTTGAACCAAGATAACATGCCACCTGTAAATTTGCTTGAAAGATTCAAGTGAATTCACTTGTAAGCGAATCAAGGAGGGACCAAGTTTTTTGGAGGGCCGTAGCCGAGCTGTCTGTCTGCGTTCCTGCGTGCGCGTTCGAGTGTGGCGAGAGCGAGACCTCTCTTTGGTCCCGTGCGCTTCCGGGAACGGGAAATTTGAGGAGCCACCAATTTGGATCGGGGATACGCGGGAGAGGGCCGCCCGTCCGCCCGCCTGCCTGCCTGACCGGCTCACAGTGGGCCAGAAGACCGGCGGAGGCGGCCAAAACTCTAGACGCGTTGTGAGCTCCAGCGTCGCTAAATGGGCCTCGAACCGAACGTGTGACCCCACCAATGGATTGCGCTCCGAACGAGGAATCCATTGGTGGGGTCACACGATCAGTTCGAGTCCTGTTTAGCGACTCGGGAGCTGAAAACGCTATGGAGTTTTTGCCGCCTCCACCGGTCTTCTGGCCCACTGTGCGGCTGCCTGGCTGGCTGGCTGGCCGTCGTTTGGAAGCCACGCGCCGCTCGGGCCCGGCGCTGCGCTGCGTGGTGTATGCCCTGGAAAATGAATTGCAAATACATCTCGTCTGTATCGAGTAAGTAAGTACTGCGACCTGGATTCCGGCCGCGACATAGGGCGGGTGTTTGCTCTGCTGCGCGCCGGGGAAAAAGAACCGGGGACCGGGGGGCGGTTTGTGCGCGGCTTTTAAAGTTGCCGCGCAGTGGCCGGGCGGCGCGCAGACAGGGCGCGCACAGCGCGGGTACTTCACCTGACACCGCGGCCCATAAATACGAAAGGAACGCACCGCCGGGTGTTCCTTCCAAACGAAAACACCGCCAATGAATGCCGTGCCGTGCCTTGCGCGGCGCGCCAGTTTATTTTTTTCCAGAGAGGCGCCGCCTAGTTGTAGGCGGCCCGCGTACCAGCTCATTTACAGCGCCGGGGAATTATTAATGTCGAATCGAATTTCAGTTGGCGCCTCGGTACGGACCGCCGGTTGGCCCGGCCCCTGCGGCCCCTGCGGGTGTAGCGGCGCTAGCGGGGTGCGGCGCGGCCAAGAACCGCGGTGGCGTCGATGGTGTCTGTGAAATACGAGCCGGTCACAAGGGCCTAACCCCGAGGCGGGGCGGGGCGGGGCGGGGCGGGGCGGGCCGACGAAGGTCGAAATATTTTATTGCGCTGCTGCCCGCTCTACTTAGCTGCCTGCCGCGGGGCGATACGCTGGGGCGCGGCGGCGCGGCGGCGCGAGGCCTGGTGCCAGTGTGTGCGGCCGTTCTGGCCGGAGCCAGGCAGGGAGAGCAAACACCGCGTTTGAGGTTCGAAAAAGAGGAGAAGCCCTCGCGGTGGAGCGGCGGCGGTAAAGTAATGTCGGGGAGAAAAATATTTCAGCGCGCGAACGCGTGTCTCCGGGTGGCTGGGCGGCGGCAAACATGAGCTTGGCGGAGGAACCTCGGAAAATAAAAATACGACGGGGAGATTTTGTACGCCTTTAGATCGGCACCCGTCTCACGGCGACCACTCGCGGCTCTCGCGGCCGGTCGGCGGGCTTCTGCGCTGAATGCCAGGGGTTTGAATGCAGGCAGCAACTCGCCAGAAATATAAAAAGAAAACGTCCGCTGGAACTGCGCGGCCCCTCTCTTTTTCCTTCTCTCTCTCTCTCTCTCTCTCTCTCTCTCTCTCTCTCTCTCTCTCTCTCTCTCTCTCTCTCTCTCTCTCTCTCTCTCTCTCTCTCTCTCTCTCTCTCCCTCTCTCTCTCTCTCTCTCTCCCTCCTCCGCTCTCGTGATAGTTTTGTCCCGTTTTCCGCCGTGACTGGGGCGCTCTGCTCCAGTATCACTCCATTCTCCCTCCCTCCGTCTGGGGCCTGGAGGGCTGAAAAGGACGGCCGGGGGGGAGGGGGGGGGAGGCGCATTGCCGAATATGCTAAGGAGTCGCCTGCTTGTAATTACGAGGCCCCCGCCGCGCCCCGCCGCGCCCCACCGCGCGCCTCCCCGCCCCGCCCCGCCCTTCCCCACCCCACCCTGCGCCGGGCTGTCCCACCCCGATGGAAAACCACCAGGTCGAGTCGCCCCCAAGCTCCTCCGAGTGCAAGGGCCGACGAAACAGTTTTACAAATAGGTTGGAACCGAGCCGGACGGGCGGGGCGGGGCGGGGCGGGGCGGGGCCGGGTCGGTGGGTCGGCCGGTGTGGTGCGGACTTGTGCGGACTGTGCGGTCGGAGGGGCGGGAACAGGTGTGACGGGCGGTGCCTGCAGAGCCCACTGATTGGCCCATTTGTCACTACCCGTGTGAAGTGTGCGGCTTGCGCGCTCGCGCTCGTGTGTGTGTGTGTGTGGGGGGGGGGGGGGTTGTGTGTGCGAGGGGGCGGGGGCGTCGTGTTGCCAATAAATGGCGTTGCCTCCTCGAGGTGTCTCGCCGATTTCCGCTTGTTGAGCGGCGGCGGGCAAGCCTGACCTGAAAATCAATCTGCACGCCTCGCCCCGCAACACCCCGCCACGCCACGCCCCGCCACGCCCTCGCCACGCCCCGACGCCACGAGCCCAGAGGATCCGCATCTGTCCGTCAAGATTAATCCGAGCGGACTGTGCGGCTGCGCAAGGGATGGATGTGCCACCGCTGCGAGGCGCGGTGGAGCGGGGCAGGGGAGGGCTCAAGGTGATGCACTAGTTGTGCTGCCGCCCGATACCGCCTACCCTCTTTGTCTCGGCACGGAATGAACGCCCCGCCGCGCCCCGCCGCGCCACGCCTGGCATTTAGTACGCGTCGCCAAACTTTGGAGTTGATTGATGGCCGCTTCGCCGCTTCCTTCCCGAAGGCCGCCGCTTGTTTGCCACTCCGCAACAAGATCGCGAGAACGGGTACGAATAATTGGCGGCGTCACGCTCGGTCACGCACGCCCCGCCCCGCCCCGGCCCGCCCCGCCCCATCCCGCCACGCCACGCCCTGAGATGCCACGCCCGCGCGTGACGCGTGTTTGTCAGCACGCGAATCGCTCGGGGCGCTGCCATACTGTGTGTGTGCGTGAGCGTGTGCGTGTTAGTGTGTGTGTGTGTGTGTGTGTTCGTGTGTGTGTGTGTGTGTGTGTGTGTGTGTGTGTGTGTGTGTGTGTGTTGGCGGCGACGTACCGGAGACGGAACGTGCCTCATTTGCTTTGCGAATTATGTGGGTCCGGAATAACGCGGGGATGCATTCGTGCGGCTCACGCGAGGCTGGCGCGAGGTGAGAGGGGGAGGGGGAGAAAGGGGAAGTGGGAAGTGGTCGGGAGTAGAAACGAGAGCGATAAGGCGAGAGATGAGCCGGCCGGTGCGCCGTCCGCGGCCGCGCGCGCTGCCGTTTTGTTGCGAGCCGAGGCATGATTGGGAGCCGTGCCGAGCCGTGCCGTGCCGTGCCGAGCCGTGCCGTGCCGAGCCGTGCCGTGCCGAGCCGTGCCGTGCCGTGCCGATGCCGTGCCGGCCGTGCCGTGCCGAGCCGTGCCGTGCCGAGCCGTGCCGTGCCGAGCCGCGCCGGGTCATGCCGGGTCGGGTCGGGGTTCGCTGGGGCTGGGTCGCGGCATTAGCAGCGTGAGTAGTTCCACGCACAGCAACGCACAGGCTCGCCTGCCGCACGCGTCATTTGTTTCAATCAACGGTCTGCGTCCAATGGCGTGTCTATGCGACTCTGCGCCGCGCTGGCCGACTCATTCGGGCAGTCGCGGGTTTTCGCGTCGCTCCGTCTCTCTCGCCCTCTAGTGACCCTGCTCCCCTAGAGGTGCGAGAGGGACGGAGAACAGACTGCCCGCAGTGTGCCTTTTATTCGAGCGTGTAGCTCCCCTTCCCTCCTCTCCCCGTCTCGAGACAAATGCCCCGTCGAGGTCTAGCCGCTCGATTCGGCCGGCCAGCCGAGCCAAGCCGAGCCGGTCGTGTCTTGGACTAATTCCCGTCTTCAAATGCAGGCGTGCGCGCGCCTGCCGTGGTGTGTGTGTGTGTGTGTGTGTGTGTGTGTGTGTGTGTGGGCGCGCGCGCGCGCGCGCGCAGACTGACCACCCGCCGCCCGCAAACACCGCGCCAGCGACCAGGGAGGACAGACAAAAAGAGAACCGTGACGGCCAAACGGACAGTCTAACGGACAGGCACAGACAGACAGGCGGACAGTGCACTGCGATGCGCCGCGATGCACCGCCGCGGTCCCGTTCATTGTCTCCGCGACGTCGCCGAGGCTCGTCGGCCCCAAAGCCCTTGCCCCGGGCAAGCAAACCCTTTATTCCATTCCGACCTCTCTTTTTGCCCCATTTCACCTTTTTCTCTCTTTCTCGCTCGTCTCCGCCGCCATCACTGGACCGCGGCGGAATGATCACTTGCCGGGGCGAGGCGAGCTTGTTACGGGGAGAGTGGGGCCATCGCCGCAGAGCGCGGAGTGCAAGGGAGAGAGAAAGAGAGAAGAAAATGTTTACTTGGTTTCGCGGATCAAGGTAGAACGCTGCCTGCCTGCCCTGCGCGCCGAGGGATATTAATTTGATCGGAACGGACCGGGACTTGAGCAGCTGTAGCGGTGGGCAGTGCCCCCCCCCCCCCCCCCCCCCCGCCCCGCCCCAGCCCGCCCCGCCCCGCCTTCTCCAAACCCACCCCGCTTCCGAGACCGCACCCTCCTCCTTCTCCAGCGTCCGCTTTCTTACATAGTAGTACTTTTGTTGGCCGGTGTGCATGGCGCCGGAAGGGGCCTCGTTTTATGATTGCTGGGCCGCTGTGTGACCACTGTGTGACCAGTGTGTGACCAGTGTGTGACCAATGTGTGACCACTTTGTGACCACTGTGTGACCACTGTGTGACCACTGTGTGACCACTGCGTGACCACTGTGTGACCAGACCAGTGTGCGTCCCTCGGGCCTGCCCGCTGCCCGCTCCAAAGAGCCTCGGGTTTTCTTTTCCCTTTTCCTCTTTCTTTGGGGAGTGCTTGGCGACCTGCTTAATGCGAGTAAAGGCGGCCGAGTGGTTGGGGCCTGATTCGGAGGCCCGCCCTGCCCAGCCCCGCCCCACCCCACCCCACCCCGCCCCGCTCTGCGACTGGTGCTCCCCGATCATTATCTGTCTGCCTGCGAGATCGTGTTCGCCCCCTTAATGTTTTCCGTCGCCACCTTATTGGGTGGGCCTGGCATTTGGAGCTCTCTCTCTCTCTCTCTCTCTCTCTCTCTCTCTCTCTCTCTCTCTCTCTCTCTCTCTCTCTCTCTCTCTCTCTCTCTCTCTCTCTCTCTCTCTCTCTCCTCTCTCTCTCTCTCTCTCTCTCTCTCTCTCTCTCTCCTCTCTCTCTCTCTCTCTCTCTCTCTCTCTCTCTCTCTCTCTCTCTCTCCCTTCCGCTTCCTTGTGCCGGCGCCCCGGGGCAACGCGACACCGCTGTTTAAAACGAGCTTGCAAAACGCTGCGAACACCTCTCCGTGTTTCGCCCGCTTGTTACGCGCACGCGCACAACACGGCTAGCCCTTCTTCCGAAAAAGGAGCAAAAAAAAAAATGTTCCTCGTTGCGGCAGATACGTTTACGCGTGGCCCCTCCTGGCCGTGACGGCACCGACTTCCGGTTGCTGCGCCTGCTGCGACCCTCGCAGTGCCCCGCAGGCTGGTTCAGAGAGTCGTTTTCGTTGCTCTGTTTCCCTCGCACTCATAGGGCGTCCGGTATGACCGCGAGAGAGACAGAGCAAACGGAAAGGACTCTCAGCCTCCTGGGTGGCCCTGCGGCTCTGGGGCCCTGCGGCTCTGGGGCCCTGCGGCTCTGGGGCCCTGCGGCTCTGGGGCCCTGCGGCTCTGGGGCCCTGCGGCTCTGGGGCCCTGCGGCTCTGGGGCCCTGGGCTCTGGGGCCCTGCGGCTCTGGGCCCTGCGGCTCTGGGGCCCTGCGGCTCTGGGGCCCTGCGGCTCTGGGGCCCTGGGGCTCTGGGGCCCTGCGGCTCTGGGGCCCTGCGGCTCTGGGGCCCTGCGGCTCTGGGGCCCTGCGGCTCTGGGGCCCTGGGGCTCTGGGGCCCTGCGGCTCTGGGGCCCTGCGGCTCTGGGGCCCTGCGGCTCTGGGGCCCTGGGGCTCTGGGGCCCTGCGGCTCTGGGGCCCTGCGGCTCTGGGGCCCTGCGGCTCTGGGGCCCTGGGGCTGGTGGACTCGCGGTCGGATCGCCGCACTATTGTTAAACATTCTCTTGGGTCTCCTCGGGGAGAGCAGCGCGGTCCTCTTTATTTACTTTCAGCTGGCCGCTGTGGACACGGCCGTGTATCAAACTCGTTCATCTCGCTCCCAAAAGCTAAAAGAGCCGGGCAAGGAAGTCTGCTGTCTCGCATTAGAGGGAAAAAAACACGCGCAAAAAGGACCCCGAAAACGGGTGACTTCTTACATTAATGGGAATCGTCGATTCGCATTAGCCCTTAGAAAGATCTCTCCCGGGAGGGCAAACAAAGGGGTTCTTTTTGGCGCCGAGCACAAAGCTCCCTTTTCCTCGTTTGTGTGCCGCTTGGAGCACCGGGCAGCGCCGTGGACGAGGCCGTGGACGAGGCCGTGGACGAGGCCGTGGACGAGGCCGTGGACGAGGCCGTGGACGAGGCTGTGAACCATGCCGTGGACGAGGCCGTGGACGAGGCTGTGAACCATGCCGTGGACGAGGCCGTGGACGAGGCTGTGAACCATGCCGTGGACGAGGCCGTGGACGCCGACGCGCTATGGACTTGGCAACAACTCATATTGTTCGGCGCGCCTTTCGGCCGACGCGCATTTCTTGGCGCTTTTAAAGAAGCGAGCGGGATATTGTTTCGGCTTTCCTCTTCGACTGGCGGGAAGCCCGAGCAGGCAGCCGGCGGGCAGCCAGCCGGCAGGCAGTCCTAAGCCGGAACGCCGAAATGCCTTTCTCACCTGCAGAATAAGAGCAAGACGAGCTCCGGATGTACTCCGGAAGGACTCGTCGCTTTCCACTCGGAATGACAATCCGCTTATTGTCTCAAGGCTGGCTGGCTGGCTGCGTCTTTGCGGCCATCGTTCGCACCCCGAGCCATAAAAGGACTGCGCAGCTGGCGGCGCCGCGCTCGCCGGGCTCGCCGGGCTCGCCGTCTCGGAATTGAAAAACAACACAATATGCCGCCACACTTCGCCTCGACCGCCGCGACGCACGTTTTGTGCCTTCGCGCTAAAAGCACGGCCTTGTTGTTTTTGTTATATCTTTTTTTTTCTGCGGTCCAAAGATTTACTTCCCTTGTCGTGACCTCAGTCAGCTTCTCGAATAAAGCCCCTCGCCAAGTCGATTTCGTGAAACAACACCATTCGGCGCTGCCTTTTCTCGGTTTAAAGCGGGATTAAACGTAAGGAAAATGAAAAATAGGACAAAACCGTCAACCAGCAAGCACCAAGGGAAACAGTCGATTACGCAGTGCTCTCAAAAAGACTTTAGTTCCAAAACTTATCTCTTTTTAATTTTTTTACTTTTTGGATTGGAAAAAAAAATTGTTGATGAGGTACGGCTCAGTTCCAGTGTGAGGGACAAAGGATGCACTTTGTGTTGGTTGCTTGGCCGTGCCTCGCGCTGCGTGTTGCTGCTGGAGTGGGCGGGCCCGGCTGCCCGCCCGGCTGCCCGCCCGCCCGGCTGGCTGGCTGGCTGGCTTCAAGTCGACATGTCCAATCGTCCTAGTATATATATTGGCGGATATCCGTTTCCGATGAAACTTGGGTGCGCCCCTGCCCCCTCCCCTCCCCTGACGTGGCCGCAGATCGTCCTGACGGCGCCCGCTCCGTCCAGCGTCCAGGTAGACGACGGGGAGGCGCGGCAGACCCGAAGCACTCAAAGCACGCCGGCTCATTTGTTCGAGGCGTGTATAATTGTTGTAATGAAATTCTGCAGATCTAGAACTTTTCTCTTTGTGGGTCGCGCGGCTTGTTTTTAAATGTAATTTTTTTGTTTCATGCTTTTTTTTCCGTATGGCAGGGATAGAAAGGGGCGGGCTCTGTTTATCTTTCCTGCTCTGATATAATTTCATTTCCGCCCTTCTTGGGGGAAGCGGGCAGCAAGTCTAAGTCGAGATGAAACAAACAAATGAGTTTCGTTCGCCTCGCTGGAGGAAAAAAAAAACCCTGTTTGCTATGTGTTTCCACTCCGCGGTCGTACTCACCTTGAGGACTTTAATATTTGCATACCCCGGTTACACGTTCCTAACGGTGTGTCTGCTTACAGGACGGGGGTGCTGCTGACCACCACGCGCCGGCGTGGCCCCACTGCAGAGAGAATGCGCCCAGCTTCCGGTAGGGAAAAGTTAGTTCCCGCTAATCAGGGCTGGCCCGAGCCGGGCCCCTTAGCTCGCTGCCGCGCTTGGTTTTACTGCCACCGCTGTGTGTGTGTGTGTGTGTGTGTGTGTGTGTGTGTGTGAGTGAGGGGCAGGGCGGTACATAAAAGGGTTAGGCCGCTGCAGCCACCTGCAGCCCCCCTCCCCCCCTATCCCTCCAGGCCAGAATGAAAAGAGGGGCCAGCGTTATAAATTGGGGCTCGTGCTCGGGGTGAGGCGGGGCGCGGGGTGCAGCTGCTGTTCTTACCTCTTTCCCTCTCCCCTTTATTTGTCCATTTAGCCCCCGCACCTTAAAAGTCCCACCCCCCTTTAAATTCCTCCGCCCACTTACCGCCGCCCCGCCCCGCCGTGCTCGCTAACCTCCTGATTTAGGTGGCGTGATTCGTCCGTGGCGGCCGGCCGGCCCGAGGCACTCGACTCGGGCCGAGGCGGCCAAAACTCGAGACGCGTTTTGAGCTCCAGAGTCGCTAAATGGGACTCGAACCGAACGTGTGACCCCACCAATGGATATGCTCCCCGAACGAGGAATCCATTGGTGGGGTCACGCGCTCGGTTCGAGTCCCATTTAGCGACTCTGGGGCTCAAAACGTGTCCAGAATTTTGGTCCACTGGTCTTCTGACCCACTGTGACCTGGCGGGAGTGGAGGTATAGCTACCTTCTCCCCCCCCCTTCAAAGAATAAAGAAAATTCGCTCTCTCTCTTTCTTGGTTGGATGCGGTATGACTCACGGACTGACTCTCCACTTGTAGACGTAAGTTGGGGAAGAAAAGTACATAAAGGGTAAGGAGAGGACACTTTGGCTTGGCTTTGAGCCACGCCGACTGGCCAGTTGTTTCAATTGAGCATGATAATCTGGGAGTGAAACCCCCGTCCGATGGATGTCGATGCCTCAGCAGTGGGCCGCACGGGGGTGTACTTTTCTCACCGCAGCGCGGCAATCGCGCACCACCACGACCTGTTGCTCCGGACAAGACGGCCACCCGTGCCGTCTGTCGCTCTCGAAGGGGTTAGCCAGCAAGTCGCACATTTTGTGGGTGCCTCCTCTTTCCGTTCGCTGCAAACTGCTCTCGGCCGCTCACGATCTCGCAATGCGCTGGGGAACATCCCCGCCGCAGACACACACATAAACACAGACGCCCACACACACACACAGAATCCGACACACCAACCCACAAACACCAACACACGCACACCAACTCACACACACACACACACACACACACACACACACACACACACCACGCGGTGCGTTCACTGAGTCGGGTCTATTTTAATGAGGCCCGCGAGATGAGCGGCTCGCATTATTCGCGGGAAATAAAACCGCGGGATCGTTATTTGGGACACATAGGCCCGGTGCGACCGGGCGGCGCGTCGCGGCGCCGGAGCGGTGCACGGTGTGCACAGTGTGCGCCGCTCGCCGCGTCTGCCTCAAAAATTGACATCCATCCCTGCCGTGCCGTGGCGTGCCGTGGCGTGCCGTGCCGTGCCGTGCCGTGCTGAGCCGCTGTGCCCTAATCCGGCACGCCACGCCACGTCGCTCGGCTGTTAATGGAAACTGTCGGCGAGCGGAAGTCATGTACTGCCTGCTGCTGAGCTGCGCGCGATTGGAACCAGTCGCTCCTCTTCATTTTTGCTCGCTCTTCGTTTTTTGACCGCGCGGCAGCGCCCTTTTTTTAGGGAGAGAGAGGGGCAGGCAGACGCGCGCGTCACGAGAACGACACGACTACGGGCAAGGCTTTGGAAACGGCCTCGGACGCTGCCTCGGACATGGCGCTTGGTAACGGCCTCCACCACGGCCTCCACACGGCCTCCACACGGCCTCCACACGGCCTCCACCACGGCCGGACACGGCCTCGACCACGGCCTCCACCACGGCCTCGGACACGGCCTCGGACACGGCCTCGGACACGGCCTCCACCACGGCCTCCACCACGGCCTCGGACACGGCCTCCACCACGGCCTTGGACACGGCCTCCACACGGCCTTGGACACGGCCTCCACACGGCCTCCACCACGGCCTCGGACACGGCCTCCACCACGGCCTCCACCACGGCCTCGGACACGGCCTCGGACACGGCCTCCACCACGGCCTCCACACGCCCTCCACACGGCCTCCACACGGCCTCCACCACGGCCTCGGACACGGCCTCGGCCCCGCTGGCGTGGCTGGGCGCGGCTCGGAGTGTCGCCTCGCGTCAATTTGGATGGGACGAATGACGGTAAGCCCCGGAGAGGAAACTCGTGTGCGCCTTCGTGCAGTGCGTCCGCCTGAATGACAGGGCAGCTAATCGCCCCGCCCCGCCCCGCCCTCCCTTGATGAGCGCGGGGCCCTCCGACCTTGTCGCCGGGCGGAACGAGCGGGGCGGGCGGGCAGCGGGCAGTTGGGCCCCGAGGGGCGCTGTCACACTCGCACACAAAGAGCACCGCCATGGCGCGCCATGACTGAACAACAAATGCACACCGCGGAAAACGGGCAAACAACCGCCACGCCACTGCGGAATGGCCGAAAGGGTCGCGCGGATGCCGGCCTGGTCCACTTTCCCACTCATAATGACGCACCTCTTGCTCGTCCCTTCTGCTCCGCGGCGCGGCGCGGCGGCTCTAGCCCAGGACGGCCCGCGCGAGGCTTAGTGCGCGTAGCAGATTAGGGCTGCGCGGCCGGCGCGGCCTGCACGTGCCGCCTCGGTGATTAATACGGCCGCAATGACGGCACCGCCATGGCGCGCCACCGTGATGATGATGATGATGACGACGACGGTGTCGGCCTGATGGCGCGGCCGTCTGCGTTCGCACGGCCCAATCTCTTTCCCGGCCGGGGCCCGGCGGCCCGGCTTCAGGACGTCGACGAGGTCCACGGGTGCACGTTGGGCCAGAAGACCGGTGGAGGTGGTCAAAATGCCGGACGTGTTTTGAGCTCCAGATGGAACTGTACCGGACGTGTGACCCCACCAATGAATTGCTCTCCGAACGAGGAATCCATTGGTGGGGCCACACGTTCTGTTCGAGTACTATTTACCGACTGTGGAGCTCCAAACGCGTCTAGAGTTTTGGTCGCCAGCGTCGGTCCTCAAGCTCACTGTGCGGTGTGCCACCGGCAGCGCTCAAACGGCACGGCATGATTACTGGGCCCTCATTTACTGCGACGGTGGACGCGGCAGCCTGTCCGCAGCCCCGCCGCCACGCCGCGGCCTCTGTCAACCTTCGGGAACGTGCTGGAGTCGAGGCCGGAGTCGAGGCCGGAGTCGAGGCCGGAGTCGAGGCCGGAGTCGAGGCCAGAGTCGAGGCCGGAGTCGAGGCCGGAGTGCCCCCGAGAGTTCCCCGTGCTAAAACAACAGGCTGGACTGGCTGCCGGCTGGCGGCCTGGCGTGGTCAGACGGCGGCGGGCGCAGCGCGGCGGCACCATGGACCGACAATGGCCGCCAGCTCGGTCTTCCCGCCTGCCAGTCAGCCTGCAGGGTAGGCAGCGCTGATGCGCGGCAGTGCGGCGGATTGCCTAGCCGCCCGGCTGCAGGCGCTCTTGCTCGCCCAGCCCTCTCCCCGCGCCCTGCACTGTGCCACTCTGCCCCGCACTGTGCCCCGCCCGCTTGCCGCGCCTGTCGCCGCCAGGCCTTCAGGCCGCCAGGCCGTGCAGCAAGTGCCGAGAGGGATTTGAGAGGGCGGAGGAGATTAGCAACAACACTGTGTTGCACGGCCCCGAGGCCCCGAGCCCCGCAGGCCCGCAGGCCCGGAGGCGCACAGCACAGCCCCAGCCCGATGGCGGTGATGACTTGGCACTACTGCCAGGCCGTCGGGCCGCCGGGCCGCCGGGCTTGGAGGCGGTGAGGAGCAGGGCGTCTCGAGCGTGCTTGGGTGCGGCGCATGGGGCGTGCGGTGAGAGGCCCCGGCAACTTGGTCTCCATCCACCTCGCCGCCTCGCTCCGCCCTACTCTCTCTCTCTCTCTCTCTCTCTCTCTCTCTCTCTCTCTCTCTCTCTCTCTCTCTCCCTCCCTCTCTCTGAGTGATGATTCACGACGAGTGTTCTCAGCGTGATGAAGACGGGAAATTGGTGGTCAGGAAATAAAGCAAAGCGAAACGAGCCCCGCGTCTGGTGTCAACGTGCTGCCCCGTGCCTGCTGGCGTGTCCCAGTGCCGCGCGGGTTTCCCCAGGAAGTACAAGGGCGCTTTCAGGGCTTAATGAACGAATCGTGTCGAACGGCTGGTTAAAATGCCTACACTGGTGAATGACAGTCCCTGCCGTCGCCGTTGACGTTCTGACGTGTGCGCTTCGTGCGCATCGGCCGGCCGCGTCCCGCAACCGTGGTTCTCGTGCACACTGCGAACAGGCCTTGCTCATGGCGCGTGGGGGTGAATCTAATCATCGACAATCCGTTCAAAATGACAGAGACATTCCAGTACTTTGCTAGAAATTCAATAAACTTCAAATTGAGATGACATGGGAGCTACAGTTAAAACAAAACGACAACGGAATCGGAACAGAATTGGAGAAAATTGGGGAATCGTTCCGAAGCGGGGCGGGCTTGTTTGACACCGCCGTTGCAAATCTGTCCCACTGTCAGGCGCCGCGCCTCGCTCCGCGCTCCGCCTCGAGATGGCTGCCAGACAGCGGACGTGATGGCCTGGAGGACGAAGAGGGGGGGGGGGGAGAGAGATACATCGCATTCGGCACACAGACACAAGCTCGCGGCTCGGCGCGTGAAATCTCATCGTGATTAAATTTTGTGACGGCGGTGAGTGTACACAAACACTCCCCCTCACACACACACACACACACACACACACACACACACACACACACACACACACACACACACACACACACACGCACACACACACACACACACGTACACGGAGACTTACTCCCGCTCTTTTACTCTCTCTCTCTCTCTCTCTCTCTCTCTCTCTCTCTCTCTCTCTCCCTCACACACACGCGCGCGCGCACCTGCAGCTTCGTGATGGCAGTTAAACGCGTTGGTGTGTGTGGGCTGGTTATTTCTCGCTCTGTTCACTGCGCTTTTTCCTCCCCCCCCCCTCCCCTTTACCTTGCCCCGCCGGCCTCTAATTTGATTCCTGTCAGTCCGGAAAATTGAGCCGCAGCCCTTCGGCCCGCCGGCCGGCCGGGCCGACAGACCGGTCCATTACCCGCCGCCTTTATTTGGCCGCGTTCAGTCAAACCGAGCGAAAACGAAGAGAAGTCTTTTGCGCCCCTCGCGCGACCCGACCCCGTGACGCGTGCGTACCTGGGCCCTGTGCAGCGGCTGCACTGGGGCCGAGGGGGTAACGATTGGTAAATTTCGTGTCAGCCGGATTAAGGATTACCTCGGATTACCCCGGATTACCCCTAAATTACCTCCGGATTACAACAAAAAAATTCCTGGATTACCTTTGGATTTAGCTGGATTACCCCGGATTACCTCAAAATTTTCCCGGATTACCTCAAAATTTCGGGTTATCCGGATTACGGATTACCAATTTGCTGTCAGCCGGATTCCCGAAGTCGTTACCCCCTCGACTGGGGCGGATTGAAACAGGGGAAGGAGCCCCTCCCCCCCCCCCCGTTTTTGGCACTCAGAAAACCGCCTCACTGCAAGAAAAAGTGTGAATAGTACAACAAATGTACAACAAAAACTGTACAATAAAAACTGTACAATAAACAACGGGGATTGTAGAAAGTACAACGAGAATCG
The DNA here is from genome assembly GCF_012932325.1 of Thrips palmi. Classification (NCBI taxonomy): domain Eukaryota; kingdom Metazoa; phylum Arthropoda; class Insecta; order Thysanoptera; family Thripidae; genus Thrips; species Thrips palmi. Next base: position 1,066,364 of record NW_023144628.1, on the reverse strand, counting down.
TACAAACCACAACGAGGCCTGGACTGCACAGCACTCGTCATGCCGGCTCCATTGTACTTTGTACAACAATTGTTGTACTTTGAAACTACAATAAAAACCTGATAAAAGTTTGCCAGAAATTTCTGTACTTTCGTTGTGGTTTTTTTTTTTTTTTTTTTGCAGTGGCTGAAAGATACGCAAAAGACGACTCTCAGTAGAAAAAACAACGCCTTGCGAGCGGGCAATAAGGGCAACTCTTCACCTCCTTGCCCAGGCCGATTCTGGACCTGGCGGTGGTGAGGGGTGGTGCTGCGCTCGGCGCGGAGTGCATTGTAAAAAATAAAAGGAGAGGGCGCACTGCGGGGCGGGGCCACGCGGGGCCACGCGGGGCGCAGGTGGGGGCGTGTTAGCGAATCAACCCCGTCGTCACGCGCTGTCTTTCTTCATGGAGGTCGAAGACTTCCCCTCCCCCCCTCCGCGCCTTTTACGGCCGGCGGATGGGCGCGTTTTGCGTCGCTCGTCTGGCGTTATCTCGCAAAGGAGCGCCGCGCGGTGGACGAGGCCGCTGCAGTCCAACTTGGACTGCCAGCTCGGTCCCCTCGGCGCGTCGGCGCGTTGGTTCTGCTCAAGCAAAGGTGGTGCTTACTCTGCGCGCCAAGTTGTGTGTGAGGGTGGTTTCCCCGTCTGTGTGCGGCTGCGCCGGGCTGTGCGGCCTGCGGGCCGGTGTTTGTGTGTGTTTGCCGTTTTGAAGGTGGCCACAGCAGCGTGACGCTTTGACGCCCAGCTAGCGTGATAGCCATCAAAAGAGCGAGCACAACGTAAAAAGAGGAGGGGGGGAGGGAAACAAAGAAAGTCCTCTCGTCGAGCAAACACAAAAAAGGAAAAAGAAACTATACATGTGGGAAGATGGGAAAATGAGGCATTGCTCTGTTTGGCAGTGGCGCGCCGTGGCGGGCGGTGCAGGTGGCCGGGACGAGGCCGGCAACCACTTGCCTTGCCTCTCGTCGGCCCCAAAAAAGAGCACAGTGCCGTTGTTGTTGTTGTTGTTGTTGTTGCTGGCACTACTGCTGTTGTTGTCCTTGACACGAGTATTGCGGCCCCACTCACTGGAGTGGAAGACGAGATTCAACGCCAGGAGGCCGGCGAGTCCTTTTCTTTTCGTCCGCAGGTTGCGCCGCCGCGAAATTTTGATTGGCCCTAAGGCTAGCGTTTAGTATTTTTTTTTTCAGATGCTTCTGCCGGCGTGTTGGGTTGGCTGGGTTACGGCGCTGTTTCGGTATCTCGGGCCTGGCGAGGCACCCGCACGTCCTCGGCCTTCTAAAGTGCTGACCTGCCCGAACGGCCCGCAGCATTGGCGGGCATCACTCGACCCAATCCCCCAATCCCGCAGTCCTGCCTCGCTCACATACGGCTTTCCTATGAATTATACAGTCTGTCGGAATATCAGGCCTCGGCGCCTCGGCCCTGAGGCTCGCCCTGAGGCCATCCCCGGGGGGCCGCTCTGCTCGGCTCTGCCATCGGTCTGCCAATCGGCCCAAGCCGAGTTTGGAGGCGTCACGTGGTGTGGCCACTTTATGGGCGCGTCTTGACCTAGCCTCGCCCGAGGCCTCGCCGCTTCGGCCGTGGAACGTCGCCAGGCCGACCCCGGCCGCCCCGACCGCCGCCAGACTCGCCGCCAGACTGCCGCCAGGTGTGCCAACGAAAGTTAACGTGTCATTGAACGGCCGTTGAACTCGCCGCGACAATCGAACGCGGTCAAAGCAATCACTCACAGAAAAATGATAAAGAAACACATCACACACGCGCCAAAAAACCACTCTGCTTTTAACTTGTATTAATTTAATTGATATTAATTTTTAACCGTAAATCCTGGTTATTTCTAAATCTTTTGTTTTCAAACTCGATACTCCCCTGCAACAAGCAGCTATCTACGCTCACTGTCTCGATAACCGACTATCTACGGGCGCTCTCCCGACAACCGGCTATCTACATGGGCTGTCTGGATAACCGACTATCCAACATCGTAGCGAGGTTAGGGTTGTCGTATAACGAAGTATTTTTCTCCATGACACTTAAAGCGACCCGTTTAAACCATACTTAATCTTGCTTTGACAAACTTTTGACAAGTTTTGGTAAAGGTTTTGCGAGGGCAACTTAATTGGTTCGATAAATAAAAGCATTCAATCTCGCGAGGTGGAGAAAGCAGATAGACGGTTATCCAGACAGCTCGTGTAGATAGCCGGTTGTCGGGAGAGCGCGCGTAGATAGTCGGTTATCGAGACAGTGGGCGTAGATAGTTGCTTGTTGCAGGGGGGTATCGAACTGGTTTCCATGACGAAAGAATGTGGCCTCGAACGAAACTCAGTACCGGGAAGAGTCTCCTCTTCCCCTGTCCTCTCGATGTGCAGGTGCCTCTCAGTGTGTCCAGCGTTACAAAAGTGGAGCGCAGCTTGTCGCGGCTTGTCCGCGCCACCTGACGCGGCGCCCTTCAAGTGAGCGATGCGACGCACCATCAGGAAACGGCTTCATCATTGTGATGTTGGCACTTTGCGCGAGCCTCTTTTTTTCTTCGAAATCTTATTGTTTATTAATGGGCTCCGTGACTAATCATCGTGAACCGGGCCAGTTTGGAACCCCGCCGGCGGCTCTCCGCCGCGCGATGGACCCCTGGCGGGCGGGCGATCCTTCCGTTGACTCCGGTGAAGCGATTCCGCACAGTGTCTCGTCGGTCTGTCTCTCTCTCACTCCCCCGCAGGACGTCACGAGGGTGCAAGAGAGACAGCGCCGGATTCGGCATCATCCTCCTGGCGCGCCAGGCGGCGGGGGGCGTGAGTTTTTTTTTTCGCAGCGATCGAGGCGCTTTAATTACTAAGTAAAGTAAGCACACTCTGCAGGTTATCAATCAGCTCCGAAATAAAAGGGGGACGGGAGATAAAGCTCCGGAGGGAAAAAGAGAAAGGAGGGACGGTGGCGGGAAAGCAGCGGAGATCGCGGCCCCGACAAGAAAGTTTTTTCCCTTAGCCGATTTTGTGTCGCAGGTCGAGGCGTCATCCATTAATTAGGCTGACACTCGAGAGGCGCGCCCCAACGCCAGAAAGGCGTTCCGAAGGCGTTCCGAAGGCGTTCCGAAGGCGTACCAAGGTGCACCGAAGGCGTTCCGATGGCGTACCAAGGCGCACCGAAGGCGTTCTGAAGGCGAACCAAGGCGTACCAAGGCGCACCGAAGGCGTTCCGAAGGCGTACCAAGGTGCACCGAAGGCGTTCCGATGGCGTACCAAGGCGCACCGAAGGCGTTCTGAAGGCGAACCAAGGCGTACCAAGGCGCACCGAAGGCGTTCCGATGGCGTACCAAGGAGCACCGAAGGCGTTCTGAAGGCGAACCAAGGCGTACCAAGGCGCACCGAAGGCGTTCCGATGGCGTACCAAGGTGCACCGAAGGCGTTCTGAAGGCGCACCAAGGCGCACCGAAGGCCTGCATGTCGGCAACTTTGTCAAGCTTATCGGCCCTTAACCTTGACCAGCGAGTAACGCCGAGCGGGTGGAGTGCGGGCTGAGTGCGGCCGAGTGTGGGTGGCCGCTGCAGCTATAGCGCCCGCTTGGCTGGCACCGACCGCCGCCGAAGCGAAGGCCGGCGCGTGGTTGAGGGGCCCGGCCAGCCTCTCCCCGGCACCGCTCGATCGGAACGTACGAGGAATCAGCGCGGGAATGGCTGCATGCCTGCCTCGAGCGGCCCCGAGCGACGCCCGCCAGGACCTGATTAGGTCGTTGCTGATTTCACGGCGCCACGAGCACGCCGTCAAAATTCAAGAAAGAAGTTGGGAAAGGGGAAAGTTGGTGGCGGGCGGCGCTAGCTCGCTCTAGCTCGCTCTGGCTAGTGGGGGAATGAAGCGGAGCGTTCTTTCTTTCGGCCCTGCGGCCCTCCGGGTCTGCGGTTTCCCAGGCGGGGCCGCATGGCCGTGTGCGGCGTGGCTACGGAGCAGCCTCGCACCGCGCTTTTTCCCCGCCAACGCGCCATCATCGCGGAAACCAACCTAGTCGCTGTTTATTGGCGATCGCCGGACTTTCCAAACGCACCATTAGTCCCAAGTGGGGCCGTGCCGGGCCGTGCTGCCTCGCGGACCAACTGGAGCGCGCTGGCCACTCGGCGCCACTCGGCGCCACTCGGCACTCGGGCACGCAAGGGAGCGGCCACGACGCAGGCCGAGGCGTTCGCTCTTTAGTGCCGGGAGGACTAAAGTTATAAATTGTGCAAGGGCCGCCCGCTCACCGCAGTGGATACATCCCCCAGGGCTACGAAGGCCTCTTGTGTGCGTGTGTTGGTGCGTGTATTCATGAAAGAGTAAGGTGTCTGGGGGCCGCCTGCTCCCCTTCTCAATAAGTGTACAGTGTATCGCGCTGACTGTTTCCCGTCGTATCGCTCCGCCGAGGCCCCGGCCTGGCCGCGGCCTCGGCTCGAGACGGCAAATTGAAACGACAAAACGTCTCTGCCGGTGACGCCGCTAGTGAAAGATTTGGTGGTGTCATGTGCGGGCTCGCTGTCGCGAGTGTGAGTGTGTGTCGCCCCTTCCATTCCCCGAGGCCCTGATCCGCGAGCCAAGTTTCTTGTCCTTCTCCGGCCCGGGCCCCGACCGCCCCGGCCGCCCCGGCGTGACGTACACTCAAACATAACTCCGAGCTGTCGCCGCCGCCGCCTCGCGCTCTGCCTCGCTCTGCCTCGCCATCCTTCAAAGCAGAGGGCCGGGCCGCCGGGCCGCGGTCTCGGAACCTCGTCCCCGGGTCTGGCCCCGGCCCGGCCTGGCCTATCCATGCCCTGGAGCCTTCGCCATGCCCCGGGGCCCCTGCTTTGCCGCCGCGCCGGCCGGGCCCCGCCCTGGTCGCCATGCTCGCCGTGCCCCCGGAGGCAGAGATCCCAACGGAGAGCCGGCAAGCCGTCTCAGCGATGATGCCAATGTTTATCTGGACCATCCACTGTTCCCCGATTCGATTTCCCGGATGCAATAAAACACGGCTGTTCCATGCACGGCAAGACCTCACCACTCGCCCGTTTCGCTGCCGGCCAAGCAAAAAGAAACGGACTATAATCCAAACAGTGTGCTAGCTGAAAGGTAGGTTCTCCAAAGGAATCGTTCCAAAGCTTTTCATTGACATTTTGCTCCTAGAACGGAGAGAAGTGCGGCAGATCCTCTGCCCGCCTCGCCTGGCTCCAACCCCGAGTCCGGTGCTTCCTGTTTGCTTCCAAGTGTAGTTGACACATCCGGTGGTAGGAACATTTGGGACGCTCGGCTCCCCATGTGCGACCTGCGCGTCTCCGGCCGGCCGAATTTCCTGTTCTGTGATGACACCACCATGCCGACGAGGACTAGCCGCACCCCGGGGATACCATCGCTGTTTCCGGCTTGGGGTCGCTCAATTATTACGCGGCTTTTTACCATCGTTCTGTTCTTGTTGCTCCTTTTGGACTCACGACAAAAACGGTTCCCAGTTTTCCCAGGAACGCAATGCAAAATCGTCACAAAAGGCTAAGTGCGAAAACAAGGAAATGTTTTTGCCGTGCTGACAGTGAGTTCAAGAGGGACAGAACGCGTAATAGTAAGTGAGTGAACCCCCTTGCAGACGCACCGGGTTGAACTCGGGTGAACTGCGAAGAGAGTGAGCAAGTGTGAGGCAACGGAAATGGGTTCCAGCACGAAAAAAGAAAAGTAATTGTACTACCGCCTCCAATACACACCCAGTTCCTTGAGATGCACACGGCCAAAACGCTTCCTGGTTTTCCCTGGTAGCTTATGTTAAGGGTACAGGCGATTTCCAGGGAGTTCCTGGGAAAACCAGGAACCGTTTTTGCCGTGTAGGTGCACCGCAAGCATCAGGGCGCCTTCCCCACTTTCCCGCTTTCCTCTGCAACGCTGTTGAGCGCCCATTCCCGTGACGCGACCGCGGTTCCACGGGGCACGGCTGGCACACTGAAAAACCAAACGTGGTCCAGACGGCACCACTGGTGTGGTCAGATGGATGCCATTTTGACCACATCAGTTGGTGTGGTCTAGACCACGTTTGACGACGTATGGCGTGGTCTAGACCACGTTTGGCCACGTTTGGTGTGGTCTAGACCACACCAAAGGCACCAAACGTGGTCTAGACCACACCAGCTGGTGTGGTCAAAATGGCATCCATTTGACCACACCAGTTGGTGCGGTCTAGACCACGTTTGGTTTTTCAGTGCAGGGCTCGCCGCGGCTGTGCGAGCGAGACGGAGAAAGAGAGACTGCAGCAGAGTGCCGCGAGCACGGCCCACCTCATGGGATATGCAGCATTGACTCTGCATCGCCTGGCGCGCCCCGTCCCGCCCCGTCCCGCCCGACCACGTTTGCTCAGCAGTGCCTGGAAGCAAACTAGAGGGCTAGTGGTCGCAAGGCCAAAGCCTCTCCCCCACCCCTCTTTGCTGCCGGCGCCGGGCTGGCTGCTTGGCTGGCTGCTTGGCTGGCTGTGGCCCTCTTGATTACGACACCGCGAGTTCAAAGGACCTTCATGCAGGATGGCCCATCCACGCACCTTGCGATAATCTGCCGTCCTTTACCCTCACTTCCGCAAACTCACACAACATGCGAACTCACACAGCAACGCCGCGGCCCAGCCAACGCCGGCTCCAAACCGGGAAAGGAATAATTTATTTGGCGATGGCCGCATCGCGTGATGAATGCAGACGCCGCATATTCATGGTTTGTTTGTTAAGCGGCCCGATATGCATCCCCAGTTGCCTTGCTGCCCTTGGCCTTGCGTCTGACTAGCAGACAACATGTCTTTCCCTTGCGAAAAATAAAATGAAGCAACACCAACAGATTCATGACAATTGTGTACAACCGCAGGCATGCTACGGGTCAATACGGACAGCGCTAATTTCGGAATTACAATTTTGCAGTACAACCGGGTGCTGGGCATCTTCCCCGCTGCTACTCTCTAAAGTTGGGCCGCATTGTCATTCCGAGTTTGGAGCGAATCTTTTTCCGGTTCTGAATACCGCGGGCTGCCGGGGGGACAAAGCACCTCCAGTCACGAACAGCCGAGGCACAGTCTCTCCTTGTCCTTGTCGTTTTTGCGATGGCTGGGGTCTCACTCTTTTCAACAATGTTTAAGTACCTTTGCTGTCCATATTTTCGACAGATTCGTAAGCAATGAACAATCAATGCACATATTAGAATTGTGCTCAAATATTCATAAAATTGCACCTTATTTATGCACAAACCTGTGCATAACTTACATTTGTCCAAATACGTCCCAACTTATGAACAAATAAGGCTACTTCGTGCCTAAAAAAACACAAAACAATCAGCATTTACTGTGAGCGTTTCTGTACAATTTTGTCAGTATAGCTAATTTTAACTTTTTCGACCCCCTCACTAGTGGAAACCACTAACCCCGTGTGGCTGCGTGTGTTAGGGGCGGACAATGAGGGGCGTGGCAGGAAGCGCAACGCTCGTTCCGTTTTATGGAGGCAATTCAATCGGCAACAACAGCGTGTAGAAGAAATATTCGGCCAGTGGCGCGGCTGGTCGGCAGGACTCTCATTAGCGACCTGCCGCTTCCAGAGCAACGGACGCCTGTGTCGCAGTGCAGTGCCGCTTTTCCTGCTCCTGCGGACTGATTTCGAGGGTCATCCTCGTCGTTCTGTCTCCCTCGCACCTGCACGTGACACCCCATGAGTGCGAGAGAGACAGAGCGACGAACGCGACGCGCAGTCCTGTTCGCCTCCACGGAAGCTGCGCCCGGGTGCCGATTGGAGCCGCCAGGCCTGCATGATTAAAGGACTTCCGGAAAGCTACTTTGCTACTTTGCAGACGCGGGCCGCGGCCCGGCCGGGAGGGAAGACGAGGCCGACGAGGGTGAGACTGGCAGACACTCGAAGCGATGAGCCGCTGTGCTAACGGCGTCCTCGGTGTTTGTGCTCCCAATGAATGCAGTAGATGGCGCCACCTCTGGGCCTCGTTAGCAGCCCCTTGTTTCGCGGAGAGGCGCACGCACACACTCGAACACTCACACACACTCACTTCCACGCTGTCTGAAACACACACACGCCGTGTCCCTCTAACACACGCACTGACACACACACAGATAGGCCTGGGCGATTAATCGATTAATCGAAAATAATCGCGATTATTTTGTTAATCGTCCGATTATTTCAAACCCTCGATTAGTGGTTCGGTAATCGAAGTATTGACCGATTATTTAACGATGATCGATTATCGATTAATCGTCTCTTTATCGGACATCCTATCCATCACCTGATCAAATTCTGAGCGGAAACGTCTTAAAAAGTTTTCAGTTAAGGCACAAAAGCTGTCACAGACACTCGGCGTTGCGCCAATGGTTTCCCTAACCTCTTATTACATGCTATTTTCACAATAGTACGAGTATTTACCTTTATTTGTCAATTTCCAAATAATTGATTTCTCCCGATTAATCGTTGATTTTCGATTAATCGTGTACGTTTTCGATTACCGATTACCGAACTGCTAATCGACACCAATCGCGATTATTTTATTCATCGGCCGATTACGATTACAACCAATAATCGCCCAGGCCTACACACAGAGGCAACGACTCATGCCCGGATCTGCGGCGCACGGTGTCACGCACTGTGCCGCCGCATTCGATTCCGCCTATCGCGTGGTTATTTATTCCCAGCGAGCTTCCCCACGCCGAGGGAGACACTCTACCCAAAACGGGCGCAGTATGGTACATTCAGTGAACCCTGTCCTCGCCGCCCTCAAAGGAAAGTTAAACAGCCACAGCCCCACTGGGGGCCTCATTGTCCGAGTGCTGTTCCGGTGCGTTATAAGGGTTCGATCTTTTGTTTTGCTCGTTGTTTCGAGGCTGTTTGCCACACTCATGATGGCACCAAGAAAAGGCCTGCATAGCAAAGGGTCGCCGCGAGGACAGGATTCACTGAATGGACCATATGAGCCGGACTCGGTTGTTTTTGTTGTCCCCCTTTCCCTCTCCTTTATCTGGCCCCTTCATTTCCCCCGCTGTGTGTCTTCTTCCCAGAAGTCCCGCCCGCCCGACGCCTTCCTGTGCACGGAATCACGCCCGCCTTTCATCCAGGACCCCTCCGGTACAGCCAGGCCGGCCGAGTGATTCTGAGACGTCGCGGTCGTCGCACTGCCTCCCTCGCACCCGAGGGGGTAACCACTCGCGTAATACCCTGTACACAAAAACCGTGTATTACGCGTAATACACGTGCTCGTTATACCATTTTTGGGTCGAAAGTGCCAAATTTTGGCATTTTAGGGCCGTAATACACGTGTAATACCCCCGTAATACAGCGTAATACCGAGTAGTCTGTACACGATTTCTTGAAGTGTTTACCCCCTCGCTCGCACCCGCACGGGACGCTCCACGAGTGCGACAGAGGCGGAGCCTCGGAACGCCGCTTCAGCTTGCAGGCCCAAGCCAACCAAGGCCGCTCATCCCTTCCATGTCATTTCCTCTTGTCATGTTTTCACGCGGGAAGAAGTTGGAGCCACGGAATAAGAATGGCCGCCGGCAAGCCGCGCGGGCATGCCTGGTGGTGAGCCCGCAGGCATCCGAACGGGGAAATGAGAAGAATTAAGCTGCCTGTTGGCCGTGATTTAAACAAACACCCTATCGCCACTAGAGCCAGGACACGCCAGGCCCGGCCAGGCCACGCCAGGAAGTGTGCAAAGAGGGAGGCCCAAGTCGGCGCCCTTGTTGACGTCTTATTGACGCAACAAGTTGCCCGCGCCGTCATTCGTTTTTCAACTTTGTTTTTCGTCCCTCGGGGCGTTTTGCTGTTTGTACCGTGACGGTCTCTACCTCGCCGTCTCATAAATTATCTCGGCCCCGGCTCGGCCAGCGCAGACTGCAGGTCTCGGCTTGGTGGTCGTGCCGTCGCGTTCGCCACAACCCCTCCAGCTCGGCGACGGCGCGGTGGCACCCTCGCGGTCTCGACAGCCTTAATTTCGCCAGCTTACGCCGGCCACAAAGCCGTATCCTCACGGAGATCGCAACTTGCTCGGTTTGTCGTTCGCCGTCTGCTCATTCGCTGTGAAAAGAGAAAGAAGTTGTCATTTCGTAACAAAACGGTCGGTGTCATTTACACATAGCTTTAAAAATGATATCGACTTTTTCAATAGATGACATTTTTTATCGAATGCACGGGCCCTACAACAATGTTATCAACTGGTTTGACAACATCGTTGTAAAGACAATCGGCTTTAAAATTGTTATCAAGGGGCAATCATTTTTTTTACAAAGTACCCGCCTTGCACCGCGAGTGAACAGCAGCGCGTCAGAACGAGAACGTCTGACTTCCAGCAACTACTCCGGGCCTGTGCGTTGGGCTGACGGTGTGGCGGCCAACTCCGTGCTTCCTGACCGCATCGAGTTCACACTGCCATGAACAGAGCTGTCCGGAGTCGGCTTTATTTGGCCAGTCTTCCTTGAAGCGGCGCCTGCGGTCGGCTGGCGGCTTCCGATGCGGTGGCGGTCTCGCTTCGCGTGGCGGGGCTGGCGTGTTGCGCCCTGGCCGAGGCCCTGCTGGCCTAGCCGAGTCCCTCTTGCCACCCCGGCCTCTGCGCCGCTTCCACAATGAGTCTTTCGACTGTCCGCGCGATTCCCGCACTGCACTGTCGCGAATATTTCATGAGCTGAGAAAGTTAAGTTTCCGCCCAGCCGGTCCTGACGGGGCTCCTTGTCGCCCATTCCCCCTCTTCACAATGCTGGGGTGGGACTCGCTGATGATGGTGATCTTCATGAACTGGGGTGTGGCCGAGGCGTGGCCGAGGCGTGGCTCACTGCGAACTTCTCCGCAAGCAGCAATTAGCGCTATTTGCAAGCAGAGCGCTCGGGCCAGCGAGAAGCAGGTAGCTGGGAAATCCGTTTCGAGCAGTGCATCGACTGCTGAGGACGGGCAGAGGCCGTTGCGCCACACTGTTAGCTGGCAGTGTAATAAATTTCCCTCAAATACGCGACCGTGCCACGTCCATCACTCAACGTCATGCGGGAGTGGGAGGAGAGGGGGGTTGTCGAGCAAACTTGGTTGAGAGTGTACCGGAGTCATTATCATCACAGTAGGCCGTCTCGAGCAGCCTTAAGGCGATGTGTCAAAAACGAAGCCACTCAAATTGCGCAAGCAAATTCCGCTGCGCCTACCATGGCTTGAGTAGCACTGCCACGGAAGGGGGCAAAAGAAAGGCGACTTTGTAAGGAAAAACATTGGCAACCCTGTGGCGACCGAGTTGGATACTGTGATGAAAGATTGAAACACTTCAAAGCAAAATGGCAACGCTGCACCATTACATCGGCATTGCTGTTGATAAGCCAATGTGAACGAAGTGATGAACATGTTGGAAAGGAATGATTTAAACGTAGCTGGACACGTGGAACACCACCAGATATTGGCAACTCTGTTAGGTTTATATAGGCCTCGTTTCAATAGACCCCTTACACAGCAAAGAAGTTGGCTACACTGCGCGGCAGACACTGTCAACATGGCGGGGAAAACGCGCCGGGCAGATGCTGCGCCACGGTGCACGCATTCCTCGTTACCATGTTAATGCTTCCGCCGCCGCGGCATGGCGGGGCCGTCGTCTTTGCGACGCCACATGCAAATCACCGCCCTTGAGGCCCAGGGCCCAAGAGAGAGAGAGAGAGAGAGACGGGCTGATTCGTACATGCGGAATGGCCTGCGACACACAGCAGCTTGCAGCCCCATCAAGATGGCTATCTGGCCCGAGTGTAATTTCCTGTCGACTGCAGTTTTGTTTGCATGGGCCTGCGCGGCTGCGCGGCCCGAAAGTGCACTGCCCCGCAGTTGGTTCTCTTCAAGCGGCCGGGTTTGTCTAGGCGTTCGGGTGGTCTGGGTTGCGACCGTGACGGGAGTGCCTCTCCAGTTGGACGTCTTCTGACCTTCACAGTTGTTCGTCTCCTGACATCTTTATTTGTACGTCTCCTGACCTCGCCTGTTGTACTTCTCCTGACCTCTCCAGTTGTTCGTCTCCAGACCTCTCCATTTGTACGTCTCCTGACCTCTCCAGTTATTTGTCTCCTGACCTCTCCAGTTGTAACTCCTCGGCTGTACCGTTCCCGGTTTTGCTCCCCTGTCGTGTCTTCCAAACGGTGTCTCTCCATTCGTACCTCCGCTCGCGGCGGTGTGCTCTATCGCGATAGCGTAAGACGAAAAAATGTGTCGCGTCGGGAACTTGGGCCACGCGTGGTGCGGGTCACTGCAGGGCGTCGACACACGCCGATCTGCGTGCGAACGACCCTCAATGCTCACACGCTGCTACCGCGACACGCGCTCACGAGGTGGCAAAAGTTTGTCAGCAAACCCCAGCCACTGATAAGGATTCCTGCAGTGGCCGTGTCACGTGCACCGAATCACACGGAATGGGGAGAGGGGGCGAGCTCCGAAGTGGAATCAAGGATGAACACGGGGTGGGGCGGCGGGCAAGCGGCCAGGGTAGGGGCCTTATTCAGGGCCTCGGGGGCTTATATTGAGGGACTTGGGGGCTTCTTGAGGTATCTGGGGGCCTAGGCCTGCCAAGACCCGCCCAGGCCCGCCCAGGCCCTAAGGGCGCTCCGGCCTTGCCAGTCGGAGGAACAGGACTACGAGATGCCATGCGCGCGTTAGTTGATGCTACATCCCAGTGGAACTGCGGGCGGGCCCAGGGCGGGCCCAGGGCGGGCGCCTGGATGAGTGAGACCGTTGCCGCTGTTTGCGGCGGTAAGAATGGTTCGCAGCCTCCCCCTCTCCGCCCCACCCGGCTGCGGCTTGCGGTGAGTGGTCAGAGCCAAAAGCACGGAGATGCTGCAGCTCGTCGACCCCCTAGTTGCTGGGCGTCAGGAAGCGGCAGGGTGAACGTACCACGCTGCCAACTTTTGTCATTATAATCATCATTATTTCGTTGGGGAAAGCGCGGCGCTCTCCCGACTAGCCGGGAAGAAAACTGTCTCGAGATGAAAAGAGCAGCGTGTTTGGGGTTTTTATAACGAAGATGATATTTTTCCAAAGGAATCCGTCGCGGTGAATTTCTGGCTCTGCGTTCCTAGGACTGTATCCGCGCTGTGCAGCATTCAGCCGACATCAATCGCTGTGGTATTCCAACGACTCGGTATTGTTGGTGTGGGTCCTTGTCGGAGCACGGCTGGCAGCAAGGCAGGCTCGGGGGCTGGAGGGAGGCGGCAAGGCACGCCGAGGGCTGAATGGTCCATTGGGAGGAGTATCGCCATTCTGAGAACATCGCGAATGACTGTCCCGTTTCCCGCGCGTTTCGAACGAGGTTTCTGCGGCCTCGGCGTAGCAAACAAACGCCAAAACGTCACTTTCCTCAAAAAGACAATCGGGTTTTGCCTCTTTTACTGCCCGTGTTTTGCAAGTCTGCCAGCAGCGGCACCCTGTCCAGCCGCTGACAGCCAGTGCGACGCCGAGGTCACGACGCACTACATCTCGCCCGTGGCGATGAAGTCGGTCGCTCAATAAACCATGAGATGGAAACGACAAAACAATGGGCGCGATGGATTATGCGCACTTCGCGTCGGCTGCCTGCCGAATAGCGGCCGCCGACCGTGACGCGTGTAAACCTTGCAGCAGCAGCCCCACACACGGCCCGGGCCGCAATTAAAAGTCACTTAGGTCGACGTGGCGCTCCGCAAAGTAGCGCGGAGAGCGCGGTCGGGCCGCTTTTTTGCTGCGACCACCGTGTGATTTGCCTAAGCACCCAGCGCTCGGCCCGGCCCCGGCCTGACCACTGGGTGGCGACTGCCTCCGCGGAAAGAGTAGCCCCAACACGTCGCTCCCTCCGGCCGCCGCTAATCCGTCCTGCCGAGCCCAGCCGCCTCGAAGCTCTAAGACGGGGGCTTATTGATAGAGCGGCGTCTGTCTTACCTCGCCACTACCCTGCAGGCCAGCGAGCTGGCTCCTCGGCTGGCTCAGGGTACCCAGCGACCCTCATTTGCTCCGCCCTCGGCGCGCACCAGCTGTTGGCGTGACTAACCGACCACCACCGCCAAGCTGTCCCGCATTCTCGACGAGACCCCTACAGTGGGCCGAAAGACCGGCGGAGGCGAACACGACACTAGATGCGTTTTGAGATCCAGAGTCGCTAACGGGACTTTGACCGAGCGTCAGACCCTACCAATGGATTCCTAGTTCGGAAAGGAATCCATCGGTGTCACACGTACTGTTCGAGTCCCATGAAGCGACTCTGGAGCTCAAACGCGTCAGGGACTTTGACTGCCTCAACCGGTTTTCTGGCTCACTGTGCCCCGCCGGGTAGTGTGGCTCTGCGGGGCGCGCACCTTTCCACTGGAACGCCTGCCCTGGCCGATGTATGTGACGCTATCGGTGTCAGCGTAGACTGCTCATCACTCACGGCTCTGCTTGCTCTGCTTCCGCCATCGTCATCCCATCTCGGTTCCGCTTGCGCTGCAGCGCGTGGAGCGCGTGGTGGGGATGTGGATTCCATTCCTTTCCCGACGTGACCTCGCCGTCTTCCTGGTAACTTTGGCCCCCTCCCCGGTCCGAGTGCCGCCGTGCCGCCTCGGTCGTCTCGCACAGCAGACAAGGGCTGCGCCCAGGCTGCGCCCAGGCTGCGCCAGCTTTTCAGTTTCGCATCACGTCCGAACATGAATGGGAACGAAACAAATACGAAAACAAAAAAAATGGTTCTTGCCATGCTGCGTACCTTGCCGGTCCGTGCCGAGTGCGTCCTGGTCCCCCGCACCGCCACTGCGCTGCCACCGCGACGTGAGACGCGACGAGGAAAAGCCGCAAGAAAAGGGATCCGGCAAAAGCACGCGTGCTCGGTGCTGAAACCCGGCCGAAAGTGACCGCAATGGAACGACAATTACGACACGCTGCTGCCGCGCTAACAAAGCCTATCCGCCGCGGGGGGCGTCGTCGGCCGCGTCGTCGGCCGCGTCGTCGGCCTCCTCGTCGTCGTCCTCGTCGTCAGCGTGTGCCCTCATTACCGCCTGAGGTCGTCTCGACCCGTCCGTGCCACATGAGAGAGGCCATTTAATGATGCCGGTGCGTGAGCGAGACAGAGACAGCGAAGGGCTCTGCCGGCTGGGGGATCAGCCCAAGTCCCTTTCATGTCGGACACCCAATTACCAGCCAAGATCTCTGGCGATGTCGTGGCGGCAGAGCGTCGCAGAGCTGCGGCGCGAAGGAGACCTGGGAACTGGCCCCGGGGCGCCCCGACGGCCCGGGCCTTATTGGCGACTTGAGATTGGCTGCTGCGGCGACGCGGCGTCACGTCACGTGCACGGCCTACGAGGCCAGGCCTACGAAGCCGGGCCTACCAGGCCGAGGCCCGGGCACGCACAGACCAATCACCATCGATCCCATTAGAATCCCCCCTGGCAGCGCAGTGCGTGCGTGTGTGTTTCTTGCCGGGAGCGGGCGAGTTCACGAAGAAACAGGGCGGGCTAACTGAGCTGCAAAACATGCATGGCTGCATGGCAAGGGAAGGCAAGCACGCCGACTTGAAGTGCACTCTGCCTTGTAGCGCGCGCTCTGTGCGCCGCCCTCTCTGTGCAAGCACCTCCCCCTCCCCGAAGCACGCACACGCCTAAACACGTACGGACACACACACGCATACACACACACACACGCCCGCGCGAAGTCAGCCTGCGCGTGATCTTGTTAACCACAGCCGCACGGATGTGAGCCTTAATTCGCGTTAAGGGGGCACCCAAGCCGCACTCGCACTAAGGACCCCACACACTCTGCCACACTGGCCGGGGCGGGGCGGGGTGTAGCACGGTGTGCGCGAGAGGCAGTGGCTTAACGGAGGCAGGGACCTACTTTACCCCTTAAAACAAAAACATTTCCATTTCTCGCTTGGATGTAAGTCCCGCCGCTGCGCGCTGGTCGGGCCAGGCAGGCGGACGCTCCGCGGTTGCTGCTCGACACTGTTCGACGCGAGGGGGCCACCACCCCCGTAATCCTGTGTACAAATTGGCTGGTAATATCTGGTAGTCCATGGCGTAATCACGTAATCCTTGACAAAATTCTGTCATTTTTCAACGTTTTTAGTCATTTTTCAACGTTTTTAGTCATTTTTCAACGTTTTTGAGCCATTTTTCAACGTTTTTGAACCAATTTTCGAAAATTTCACGCGTCATCCCTAGTAAATTTCCCGTAATCCCGTAATCTTGTGTACGCCTGAAATGAGAGTGGTGGCCCCCTCGGTTCGACGCCATTTTCCTCTTCCGAGTCCGGTCGGTCCGGTCGCAACAACGAAAGCACAGCTGAGTCGCTGGCGCCAAGCTGGCAAGCCATGGCGGACTCACCGCGGGGCGTTTCCAGATATTAGTGTTTGCAGAGGGATCCCGAGCCGTGTATTTTGCTTCCGCAGACACGGGAGTACCTCCGTCAGCCCCCCGCCCCGGCGGCCCCGGTGGCCCCGGCACCACTGACATCCCCGTCATGTTTCGTGGCTCGTCGGGCAGGGACCCGCCTGCGCTGCCACGGCCTGCCATGGCCTGCCACGGGTCCTCTCCACCCCGCCGCGCCACGCCCCTGGTTTCGAGGCCGGAGTGCACACAGACTGCACCAACTCGAGACACTGGTTCATGATCACGTCCGTGTTCACACGAGCGGGCTGCCCGCACAGCGCCTTTTTTGCGCCACACGGCTGCCCTGATGCGCTGGCGGCATCATGCAGACCGCGGCATTTGTGACGTGTCTATACAGGTGATGCAAACCGCAGCTGAATCTGCATCGTTTTGCAACAGCACAACCCACACACTTATCATCTTACGATGGTAACGCGAACGTAACATACGCTGAAATCAAAACATGCGTATTACGCTGAAATGTCATCGTACTACAATCGCAATCAACGTACCTTACGTTGACAACGTGCGTAATACGTTGAAAACATGCGTATTACGTTGAAAATCCTGCGTACCTTACGTTCACATTCGTGCGTATTATGCAGGTTGGAAATTGGTCGTACCTTACGATGGAAAATCATCGTATTACGCACGAAAACCAACGTAAGATGATAAGCGTGCAAGGCGCGGCCGCGTTTTAAGAAAGTAACAGGCGTACCTTTATTGTTTACATTTGTGCGTGCAAATTGTGTCTCAGAGCCGCGATTGTGTGAGGGCTTGGCTCGCCTCCAAGATATTTACCTGGACTACCTCGTTGGCACAGGTAGGGCGCGGCATGCACAGCGATGCTAAGCTCACCCCACTCCGCGCCGCACCCCACCCCACGGCCTCGTACGTTCCCCACCCCGCCCCGGACTCCAGATGATTTCCCCAGCCAAGCCCGTGCACGCCCGTGGGGTGCCCAAGGCGGAGTCTCCAACTCGCGACGCCAAAGCCCCTCGCCAGCCACTAGATGCGGCGGACTGGACCGGCGGGGGCACAGCCAGCTGCAGGTCACCACGACTACGCTTGGACCAACCCAGTGGCGGCATGTTTAACACTGGGAAAATGAATTTCGGGAATTCGTTAAACTAATTTTGAAGAAAAAAATGGAAAGAATTGTGAAACTTTCGCTGCATTTCCCGAATATAATCGGAAAATTAAATATAAGCGGTCGCTTTCAGCTCACAGCCGCATCATTTGGAAGATAACTGGTGGGTTGTTACAGAGGTGCACTCTTTTGACGCACGGTAAAAACGGTACCTGGTTATCCCAGGAACCCTATGTTAAAGGCAGGTGATTTCCAGGGAGTTGCTGAAAAAAAAAACAGGGACTGTTTCCACCCTGCAGGGAGTGGGAACGGCTTGCCAAAAGCTCCGCTCTAAAGCCGCAGGCCTTTAATTTGTGCATGAGTGCGCTCGGGAGGGGAGGGGATGCAAGGTGGCGGCGCTATAGATGCTGGCGAGCGGATTGTGACCGTATCTCAGTGCCATGTTTTGCGTTGCCACCCCCGTATGTTTATGAGTAACATTAGGCTGCGGTAAGCTCGCCGGGCTTGGCCCTGACACCCCTTTCTCCCATCCCCCCTGACGCCGTGAGTTAGAGGCTGGATCTGGTAAGATGCGCTGGGCGGCCCCAGGCGTGCCACCATCACGCCCCGTAATATGGCTATTAACTCTATCGCGGTGTCAGTGCAGCACGGCTACATTATCGCCCTATTTATCGCGTTTGTTTATGGCGAGTTCTTAGTCATAGGCGATGGCGCGTGTATTATTCACAACGTGCATGCGACGTTCGACGTGTTGAGGGCCTTCCCGGCGGGGCTCTGCCTGGCTCCGCCCGGCTCTGCCGGTGGCGCCCTGTGGGGCTGTGGCGTGACGTCAAACGGCCAGTTAGGTTTAATTAATGATGAGCACCCTACAAAGGCCACGAAATAGGGAGAGCAAAAAAAAGGGGCGCTGCCACCGGGACTTGAACCCGATACATCGCGCGCCAGTTAATTTGAGCTTTGTTTGCGCGCTTTGGCGTGACGCGCTGATTCGCATTGGCACCTCGCTTGGCGCGTTGCCAGCGCTGGCAATCGAACGGGGGCCCTATGAGGACGGCCGCACGCCATTCGTCACCAGCACGCCGCCAGCACGCCGCCAGGACGACTTCGACGACCAGTGCAGCAAGTCGAAAACGTGGAGCAGACTGCGCTGGGCCCCGTGATTGCGTGTGCAGTCGGGCCCAGTCGGGCTGGAGGTTGGCTGCACTCCAGCAGGCGGGCTTGAGGACGAGAGGGAGTGGAGTGGGGGCGGGGGTCCTTATTTTCATCAGCCCCACCCTTTTCGTCACAAACAGGCCCAACGGGCAGGGGGCGGCTGTAATGGGGATCTCTTAGCTAAAATATCACCCAATTCGGCGCTGGGCCGGGAGGCCTGTGCCACGCCGCGTCTTGCCAGATTGCCTCATTAGAATTTTATTCGACAGGCGGCATTAATCCGGGGCTTCGAATACGGCGTCAGCTGCTTGACGGCCTTCGTCGAGCCCCGGTAGACGGCTAGACGCGCTGGGACGCGGCCTGCGGCGCGCAGCCGTGCGTGCCGTTGGCGCCCGCGGCGTGTGCTGCCACGGCTGCAATGTAGGCAATGCGACGCCCACCCTGCAGGGCCCTGGCCTGGCCCTGGCCTGGCACGGCTGCCTCAGGGCTTCGTGCCTGTGGCGCCGCAGTGGCACATCCCCCACCCCTCCCGACAGCTTTCACTTTCCGATGATGCCTTTCTGTGTGTGTATGTGTGCGCACGCACGAGCGCGTTTCCGCCACCATTGGGCAAACACGCACTGGAAGAATGGGCCTCTGGCGGCCGCGCCGCTACGCCGTTGGGCCGCTAGGGGCGCCTATGCTGCCAGGCGCAGCCATGCTGCCCACCCCGAGCGCTTGTCGGTGTGTGTGTGTGTGTGTGTATGTGTGTCGACGGGGTGGACACTGCCGAGTCGGTAAACATACATTAGGCCGTCGTTGTCTGAACGGTACCCGTGACTTACCGGATCAAACAGTTTTACCCTGATCCTAGGGGTCGGCAATTCGCGTTGTGTGACACGCATACACAAACAGGCAGAGTACCGCTGGCTGGACTGCGCTTTAGAGCCTTGCCCCGGTCGGTCCAGGTCAGCATCTGTGAATGTAAGAGCTTTACTTTGTTGTGCAAGGCTGTGAAGTTGACGGTCCATTTTCGGCACCGAATGACGACGAAAATGATAGCGAAATTGATAATGATCGTAAAATGATGCCCCGGTCAAGTCAAGGTCTCGGATATAATGACTCGGAGGCGTTCGCTTCGCCTGAGTGCCCCCCCCTTGAATGGAAATGACGAGATTGTCAAACTGGGATGCCGCCCCGCTGCTGCCCTGCCGCCCCCTGCCGCGGAGGCTGCCGAGGCTGGGGCGCCCTGCTGGGGACGGGGTAGGCGACCCAATACGAATGACATGCTTGAGATTCCGCATTGAGGCCGTGATTTCGCCCAAATTGCATTTTATTGTTGTGCTGGGGGCATTAATCCGGCAGAATGGGCCACTGTTGCTGCGAGCGGCGCGGCGGCAGCGTGTAGTGCGGCCGCACAATGGCCGCTCGTCTAGCCGGCCTCAAATCAATATTTATTCAACTTATGGAAATTTCTTGCGCTTGCCTCCGAATCCCTCGCCGCGACTCCCTTATATCCCACCACCCACGCTCTCCGATTTCTCGTTTGCGACAGTGTGTGCGTGTATGTGGGGACATCAGGGAGACGAGTCGGCGGCGGTTGCCGCCCGTAGTTTTTTCGTCGCCGAGACGCCCATAAGTGGTCTCAAGGAATGAAAATAAAATATTGATGACCCACTCGACTTTGTGTGTGTGTGTGTGTGTATCTGTGTGCGCGCTTGTGTCCGTCTTTCGCGTCTGGTATCTTTTCAAGTGTCTTCTTTCGTGACTGTGTGGGAAGTGCTTGCTGTGTTGGTTTTATTGCTCAGCGCGCTCTGAGCTCGTCAAGGCAAAGTATTTGTGCGGGAGTCGTTGGGTACGTACCACTTTGTTCTTGTAACTACCCGCTTCTCTATCACTTCCGGGCAGCGCGATGGCTGGGTGGTGGCACTGAACTGCCGAAGTTTCTGGCTCGCACACACAGACGCGCGTGCGTTCACACTATAGGATAATCAAGGTGGATCCGAGGTAGTCCCCAACAAAGGCTTGACAGACAGCCAAGTTGTCGGAGAATCGCCGCCCACCCTGAGAGTGGGTAATGAAGTGGTTCTCGTCGCGCTGCCTAAACTGCCCAATTTGGGACAGGCGCAATCTAAAACGCGCGTAGAATGTTCCCTTTGAGAGTGGTAGAATAGAGTGAACCTGGAACTGAGGACGTTAGTTTCAGGACATACCAATGCCGATTTCAAGTGCTTTCAACATACTGGTCGGTCTCAATGCAAGTGTGCACGTGAAATGCAAGTTTTTGTCGAAATTCTGGAGAAATTGTGATGGCTGAGAAGGAAATGGGAGTTTACTCAGATGAAAAGAATTATTCATTAATATCATCGCAGTGCTATATTTGTGCCGTGTGTATTTTGACTCAAGCGTTCTATTCCAGTCGCATTAAATTCCCTAGCAGTGGTAGTGTCTTTGATTGTTCGCGTATCTCGCATTCTGAGTTCAGCCATTGCTTTCCTCTGCGGCACGAAGCATGCTTGGATGTGTGCCGATGCCGATTGGTATCGCGTTGTGTTCCCCACCGAGCCTCTCCGAGTGCGACTCTAGCACCACCACGCGAGTTTGTTTGCTGTGTCTATCAGAACCGCCCGCGAGGCGCCCGCCGTTTCAAAATAAAACCCCCGCCGGATACACCCAGTGAGCAAATAGCGCGCAGCGTGTAGCGGCTGCCGTGTAAGTAGTATGCCGAGGGTAAAGCGCTGCTGGAATAGCACGAAAATTGGTGCTGGAAGTCTGTCTTTTGGACTGCAGAGCAGCTGAGGTGCGGCAGGGAGTGGCTGGCGGGGCCGCTGCCGGGCCCGGTCAGTTTGGAGATTGTGTCAGGAGCAGGGCTGGCCCTCCCCGGTCCTCTCTGGCCTCCGTGGGGCGGCCGGGTGCTGCCCTCAGAGATATGGACACTGAAAAGGGGCGCGTGGGGAAGTCAGTCCAGCCAGGCTTTATCTGCTGCTACTTTTTCCATTCATTTATCCACCTGGACTGCCAAGTTATAGCGCAGCCAAACGGGCCTTTTAGAATCACCTCAAACGCATTTAGAAGCCACGTTGATGGGAGTGTAAATCGGTGCCGCGCCGCTTGGAACTCCAGAAGTACGGATGGTCGATCACTCCGTGCCCAACAAATCCCAAAACTGGCGCGGGGGAATGGGGAGATAAGTGCGGACAGAAGAAAGGAGGTTTTCCATTATCACCCGGAGGCGTGGCCCGGCGTGGCCCGGCGTGGCGTGGCTGTGGGATGAGTTACGGCCGGAAAAACGCACAACACTCATTACCATCCATTGGGCCATGCTGTGCGTACATAATGGCACGCAAGAGTCGCGAACCAGCGCCCCTAATTACTGCAAGTTGGCGTTTTCAAAAGCCGTCTGCTGCCTGAAGCAACAGCCGGGCGATCTACATGATGTAATGGAGCATCGCGGAACAAGAAGACAGGTCGTCACAAACAAGGCCCACGAGCCAAATGGGGCAAAAGGCCGAACAAGAGGGCCCATCTGCTCGCGGCCAGAACGTCTGCGATGTGAATAATTTATAGTATGTGAAAAAAAGGCTCGCTTTTTGACCAAAAAGCGCAGTTTTATCGGACTAGAGTGGTGGACGAACGAACGGCAACCACCCCCACTTCTATTCCTTCCTCTGGACTTTTTTTCTTAAACTGACGAGAGAGGTCGTTGCACGAAGAAAAAAGCGTGGCATTTCTCTCCACTTGCAGAGCGTTTTGCTGCTGTGGTGTGGCTCGGGCCGGCCGCAACTGCTGCTTAACCCAATCACTTACGCGAGATTGCAGAAGCAGGTCAACCATTTTTCGCAGCCGCCTGTCCGACCGGCCCGACGGGCTCTGCCTGGGCTCTGCCTGGGCTCTGCCCCTCCTGCCTTGCTCCCCGCGGCCCCGAAGCAGCTCCACGCAGCCTCTTGCCCGTCGCACCGACCTCTCGCAAGGACTTTCTATAGAGTGACCAGATTTTTCTTACGTTTCATTCATTCGAGACGTCGCGTCGAGTGACCAGATTTCTCTCGGCTTTCATCCCCTCGCTGCCGCCGCCGCTCGACGTCCGTCTCTTTTCGCTGAAGGAGAACGCTGAGGGAAAAACGCTACAAAACAGAGTTGTGTTTGAAAATAACCGGTCAAAAAAGAGGAAAAGTTGTTGAGTCAGCAAACCGGATGTTTCAAATGTAATAATTTTCTGTTTACCCTGCCACGGAAAGGAAAGAACAATACCACGGTTGTTTTTATTGTAGAGCAACCAGCAGAGATAAAACTGTGGGAATCAATTGTAAAGGGTGGTCCCCGCTGTCCCTTTCAATGATTCGCGCACGCCAGCCAGGTAATTGTCTTCGCGTTATTCACACGCATTCACTGTGCGAAATGGGTCTGAGAAATATTGGATCCGCAGGTACATACAGCACGACTGAAACAAAAAAAAAAAAAGAAAACAGACTGTAGTGCTCTACATTATTCATTCCGCAGGTTCTTTTTCTGTCCCTTTTTTCTTTGTTCCACGAAAGCTTGTGTTTGCGCCGTTCGCGGCCCGAAGCGCAAAAACACAATGGGGACATCTTTCCCCATTCTTTGCACTCGTTAGCTATTCGAACCCTCTGCACCTGCTTTGCACCTGCTTTGCACCTGCTTTGCACCCACCCCACAAATGAAGCCGAAAACAATAGAGGTGTTCCTCCTCACCAGGTCCTCTGTGTGTGTGTGTGTGTGTGTGTGTGTGTGTGTGTGTGTGTGTGTGTGGCGCGCGCGCCGCACTCTGCAAATACGGAGCCCTCTGTATCAGTCAAGCCGCAGTATTGCGGGATGCCTTTCCTCGCCTTGGACGGACGCACAGTTGGCTGTGCTCGTTACCTAAGGCTTTGCACACCCGTACAGTGTACTCGCCTTTAATTCTCAAACACACAATTCAATTCAATTTATGCAGAAATAAGATGGGAGTTGTGAATCTTGCCATAAGACGGTGATAAATTTGTCTCCGCCAAAGAATGGTCAGAATCGTCACCCTTTGGTTTTCATTGGAACTCGACAAATGAACAAAAGACAAAAGACCTACTCACGTTGTTGCGGCCTCTTTGGCGAGAGTTCGACTGCGGTCCAAAACGGGGTCACACTAGGAAAATTTCAGTCGTCACTTGATGACAATTTGAAGGCTAATTTTCCTTACGAGGATGTCATCAAAACAGTTGATGACACTGTTGTCACGCCCAGGCAATAAGTATCATCCATTAGTGATGAGATTGTCATTAGTTGAAAGTGATGAAAATATCATCCACGTTTTTGTCATAAAGTGACAACAAATTTTAACAGTGCAGGAAGGCGGCGCAATTATTCCTCTCTGACCTCCCCGACGTTGCAAACGGGGCCCCGCGGGGCCTATTAACGGCCCACTGGCCCGATGCACGCTGGCCTCCATTTTAGCGTGCATGGTAGCTGCATTTGGCCACCTGAACCTGTAGTGTCCCTGCACTGCCCTGCACTGCCCAGCGGGGCTGGCCACCACTCCGGAAGATAGCGCCCCGGCCATTATGCGGAATGCAAATCAAAGGGTCCGCTTAGCATCATTCATTCCCACTGCCTTTTGACCACTTACCACCGTTTTTATCGGCAAATAGCGAACAGCCACCCGCCGCGTCGTGTCCACTTCTGCAACAACCCGTTGCAGAGCTTGTCACTTCTTTTGACTGTCACGCAGTGAGCGAGCACGTGGCCTGTTGTGAGTTTTACCCGCCACAGTACACTTTCTCTGCTCCTTTTATCATTTGAATTCAATATTTCCTTGTGTTATTGGCTGAGTCCATCCTCATCCTCACGGTCTCCCACTCTGTTGGTGAGTGATTCTTGAAATTCCTTCGACTGACGTGTTATTGACCGATGCTGGCCGCGCGCATGACCCTGATTGGACGGAGTGGATTGCAGGGCGAAGGCAGCCACGGCCATCCTTCTTTTGTTTGTGCAGCGTCTGCGAATAATTAGGGCGAGGTTGCATTTTACTCTCTGCCAATAAAGCTCCGCGACGCGGCTACGGCCTCGACCACAGTCTCCACCACGGCCTCCACCACGACCTCCGCAGCTATCCGGCCGTTCATCAAACTGGCCGTCTGGGCCGTCCTGAGAATCCAATTAAAATAACGCAGCGAAACTGCGCCGCCACCGCCATTTGTTGCGCGGGCTAAACTGTCGGGACTTAAACTCGATTCAGCCCGACGTCCCCTTTATTTGAACTAGCTTGAAGTTCGGCGGGTTTAATGCTTAAGTCACGTCGTTTTCCTGGCAGCTTCCCTGGTGTTTATCTGTTAATATCAAATTTTTCAAAAAAAAAAAAAAAAAAAAAAAAAAAGACACAAAAAAACAATTTGTAACTTTGTGTTGTTTTTTTTTCTTGTTGCAGGCCGCGATCGCGTCTGAGGCCTCGACTCGTGCCATGGGAGTGGGCGTCCCCGCCTGACTATGGAACCAGGGCCGCCAGGGCGTGATGGGCGCCGACACGGGCAAGGTACCAGCTGCTCCCCGCCAGGCTCCCCCATTTGCGGAATGGAAGGATTTTGCCCACCATCTAGTACCAGTCTGACGTTCGGATGCGGGCCGAGTTTCGTCTCGCCGTTTCCAGCGAGCTAGCCGCTTATGCGAAGCAATAACACCGCCTTCTATGAAGACCCCGGCTTAGCGTTGCAATTATTTCTCTCTATAACAAGCCGCTCTGCATCAGAATGGGAACGGGACCGCTCGCTCTGTATAGCGTTGCCGCCTTTTTTGCCTCCAACGGACCCGAACATGGAAAAGAAGCGAAAAAAGCAAGAAACAGCACATCAGTGAAACAGAGGTCTCGTCGCATTTATCGATTGCTCATCGTGTGGCGGACGGGCCGGAAGGGCCGGAAGGGCGCAGCCGGGAGGGAAACGGGATCTAGGGGCCCGTAAAACGCGTGTTAAAAGGCGCGCCTTTGCCACCGTCTCATTCTCTCCAAAGAGGCTAACTCGTTGCCGCCACTTTTTCCCTTGTTTGAATGAACCGCACTCTGCCGGCCGGCCCAGAAAACAGCGCAACTTTGGCGCTCTTTCATTGCGGTCGGACGGCGTGGCGGTAGGGGCGCTCGCCCCTCGCACTGCCCCCCCCCCCCCCCCAGGCGGCATTCGAGCCGGCAGCCCGTCCTGCATCGGGCCAGTTTGAGGGCAGCCAGCGCCCGCCCTTTGCAGCGCCTTTCAAAGAAACCGCCCTGTAAACGGGTAGCTGTGAGGGCGCTCGCCGGGCGTCCCGTAGTCCCCGTCTGTGTGTGTGTGTGTGGGGGGGGGGGGGGTGTATGCGTGTGTGTGTATGAGAGACAGAGAGAGAAAGAGAGTCAGGGACTCGAGACGCACACACTGCATGGCGGCATGGCTTAGTGCGGCTGGACTTAATGCCAAATTTTGGCTAAGCAGAAGGTCTTGCCAAAAAGGAAACCAATAAAACAGCAGGACAAAGAAGTACACGGACCAAAAAAGGCGCCCCACTCACTCGTCCGGCTGCTCCTCAGCGGGGCCAGGACTCGGGCCCTGCCAAAACACGGGGGCCGCTGGCAAGGACTCTGGCGGCGGTTTGATTCCAGTCGGCCCCCCATTGTCCGGACTGTGTGCTTTGGCATGTGCAAGGGCAGGACTGGGAGACAAAAGACGGAGCACGCTGCAAACGGCACTGGCCGCCAAAACGCCCTGCGACTGGTGATAAGGCCTCTGTGCTGCGCTGTGCTGCGCTGCCCGCGGCACAATGCATTCGTCCGGGCCGCACAGTGGTCTGCATGCAGTCGCTGCCGGACAGTCGGACTGTCTCATCCGGGCCATTTCCATCTCTGCCCACTAAACTGTCCAGAACTCTGCAGGAAAGTGGCCCTTTCCGCTGGCGGCAGTGCTGGCAGTGGCGGCGTCACCTCACCAGCCGGACTGGCTGGGGCCCGCCCCCACCCCCCGCCCCCGCGTCTACCCCCAGTCCCTTGGGCCCCACCTGCACAATGTGGAGGCCGGTGCTTAGCTTGGGCCCGGCTGGGCCTGCATGCCTTGTTCAGCCCCCTTGCTTCTATTCACTGCTAAAACAACACCAACTGCTTCGAGGACCGTGCGACATGCGCCACTGGGTCAGAGGGGTTTTGTATTCGCCTTTTCCTTACACTGACAAAAAGACGGGGGCGCATACATCGACGCTCGCCGCATACATTGAATAAAAAACAGTAAAGCCGCGGGCCCAGCGTCCTGCGGCATTCGGACGATATTGATCCCTTGGGGAGCGAGGGGGAGGCATTTCCAACCACATTTAAATCACATGATTTTCATTTTTCGTCAACAAAAAAGGGAAGAAATTTGCGGGAGATTTGCATTAGACCGCGATATAAAAGCACATTTAGCTCGATTAAACTACTTTTCGCGGCCGCGGCGTCTGCCCGGCGGGGTTAAATCATGGCGGCCGTGCGGCGGCGGTGGCGGCGGTGCCGTGACTCTCAAGTGGGAAACACGTACTTTGCGTTTCCGAAAAGTTTCACAACTCGGGCGGCTGAGTGGGGCTGATCGGATAAGTACGTCCTTCTTTCCGACTTTGGGAGCCAAAACCCGTAATCCCCCCTTTCTCCGTCATCGGCCCTAACGCCACTGCCGCGCCCTCGCGTTAAGATGCCCGCCCCTCTTCTTTCCGGCCGGCCCGATCGCGCGCGGATTTATTTGATTCCGACCAGAAAGGCACGCCGGAAGTTTTGGATGCGCTCGTTGGTGTGGAAAGATCCCCGCCCTCGCCCCGCCACCCCGCCCCGCCCCTCTAAACGCCCCCCACGCATGCTCGCTACCCGCCCCTCATTCTATCGCGTCTCGAATCAAGCATCTTCGTCCTCTCGGCAGAAAGAGAGAGAGGGGGAGGGGGGGGAGGGGGTATGCGCGCGAACAGAGTTGGGTAGACGAGGCAGAAGGCTGTAGCCCTCTCCCAATTTCCACCTGACACCGCTGACAGCAAGAACCGCGCATAATCACATTGCCTCGGTTGAAAACTTGGTTGCGGTAGAGGAGCCGCACCACGGATTTGGGAGTGCAGCAGCCCGCAGTGGGCCAGAAGACCGGCGCAGGCGGTCAAAACTCGAGACGCGTTTTGAGCTCCAGAGTCGCTGAACATGACTCGAACCAGCGTTCCTTGACCAAAAAGATTAAAAAAAAGTAGTTTAATTTACGTTTACGTTTGAGAAGCGCACATTTCAGTTGATTTTGAAACCGGCCGCCGGGGAGTTGTGGCAGTGCACCGCTTGTACGCAGTTCCGATTGCCTGGTCGCGATGCTCATCTTTTTTCCCGATCTCTTTCACACACACACACACACACGCACACTCGACACCGCAGCCGCGGCGCTGACAGATTTATTGAGACCAAGTTGGCATCGAGGGTGTCAATGCGTGGCCCCGTTAGTAACTTGCGATCCACCCGGATCCACCACACTGGCACGTGCTCTTCGTCTCGCTCGCACCGCGTCCCACGCTCGCCCCGCTCCGGCCACCTCGACAAACTCGATGCAAAAGGATCTAGACATCGAGATGGGGCCGACCGTGTCTCTCTGGCGGTAAACCCCCTTCTCTCTCTCTCTCTCTCTCTCTCTCTCTCTCTCTCTCTCTCTCCCTCTCCCTCTGTCTCTCTCTCTCTCTCTCTCTCTCTCTCTCTCCCTCTCCCTCTGTCTCTCTCCCTCTCTCTCCCTCTCTCCCTCCGTCTTGCTTCGAGAAGACCGGCCCATTTTGTTGCCTACCCGTCCCCTGCCGCCCGTTTTCTTGCGAGCTTTTCGCACGACCGGCGCTGCGTCGTGGCGCTGCGACCCGCGTCGTGCGTCACTCCTGGCGTGCCACGCGTGTCCTCGTCACGCCCGTCACGCCCCACGCATGCAACACGCACGGCTGGCCCAGCTTCTTTCTCCCTTCTATCTGATGACCTCGTTTGAAAGTGATGACTCACTTGTCGCACCGCGGCGCGAGCGCCAGCACCACAACATCTGTCACTCTTTTGGAAACACCGTGTCTGGCTTTGGCTCGGGACCGCTCTGGCACGGCCAGGGCACGGCCAGGGCACGGCCAGGGCACGGCCAGGGCACGGCCAGGGCACGGCCAGGGCACGGCCAGGGCACGGCCAGGGCACGGCCAGGGCACGGCCAGGGCACGGCCAGGGCACGGCCAGGGCACGGCCAGGGCACGGCCAGGGCACGGCCAGGGCACGGCCAGGGCACGGCCAGGGCACGGCCAGGGCACGGCCAGGGCACGGCCAGGGCACGGCCAGGGCACGGCCAGGGCACCGCCAGGGCACGGCCAGGGCACGGCCAGGGCTAGACCCGCTAGACCCGGTTGACCCGCCGCCGCCGGCTCCCCGCGGGGCGGACCCTAGCGGGCTGCCTCCGGGCAGCGCGCTCACTCCCTCTCCCCGTGACGCCGCGTGAGTGCGAGAGAGACAGAGCCACCAAAGCCCTGCTCGGAATCGGGCCGCGGCGGACCTTCAAAGAGGCATGATGGATGAGGGCTCCTTCTGGATGCTCCGGCCCAGCAGCGGCCTCCACGCCGGCGGCGCTAGAGGCGCTAGCGGCGTGCGTGGGCTGCAGTCTTTGCGTAGAGCTGACGTCGCAGGGCTCCAGCGGCAGGCAGCCAAGCAGGCAGCCAAGCGGGCAGCCAAGCAGGCAGCCAAGCAGGCAGCCAAGCAGGCAGCCAAGCAGGCAGCCAAGCAGGCAGCCAAGCAGGCAGCCAAGCGGGCAGCCAAGCAGGCAGCCAAGCAGGCAGCCAAGCAGGCAGCCAAGCAGGCAGCCAAGCAGGCAGCCAAGCAGGCAGCCAAGCAGGCAGCCAAGCAGGCAGCCAAGCAGGCAGCCAAGCAGGCAGCCAAGCAGGCAGCCAAGCAGGCAGCCAAGCAGGCAGCCAAGCAGGCAGCCAAGCAGGCAGCCAAGCAGGCAGCCAAGCAGGCAGCCAAGCAGGCAGCCAAGCAGGCAGCCAAGCAGGCAGCCAAGCAGGCAGCCAAGCAGGCAGCCAAGCAGGCAGCCAAGCAGGCAGCCAAGCAGGCAGCCAAGCAGGCAGCCAAGCAGGCAGCCAAGCAGGCAGCCAAGCAGGCAGCCAAGCAGGCAGCCAAGCAGGCAGCCAAGCAGGCAGCCAAGCAGGCAGCCAAGCAGGCAGCCAAGCAGGCAGCCAAGCAGGCAGCCAAGCAGGCAGCCAAGCAGGCAGCCAAGCAGGCAGCCAAGCAGGCAGCCAAGCAGGCAGCCAAGCAGGCAGCCAAGCAGGCAGCCAAGCAGGCAGCCAAGCAGGCAGCCAAGCAGGCAGCCAAGCAGGCAGCCAAGCAGGCAGCCAAGCAGGCAGCCAAGCAGGCAGCCAAGCAGGCAGCCAAGCAGGCAGCCAAGCAGGCAGCCAAGCAGGCAGCCAAGCAGGCAGCCAAGCAGGCAGCCAAGCAGGCAGCCAGGCCGCCGGGGTCGCAATCATCAATAACGACTCACTACTTATGTGGGAATGACGTATGGGAAATTCAGCAAGTCGCGCCGCCCCGCCTTCCGGCTGCCTCCGCCATTCATCTTTCTCGGCTCGGCGCTCGCAGCGCCCGCAGTGTCGCGACACGTGTTTCGCCCTTTCGATAATGACAATGCGAACGGCGCCGCGCTGCCGACGGCCGTGTTGAGTGTCGCTTGAGTTCGCAGAGCCTCGTCGATGCCGCCCGGCAGACTGAGAGTCGTTTTCGTCGCTCTGTCTCGGTCGCCTTCATGGGGCGTGCCGTATGGGTGCGAGAGAGACAGAGCGACGAAAACGACTCTCGGAATCAGTCTGCTGAGAACGAGGACGCTGAGGGTCTTGATGAAGCGGCGAGTGCATGCGCGCCGTTCTACATGATGCAGCTCTCTGTCTCTTCCTCGTTCTAATCGCGACGGCGGATTGCGTTCGGCCAGGCGTGCTGCATGCAATCGTCGTGGTGGAGGCACTACTGATGCAAAACCCGAACATGTTCCGGGAAATCGGAAACCGGCGGGCACAGTGGGCCAGAAGACCGACGGAGGCGGCCAAAAGCCTAGACGCGTAGCTCCAGAGTCGCCGAATGACACTCGAACCATACGTGTGACCCTACCAATGGGATTCCTCGTTCGGAGAGCAGTCCATTCGGTTTGAGTGCCATTTAGCGTCTCTAAACCTCAAAACGCGTCTAGAACTTTAGCCGCCTACACTGGTCTTCTGGCTCACTGTGGCGGGGCGCGGGGCGGGAAGAGAAAAAATGTTGCTTCCTCATCACCCGACGCGAACTCCACTCTCACCGACGAATGATTCCCCCTGCCAAGAATCCGCCGCCCCCCGCCTCTTCCAGGGCGCTTCCAGGAAGCCCTCCAGGGCGCCCTCCAGGACGTCTCAATACACCGCCCGCCGCGTCTCATAAGCCGCCCGTCTCGGACACGACGCGATGCGACGCGAGGGATCTCCGTCTCTTTGCAACACGATACAGACGGTACCTGTTACACTGTCCACGCTCGCTGCCCGTCCGCTCGCCCACCCGGTCTGTCCGGCCGTCGGCCGCCGTCGCCACTCGGAAACTTTTCCCCTTTTCCTCGTAAAATTGTTGTGGGCGGCGTTTTGTTGCCTCCGGTTGGCGGGCTTGCTCCGTAATTCCGTGAGTGTGGGGGAAGGCGGAGGCCTTTGGCTGCGGCGCGCCGTGGCGTGGCGTGCCGTGGCGCAGCGGGACGGTCGGTGCTCTGATAGATTACCCGCTCTTTGCGCGCAGGGCGCGCCTACCTCGTCGCTGTGAACTCGGCGCCACCACTTGGTGACGGTGACGTCACCGTGACAGTGGCGTGACGTCCTCGACTTTGAGACTTCATCTGCGGAGTGGCGCTGGGCGCGCTGCACGTGGCGCCCGCTTTGGCGCAACCTGCGAGGCGCCGCCGCGCTGCGAACCCTTTTTTTGCGCTCGGAGTTTCCAGTGGCCTCGTCACATTTGGTGCGAGGGGTGGCGGGTTCGACTCCCGGTCGGGGCGGCTGGTCTCGCCAGCAGGCAACGCCTCCCCTCCAAAGTGGAGCGGTTAGCGCAGCTGTCTTCGCCCAGATTGGACTTCCGATGAAACAAAAAGAGAAAAAAAATCTAGCGGCGGTGCGGGGCTTTGAACCAGCGAACTGCTGCTTTCCGAGGCGCGCGCACGCTGCGCTGCGCTCACAACTGTAAGGCAATCTATGGAGAGCGAAAACGGAGGTCCTTTGGAACAATGGCGCGGTCCTCTTCCTTGCCGGGGCCTCTTCTCATTTACCTTTGCACTCCGAGGGGGTGGGCCCCGGCCTGCCCCGGCCTGCCCGGCCTGCCCGGCCTGGCGTGTGTACTACGCTGCGAATCCTGTGGGAAATTAATTTGGTGAGAGCACGAACGAGCTCATGATATGCCGCGCTTATCAGATTCACAAGAGCCATGTGGGAGGGAGGGCGACGGAGGGAGGGGGCACGCGTTCTCATTGGCATCTGGACCCGGGGATAGCAGTGGACCTGGTAAACGGGCTCGGCACTTCGAGTGCCCAGAGCCGCTGCAGTTAGTACACGGAAAAAAAGGATTAGTTGTGACAACTAACATGTTAGTTGAAAAGCGTCCTAAGATGATTTTAGTTTTCACGACTAAAAGTTTGCTGCTCGAACGACTTTATAAGTTGAAACGACCAAAAAACTACAGTTGGCTCAAGGATAAAGTTGATTATGCCTACACTATGTTAGTTCCTTGTAGGGGAGACTAGCGCCGACTGAGCGTCTCGACGCTGTTCCTCAATGCTCTTGGTTTGTCTTGGGTACGCGTCCGTGGCGTGACTCCGCCCTGCACTGCGTGGGCGCTCCGTGACCCGCAGTGGGCCAGAAGACCGGTGGAGGCGGTCAAAGTCCCGGACGCGTTTTGAGCTCCAGAGTCACTAAATAGGACTCGAACCCAACGTGTGACCCCACCAACGGGTTGCTCTCCGGACGAGTAATCCATTGGTGGGGTCACACGTTCGGTTCGAGTCCCGTCCAGCGACTCTGGAGCTCAAAACGCGTCTAGAGTGTTTGGCCGCCTGCGCCGGTCTTCCGGCCCACTGTGCGCCCCGGCCCGCCCGGCTGCTGCTATTCTTCCCGCGCACTGTTTGCCGTCCTCGAGTGCCCACACGGGACGGCGGAATGAAGTGCCCGTTCTTAATTAGTCGAGGCAATGCCGCGTCCACTGCATGGCTGGCGCGGCTGGCGCGCCCGAGGACGCCGAGGACGCCGAGGACGCCGAGGACGCCGAGGACGCCGAGGACGCCGAGGACGCCGAGGACGCCGAGGACGCCGAGGACGCCGAGGACGCCGAGGACGCCGAGGACGCCGCGCGCCGCAAGCCCGACTTGGTGTTTGAATTGTCTGCGGCCCGACGGACCCGACGGACCCGTCGCATCGCCCCGGGCCAGGCCCCCGGCGCCCGAAGGACCGAAGGCCGAAACTCTTGCCAAGGAAGCGCATCGCCCGTCCGCCGCGGGGCGGGGCGGGGCAGGGCGGGCCACGACCACATGAACGCCAATATGCGAGCCACCGCGCCAAAAACTTGTCGGCCAATGTCGCCGAGTTGGCTGCGCAGAGACAGAGAGAGAGAGAGAGAGAGAGAGAGAGAGAGAGAGAGAGAGAGAGAGAGAGAGAGAGAGACAGACAGACAGACAGACAGACAGACAGACAGACAGACAGATAGGCAGACAGACAGAGAGACAGACAGACAGACAGACAGACAGACAGATATAACGGTGGCGCCTACACAGCCACCGAGTCGTCATTCAAGGACACTGCATTAAAGAGGCGAGATGAAAGAGGAGTCGTAGGCTTGTAACAGTCGTAGGATTGTTGTTGTCAAAGATAACGGCGCGGGCATCGGGACATCGGTTGGACGGACGGGGCGCGTGAGGCGCCGCCGCCAGTGTGCCACCGTGCCACTGCACTGTAACTGTCCTGGTTGGGTGCGCGTGACCGACAGTGTGCCCCCAGAAAAGAAGGCAAAAAGGGGCCAAAGCCGAAACTACTGGAGGGCTACTGTATGTCCTTCTGGCCTGGCATTTTTTCCACGCCGCTGTTATGAGTAGCCGCCTAGCAGGCCGGATGATATAGCCTATCGGTGTGCTGGGGCTCCTTTGCGTCCTCTTTTCTTGCAACACTGTGCCTGAGTGCACCGTGGGGATGTCTGTTCTGTTCCGTCTGCTGTCTGTCTGCCTGCCTGTCTGTCCGTCTGTCCGCCCGGCCGTCTGTTCGTCGATGAGGCGTGTGGCGAACGCGTATAACGCGGAGGGGCGGTAATGAAACTGCAGGGCGTCGCGTCTCCGCGCCCCGTCCCCGGGGAAGGGCAGTTCGCTCCATTTGTAAGGAATAAAACATTTACGATGATGGAGAACGGCGTCGTGCCGAGCCGTGCCGTGCCGAGCCGTGCCGTGCCGAGCCCCGTAAAGACGAATAGGGCGCTGAGGGCGTGCGATATCTCCAGATTCGACCGAGGCGAGCCGAGGGCTGCTCTCTGCCTCGGGGCTCTCCGACGCCTGGGCGGCGAGCACGGCGGCGTGCCTCAGGAACGCGCTGGCCTCGGGTCAAGCCTCGGGTCGACCGGAAGTCGCGTTCCGTGCGGTGGGTGGACGGCCACTAGGAGAAGTGCCTTCATTAGAACGGCGACACTCACGACACTCAGGACAGCGACAACGCCGAGGACGACGCTTTTCCATCCCCTGCTCCGTTTTTGCAGTGCACGCGACAGACCCGCCCCATGAATGCCAGACACGGCGGCTGATGCATCTGTGGTCTCTGTTGCAGGGCGAGCCGCTCGATAAGACTATGGGGTGAGTATCACACCGGGCGTGCGTGTGAAAGCAGCAGCAGCAGCAGCAGCAGCAAAAAAAAGCGAAGGGAAATGCGTGTTTTTCTTTTCTTGGACGTCCCTTTCAGTGTGGAAAAAGGTGCACGCCCCGGCGGCCTTGGGCGCCTGGGGCCGGCCAGCCCTGGGCAGCCCTGGGAATGAAAATAGCGCCACTCCGCCGGAAACAGGTGATGGCCAGACAGAGTCCGTGCGGACACGTCGCAGCGCCCTCTCTTCTTTGTGCAGCGCAGCATCGTCGGCAGCCCGTCGGCAGCCCGTCGGCAGCCCGTCGGCAGCCCGTCGGCAGCCCGTCGGCAGCCCGTCGGCAGCCCGTCGGCAGCCCGTCGGCAGCCCGTCGGCAGCCCGTCGGCCGGCCGGCCCCGTGAAGGACAGGCCAGGAAGAGTAAAGGGCAAATCGGTCGGCCGCCCCGCCGCGCCCCGCCCCGCCCCTCCACGCCCCGCCCCGCCCCACCCCGCCCCACCCCGCCCCACCCCGCCCCGCCCCACCCCGGCCTGCGCCACCCCGCCCCGGCCCACTCTGACTTCCTGGTCACGTTTGGCTGCTGTCGAACTGTTGGATCCTGTTCACCATGTTGGCTCACCACACATCAGGCGCATCAAGGCCGTCAGGCGCCGTCAGGCCGTCCCCTCTTTTCCCCTTCCATCAACGGCGCCGCGCGCATCAAGCCCATTCGTGCGCGTGTGTGTCTATGTGTGTGTCTCTGTGCGTGTGTGTGTGTGTGTGCGTGTGTACGTATATCTGTTTGTGTGTGTGTGTGCGTGTAGCTGTGTGTGTGTGTGTGTGTGTTTCTGTGTGTGTAGCTGCGTGTGTGAGTTAGTGTCTTCGTGTGTCAGGTAATCCTCGGTGCACACGGCGGGTTGATCAGACTTACGCTTAAGCCGCCCCGAATCCCGAATCCGCGTTCCGAAATGCGAATGGATCGGAGCCAGGGCGCCAGGCCGGGGCCACACCAGCAGGCTGCTTCCGAGAGTCGTGCTCGTCGCTCTGTCTCTCTCGCACGTCTACGGGGTCGCCCAGGAGTGCGAGAGAGACAGAGCGAGGACAGGGCAGGGCGATGCAGTGGCGTGGGAGTGCCGTGGCAGTGGCGTGGCAGTGCCCAGCCTTCCCGGCGACTCGTTCCCGGGGAAACGGGACGGACGAGATAACGGCGGATCCAGGTGGCTTTGGCGCGCCGTGGCGGTCTCCGGGATTGTTTCGGAGCTGCACCGAAGGAATGAGACTTATCCCGACATTTTTCTACACGCGTCGTCCTTCTTGTTTCTCCCCCACTCCGCCCCAGTCCGCCCCGATGCGCCGTGTCACACAGGGCCAGAAGACCGGTGAAGGCGGCCAACTCCAAACGCGTTTTGAGCTTTAGAGTCGCTTGGCCTCGAACCGAACGTGTGACCCCACCAATGGATTCCTCGTCAATCCATTGGTGGGGTCACACGTTTGGTTCGAGTCCTCTTTAGCGACTCTGGACCTCAAAAGGCGTCAACCCAGAGAACAGAAAAAGGTCATATTGACGTCAAGTGAGCTAAAATTGATAAAACTTGGTCATGCTCTGCATCAGTGACCCCTCATGACTAGAATTTGACTCGGTATTTTGTGTCAAATTCATATCATAAGATATCATATTCAATAAAAGGATATCAATTGACGTGCACTTGACGTCAAAAATCGCTAACTTTGACCGTCGGCAATGATGTCATCTTGTCACTAGTCATTTGACATCATCGTGACCTTTTTCTGTTCTTTGGGAAGAATTTTTGCCGCCTCCACCGGTCTTCTGACCAACTTAGCGTGTGCGCCGGGGCCTGGGCCCTGTTTCGACCGAGCTGCCATTTGAAGGACACGCTCTCTAATTCCGAGAGTCGTTTCAGTCGCTCTGTCTTTCTCGCTCTCGTGGGTCGTCGGGTGCGAGAGAGACAGAGCGACAGAGTCCTCCGGGCCGCGACGACGACGTTCCGCGGGATTTCTGGCGCGACGCGCAATCTCCTTGCTGCCGGGAGTACACGCCGAGTGTTGCCGTTGATAAGTGCGTGGCGTTGTCGAACCGCACCAGACTGCGCGCTGGAGACGCCTCGGAGTGTGTAGTGGCGGGGCGGGGCGGGGCGGGGCGGGGTGCTGGGTTTTGTATTCAGTGCGGTGACAGCAGGGTAATCTGTTGTCATACTGCACGGCACCTCGCCCCTGATAACGCGCTGAGGCCGTCTCACGCCCCCGGCGCCCCCGCCGCCCCCGCCGCCCCCGCCGCCCCCGCCGCCCCCGCCGCCCCCGCCGCCCCCGCCGCCCCCGCCGCCCCCGCCGCCCCCGCCGCCTCCAGCCCTAGGGCTCTCGCCTGGCCTGGCCTCGGCACGCTCGAAAGGTGGCAAGGCTGTCTATAAGCAACACGGTCCATATTTCAGGCAACATTCACCTCACCCCCACATCCTTCCTCAAACGAGCGTTTTTCCATTTTTAGCAAGGGATCTCTTCACTCATTTTCGTCACTTTTTGGTCGCATCCTCTTCTTCTCTCGCTCACATTCTCCTTCATATTCCGGTCGCAAAGAAGTGACAGAAATATAAATTTCTTTAAGGTAAAAGTTTAAAAGCATAGGTAAAATAAAACGACTTCAAATTTTCTTAATATTTTTTTGCTTGTGAAGCTTCTTTGCATTTCTACATAGTCTAGTCGCGTACCACGAGTAGTAGTAGCGCGGCTGGCGGTTGGTCTATTCTCGCTCTCGCCACACGGAAAGGCCCACGCGCGCCCTGACACACACACACACACACATACACACACACACACACACACACACACACACACCGACGAAAACTGAGTGACGTGGGGTCCAAGTGAATGGCAGTAATTGTTGACCGGCCTGTCCCCTGGGCCGTGCTGGCTGCCCCTGGCTGCCCGGGCTGCCCGGGCTGGCGGGATTACTTTAGGTGTCCTGCGGCGTGTCCCTCTCGCTCTGATAACTGAGCCGAGGGAGTCCTCTCCTAATCCGGTCCCCGGGCGCGTCGTCCTAATCGAGTTGACTCCCAAATATCGTTCTCGCCACTATTCGCAGAGTGGCGGGCAGCACACTGGGTGCAGACTGCGAATAACGTGCAGTGATATGAGGCGGCGGGGCCGCCTGGCCGCCGCCGACAAATTGCTTTGAATCGGGCGGGCGGAGCGGGCGGGTGCGGCAGATCAGATTGATTGGTGAAGCTATTGGGTCTACACGCTCCGATGGCAAGGTTTGCCATTAATTGCACCCGTTCCCATGGAGGCCTGCTTTTTGCTCGGCCCGCCGCGCCTGCACCGTGAAAAGAAAAGGGCGCCACGAGCGCGACGCCGCGCACTTCATGAAAAATCCGCGAGCAACTTATCCGCTTTAAGAGGACGGCGTGCTTTGACGTACTGTGAAAAAAAAAGAACGCGTCCGGAGCGAGGAAGCAAACACTCACCGCGGTGGCGGCGTGTACTCCCTGCCGAAACGACTCGGCCAGTCTTTCAATTCGAACAAAACTGGCCTTGCCTTGCCTCCGCCGCGTTGCCGCGCGGCCGCGGCGTGTCCCTTTAATCCAGCGGCGCCTGGCGGGGCCTGGCGGGGCCTGGCGGGGCCTGGCGGGGCCTGGCGGGGCCTGGCGGGGCCTGGCGGGGCCTGGCGAGGCCTGGCGGGGCCTGGCGGGGCCTGGCGGGGCCTGGCGGGGCCTGGCGGGGCCTGGCGGGGCCTGGCGAGGCCTGGCGGGGCCTGGCGGGGCCTGGCGGGGCCTGGCGGGCCTGGCGGGGCCTGGCGGGGCCTGGCGGGGCCTGGCGGGGCCTGGCGGGGCCTGGCGGGGCCTGGCGGGGCCTGGCGGGGCCTGGCGGGCCTGGCGGCGCCTGGCGGGGCCTGGCGGGGCCTGGCGGGGCCTGGCGGGGCCTGGCGGGGCCTGGCGGGGCCTGGCGGGGCCTGGCGGGGCCTGGCGGGGCCCTGGCGGGGCCTGGCGGGGCCTGGCGGGGCCTGGCGAGGCCTGGCGGGGCCTGGCGGGGCCTGGCGGGGCCCTGGCGGGGCCTGGCGGGGCCTGGCGGGGCCCTGGCGGAGCCCTGCAGGGAGGCGCGGCCTTTCGCTCGTGAATACGCGTCCTTGTTTTTCTTGTTTCCCCCTTGTTATTGTTGTTGTTTTTCGGCGGCCGGCTCTAATTTTAAAGCGCGGCCCTCCTTTTGGCAGTGTGCAATTACAGCACGTGTCGCGCGCTTTTGTCTGCGGCGCAGGGAACTGTTTTTTCCCTTTCTTCGCCTCGCCTCAGCCTCGGCTCGGCTCGGCTCGGCTCGGGAGGCCGGCGAGGAGTATTTGCATATGCAGACCGGCCGGGAGTATTGCGCGGCAGCCAGATTCAGATTCCGAATGAGACTCCTCTGCGACACGCGACGCGCGCCGCACCGCACCGCGCACCCTGACGAACTTTCTGGCCGGGCCGTGTGGCGCCGCGCGTGGCGGTGCGGCCCGTGGCGGGGCGTAGTGCACGAGGTACTTTGGAGCGCGCTGCGGGGCGTGGCGTGGCGGGGCGGGGCCGAGGGGGCGGGCCGGGACCAAATCAATTTGCTCGAATTGAATTTCATGTGGACGAAATGGCAAGCCTTGCGTGCGTGTGGGTTGTGTCCCTTTCCCCCGGCAGCACTAGAGGGGCTTCACTGGCACCAAACTCGCCGCACCCCGCCCCGCCCCGCCCCGCCCCGCCCTGCTTGAATGGGGTTCCGTCTGCCGCGGACGGGTGCGCTAGTGCTGCCAAGTGCTGGCGACCCCCGCCGCCTGCCATCTGCACGCTGCGGTCTGCTCGGCAACAGGGTTGTTAAAGTTAATTTTTTTGGTTATCGAGTTATCGTTAAGTTAATTTCCGACTCCTGTTAACGATAACTAGTTAACGTTAACACCTCTCAGCCACATTATCGAGTTATCGATAAGTTACTTTTAACGAAAATCGTTAAAAGTAACTAACTTTTTTAAATGGAGTAATGAAGGACAATAAAACACAACATTAAATGCCCAAAAGTAATGTCTAATTGGACTATTATGTATGCATTACCCATCTTTAACTGATAAAATGAATAAAATTAGAAATAGGGAGTTAAAAAGATCAAAATTGAAAGTTCTACAAACTTACACTGACTGACTAGCGCGTTACTAAGTGACTAGCGACGACTTACTCCCAGTACTGACTTGACTCCCATTACCGTTGAGGCCGGCGATTGGGCACGGCGGAGTGCCAGCGGCGCAAAAATACGAACGTCAGAAACGTTTTCTTTGCTGAAAAATTTTGCGTGCATTTCTACAATTTGGGGGAATTAGTTACTTTAGTTAATCGATAAGTTAACCGGGATTGTGTTAACGATAACTCGATAACGATAACTGGTCTGCAAGATGTTATCGAGTTAACGTTAACCGTTGAATTAACTTATCGAAAATCGATTATCGTCGTTAATCGTTAAATTAACTTTAACAACCCTGCTCGGCAACAGGCGGGGCTGTAACAAGCCTCTGCGTGCTGCGCGCCGCTGTGCCGCGCCTCCAAGTCCCCCGTTATCAAATCAGAACGACGCCCTGAGCGCGGCGCCGCGGTCATGAAGCATGGCGAGACAGTGGCGCGGCGGCGCAGCAGCCAGCATCGCGGCAGACTGATTACGAGTCTCTCTCTGTCTCTGTCTCCCTCTCTCTCTCTCTCACACACACACACTCTCACTCACTCACTCCTGGGGCGTCTCGTGAGGGTGCGAAAGAGACAGGCCGACGAAGGCACTGTTCGTAGGCACTCTACGGAGCGCCTGCCGCGGAGAGGGTAGGCTGGCCCGCCGAACGGCTGCGCGCTCCGGTTGGCCGAGGCCGCATTCCGCGGGCGCTCGACGAGGTCCTCGCGGCGGAGGCGAACAAAGTCCTGGACGCGTTTTGGAGCTCCAGAGTCGCTAAATGGTACTCTAATCTAACGTGTGACCCCACCAATGGGTTGCTCTCCGAACGAGCAATCCATTGGTGGGGTCACACGCTCGATTCGAGGCCTGTTTAGCGACTCTGGAGCTCAAAACGCGTCTCGGAGTTTTGGCCGCGGCCGCACTGAGAATGAAAAAGTCATGATCAATACCCAATTTTGGGCGAGGTTTACTTTCTCACCCAAATTTGGGTGAGGAACGTTTCCTCGCCCAATTTGGGCGAGGAAAGCTTCCTCGCCCAATTTTGGGTGAGGAAGGGTGTATCAGCTCCCTATATAGCTCCATAGTATTATGACCCAAATTTGGGTGAGGAAACTTTCCTCACCCAAATTTGGGCGAGGAAAATTTCCTCACCCAAATTTGGGTAATAAAAAATTCCTCACCCAAAATTTTAGTCATGATCATGACTCTTTCATTCTCAGTGCGTTGGTTTTCTGGTCCACTGTGTGGCGCCGCGGCACCGCTGGCAGTTCAGCCCTCCCTACCCCTCCCCCCGCCCCGCCCCGCCCCGCCTCGCCCCGCCCCGCCCCGCTCCTCCCCTGGTCCGCGCGGCGCGTCCCACCGGTGCCGCCTAATTCAGGCGCGGGGCCCGCGGGGTGCTTGAGCCGGGCGGAGCCAGCGCCGTGTTGCGGGCCGGCGAGGCCCACGGCGACGACGACAAATTTGTGCCGCTGCCGATAGTGTGGCCAAAGTTTTGGGCGCAACTTGGCGACAGTTCAGCCGTGCATAGCTTAGCGGCTGGGGGATGTGGGGGATGTGGGGGATGTGGGGGCGTCGCGGTGGCGAGCGGCGGCGGCGGGGGCGTGAAGGCGCGCCCTCAAAGGGGCGGAATTTAATTAAGACACCTGGAACAGTTGAGGTTGTTTGGAAGCCGGTGCTCCTGGCGGCGTCCTGGCCCACTCCGGATCCTCCTTCCTTCTCCCTGTTGCGCCCCCGCCCCCCTCCCGGCCGTGTGTCGCTCGGCGCGCCCCGCCCCGCCCCGCCCCGCCCCGCCCCGCCCCGCCCCGCCCCGCCCCGCCCCGGCCAGCGAGGTGGCGGGCCACTTGCAGCGCCTTACCTTTGACCACCTTGCCGAACGCGCGGGGTGGGGCGGGGCGGGGTGGGGCGGGGCGCTTGTCCAGGACCACTCTACCCATATAAATTGAATAGCGCAGGCGTCCCCTGGCATGCTGTGCCAAAGCGTCCACTACCCGGCCACCAGTTTGCCACCACTCGCCCACCTCGCGGTCGCCGGGCTGTGGAGGGAGGTGCCCTCCGTGGCCCCCGTGGCCCGTCCGGGCGGCCACTCCGAGTCGAGTGTTTGGCCCGCAAGTGCTGCCCGAGTGCCCGCCCCTCTTCACACGTCAATTCAGTCAAAATTTAGCTGGGGCAACATTTTTCCGTGACGCTCCGCCTGGCGCGCTGCTTCGCCCTCACCGGGCGTCTCCGCTGCGCCACGCCCCGCCACGCCCCGCCACGCCCCGCCACGCCCCACCACGCCCCGCCACGTCGCTAGACGTGCTGCGGCAGCAAGAAAAGGGTCCGCTTGTTGTTGTAGCGTCGTTCGGGGAAGTATTTCAAGTGCAGGTCGTCAAAAACTCACGTGCGTGTGTGTGAGTGTGTGTGTGTGTGTGTGTGCGCGCGCGCGTGTTGGCGTGCACGTAGTGTCACTTACTCCCTTAGCGTAAAACTCGGCGTATCTCCCAAGAATGTCCCGCCCAGTTAAGGAGAACCTGCTGCACACAACACGCAGCGTACACAACGCCTCCCGCTGCTCCACGTGTGTGTGTGTGTAGGTGTGTGTGTGTGTGTGTGTCTGTGTACGTGTGTGTGTGTGTGTGCACAATATTAAGGCACCGCGTCATAAATCCACGGTGAGACAATAAGCTGCGCTCTAATTTATGCATCACATGGCGTGGCACTCATTGCCTCGTGACCCCAAGCCGTTTTGCGGACACGTATGTGTGTGTGTGTGTGTGTGTGTGCGCGTGTGTGTGTCTGTGTGTGTGTCTGTGTGCGTGTATGTGTGAGTGTGTTCGTGTTCGAAAGGGTGGAAATATACTCCCTGAAACTTAGTAAATTCCCGGTTGTTTTCTCCTTGAACACTCTGAACGTCTGACCAAGACATTTTCCATCAAACGTAAAAAGTGACCCAAGTTTAATAAGGTGTTTTCTTTGTATCTTGAAAATGCTGAAAAGATTCTGATAATCAGTTCTGACAATCATTGTGACTTAATATTTGTTTCGTTTTAAGCATTGCACCGCCGTAAATTCACTGTAACATAGAGCTCAAATTTCATTGTAAGACATTTAGAGTGGAGCACGCAGCAGTAGTGAGCGGGCGAGTCCGTTGAGATGACGCCGCGCACCCATTCCCGCGTTGCGAAGCACTGGCCGTGTCGCCGCGATAGTGGCAAAGCATTGCGGCCGATGTTGTGTGAATTGACTGATGGCCTGTCAAGCGTCAGCGCTCGGCATGTGTGTGAGTGCGTGTGTGTGTGAGTGAACGCTGTGTCTAAATGCCCGTGAGAGTCGGGCCTGCCACGGATCATTGAAGCCCAATAAAGTCTCGTTGCCGCGTGTTCCACCCGCACTTGCCTCAAGGAGGCTTGTTGTTGCGCCGCCAATGGGACCGACTGGCGCCCAAAGCCGCGCGAGCGCCTTCTGCTGTCGCTCCTCCCTGCGTTTCTTCCTTCAAGCCGCACAGTGGGCCAGAAGACCGGCGGAGACGGCCAAAGCTCTAGACGCGTTTTGAGCTCCAGAGTCGTTAAATGGGACTCTAACCGAGCGTGTGACCCCACCAATGGATTGCTCTCCGAACGAGGGGTTACACGTCTTAGCGACTCTGGAGTTCAATAACGCGTCTAGAGTTTTGGCCGCCTCCACCAGTCTTCTGGCCCACTGTGCGTCGCCAGAGACGCGCTTTTTTCAAACCCGGAAATAGCTTCATTTTCGACCGAGGGCAGACAGACGGACAGACAGCGCGGACACGTAACGGAGCCCCGCACGTGCAAGTTACGAAAGAGGGTGTTGCACGCGGCAGCGCGCCAGCCTAGGCGGCAGCTGGGCCCACACGGAAAAAAAGAATTTGTTGTGACAACGAAAATGTATGTTGATTTTGGGATAGCAAAAAAAAAGTTGTTAGACGTACTATAAATTTGTTGTGAGAACGAACACTTTGCTCTCACGACAAATTATTCGTCAGGAGTACAAACATTCATTTTTATTGTGTTTAGTACTCCTGACGATATAGTTCGTTGTCAGAACGAAATGTTCGTTCAGACAACAAATTGGTAGTACGCCCAACAACTTTTTTTAGCTATCCCAAAATCAACATACATTTTCGTTGCCACAACAAATTCTTTTTTTACGTGCAGTGGCAGGTAACCGGCGCCCCTTATGGCTTGCTGTCCCCGCCTAGTGCTCCAATTGCAGCTTTATAGCCGAGGAGGCGCCTAGTGAGCCCCTCAAGCGGGGCGGGGCGGGGCGGGGCGCACTTCTAACGGCGTGTGTCATGCCGAGTGGATCACATCCACATCCACCCGCGTGTGAGTGTGTGAGAGAGAAAGACAGCATCATTGGGCGCACTGTTTAGTGTCTGAGAGAGTGAGAGAGAGAGAGAGAGAGAGAGAGAGACTGTGTGTGTTTGTGTGTGTGATGGAGAAGGATAGCGTCATTGGACTCCGTGTGTAGTGTCTGAGAGAGTATCTGGTGTGTGTGTTAGGAACAGAGGACACGTAAGTGG
The DNA here is from genome assembly GCF_012932325.1 of Thrips palmi. Lineage (NCBI taxonomy): Eukaryota > Metazoa > Arthropoda > Insecta > Thysanoptera > Thripidae > Thrips > Thrips palmi. The sequence continues at coordinate 1,022,308 of NW_023144628.1, read as the reverse complement.
GGGAGGGGGGGGGGAGGAGACGATCGCTAACACTTTCGCCTGCTCTCCTCTTTGGTGCCGCCTTTATCGGTCACTTTCCTCCTCCGCCCTCCTCCGCCCCGTGAGGAGTGAGGTGACGGAAGCGCGGAAAACCGCAGCGCTTTCTCCCTGGATGGAAAACGAAACGAGGAGCCGTGAAGGCAGTGTGTGTGTGTGTGTGTGTGTGTGTGTGCGTGTGTGTGTGTGTGTGTGTGTGTGCAGGTAATAGAGGAAGACAAGGAATGTGAGTGTGGTATGTATGTCGGTCTGACTGTCTGTCTGTCCGCGTCTGTCCGTCCTAGGGGTGCGGAAATGTGCTGATGGGCTGCATGGCCTGGCTGTTGAGGCCACATAGAAATGAAAATAAGATTTAGACGGGCGGGAAAAAGAGGCTGCTCCAAATCCGGCGCCTGACTGATGCTGCCCATTCGTTTTACATGACGCTTGCGGTATTAAATTGGCAATATGAATACGTCGGCCAGTAATAAAGCGGCCCTCTAAATTCTCTCTCTCTCTCTCTCTCTCTCTCTCTCTCTCTCTCTCTCTCTCCTCTCTCTCTCTCTCTCTCACTCTCTCTCTGCATCGGCATATGTTGCGCTTGATATTGTTTTGTGCCACGCACGGTGCCTGGTTGTCCGCTGCAGCGCGGCCGTGACGCGACGCCCTGGTTTCACGGTGTCACGGTGTCGCGGTGTCGCGTGGTGGCGATGTGACGCGATGCGACGCGCGCGTCTCCCCGCGTCCCCACTGCTAAACAGGGGGCACGCACGGCACGCACGGCACGCTTCGCAGCCCTTTGCAGCCGCTTGCAGCTGTTGCTTGCGGTTGCTTGCATTTCCTCCAATTATTGAAGGAAATATGCGCGTGTGCTCTGCAAACTCAATAGTGCACTCAGTACACTCTTTTCAGAGTGTACTCACGAGTACACGCTGAACGGAATGCACTGAGCACACTGTTGAGTTTGCAGAGAGAGAGAGAGAGAGAGAGAGAGAGAGAGAGAGAGAGAGAGAGAGAGAGAGAGAGAGAGAGAGAGAGAGAGAGAGAGCGTGTAACTCGATACCTCCTAGCAACAGACACGTACTTCGGAGACGCTTCTCAAAACTCACGTACTTTCAGCAGCTTGTGCAACAAACACGCAGTTTCGCCATTTCTAGTCAAGAAGCACGCAGTTTGCGCATTTTCGTCCTCGCGGGCACGGAAATACATTTTGGGTAACTTTCGTGGTTGTGCTAGTGAGGTGCAGTCACTAAGTCACCATTGATAACCTGGAAACGGTTTCAGGAACGATCTGTCGTTAAATATAGGCCCACCTTTAACCTCCAAACTTCCTGTAATATTTCAATGCAGATCACTCCTGAAACCGTTTTGAGGTTATTAATGGTGACTTAGTGACTGTACCTCACTAGCCCAACCATGAAAAATACCCAAAATGCATTTCCGTGCCCGCCAGGACGAAAATGCGGAAACTGCGTGCTTTTTGACTAGAAATGGCGAAACTGCGTGTTTGTTGCACAAGCTGCCGAAAGTACGTGAGTTTTGAGAAGCGTGCCCGAAGTACGTGTCTGTTGCTAGGAGGTATCGAACTGCGGCAAGGGATGCGGAGAAATAAGAAAGCAAGCGGGAATATTTCTCCGGGACAACGAAACATTTTCCCACTCCCACCTCTGAGCGCCAAAGAAGGATAATGCAGACATGACCAAGGCCAACTCTCCGCCCTACTTCCAGCTCTCTCTCTCTCTCTCTCTCTCTCTCTCTCTCTCTCTCTCTCTCTCTCTCTCTCTCTCTCTCTCTCCCCTCCACGTTGCGCGTTTTTGTTGTTTGCGACAAGGAGGAGTGGTGCCTATTTCGCGCCTTTTGAGGTGCGGATGTCTTCCTCGTTGTTGTTGTTGTTGTTTTTAACCGCTGCGGCGGTGAAAAGATACGTGCTAATGAATGCGGAGGGCAAGTATTAGGCATGCTGGAACAGCAGAGTGGTGGTGGTGTGTGTGTGTGTGTGTGTGTGTGTGTGTGTGTGTGTGTGTGTGTATGTGTGAGAGAGAGAGAGAGAGAGAGAGAGAGAGAGAGAGAGAGAGAGGGAGAGAGAGAGAGAGAGAGAGTGCGTGCGTGTGCGTGCGTGCAGTGCGGGAGGACTATGGATGCGAGAGGGCGCTGGTCTTTCGGGGCGTCGGAATAAGAAAACAGAGGGACGGCGGCGTGCTGAGCCCAAAATGGGAGGCAGTGAAGTATATATGGAGATAGGAGATGCTCTCCGCCCCTCTCCGTCTCTGCAGCGCGACGCGCCGGCCGCGCCAGCCGCGCCAGTCACCAAGCAGCGCCAAGGGCAGCGCGCTCCGGGACTCCGGCCGCTCCGGCCGGCCAACATTGTCAGCGGCAGAAAAATGATGGCCGCGAACAAAAAAAAAGGGGGGGGAGAGAAGGAAAAGCATATCAATGGAAATATTATGTGCGTGTTATCGCGTATTACCAACTGCAGCCAACTTCTTTTGTTTTTCGTGGACTGCTCTTTCTTCTTCTTCTTCTTCTTCTTCTTCTTCTTCTTCTTCTTCTTCTTCTTCTTCTTCTTCTTCTTCTTCTTCTTCTCGGGGCTTCTCGCCGCTCTGTCGCTCCTGGCACGTCGGAGTTGTACCACGGTCCACCAGGCCGCAGGCAGCGCAGGCCGCCTCCAGCGGTGCCAGAGAAGTCGGCCTCGTACACACACGCGCCCGCACACACACACACACACACACACACACACACACACACACACACACACACACACACACACACCGTTTTAGGCGTGCTCTGTGGTATCGGACTACAGGAAAAGGGAGGGAGTAACACCGAGGCTCCGCTTCGCTTTCCCCCCACGCAGCGACAATCATCGTCCTACCGCAAAACTCCTGTCATTATCTCAGGGCTGTACTACTGCAAAGGCCGCGCGCACACACACACACACACACACACACACACACACACACACACATACTGCGAGCGCACACAGAGTCCGTGCTATGAAGTGAAGGCACCACTACTCGTGTTCCCTCCGCCTTGCGGCCTTTGTTTGTGCACGGCCACGGTGCGCGTCCCCCCCCCCCTTTTTTCCAAACCGGCGCTGCTGGTGATTTTGCCGAATGGCATCCATTCATGCATTCGCTCGTGCTCCTTGGTTCACTCTTCATTCATTCATTCGTTTCATTTTCATTATTCGGCATTCGGTCACTGCATCATTCATGCAGCCAGCCGATGAAGGTCGCCGCATGTCTATGGAGAATTCGTCCGCGGCCCGTCTGCGCACTAAATGTTTATGTGCCCTTTCAACTATGGATTCGAACGTATGCAAGCTAGGTGCAATTGAACACACCAAGCATGTAATGAAGCATGTATAAAATTGCACCTAATTTATGTACAAATTTGCACATACGGCTGGCAGGCGAAAACCTCCTCGATGGTTTTGTCTTGATTTCGCAGCACCTGTTCGTGTCATCCTCGTCATAAACTTTTCTTTTCCTGCGGCGCGCGGCATAGTTGCCCTCTCGAGGCGTCTGTCACCCTATGGGCCAATTTTCGTCGGCGCGCTGCCGCTCTCTTGGTGAGAACAACAGAGAAGTGCATTACCTCGGCGATAAAACTTTTATTCAACTTGTTTCGCATTTTGGACCGTTAAGTGGGCGACTACTTTGTGAGCATCAGATTCCCCCCCCCCCTTCATTTTGACCCCCTCTCCCCGGGCAGCTCCCCCGGCGCGAGTTTAATAGCGGCCCTGCTTTGGCCTGGATGAGGTAAATGAAGTATAGGTGTGTGTTTTGGTGAGTTACTGTCGCTGTACGCGCACAGCCATTCCGACCTAATGTCGCGACATCGCTCCGGCTCGTCAGTACCGCCGAAAATTCGCGGAAACTCTCAAGAATTTTCGCAATGACGGCTAACAGATAAAGCCAATTGCGGAACCTGCAGTGATATTAAAAGCGGCGGTGCCGTGGGCGTGTGGCTCGCAGCGCGTCCACGCGCGGATAATGACTTTTGGAAAACTCGCTCTCCCCGGCGGAGCGGGCAGAGTGAAAAAAAAAGATTGCCGATTGAATGGAATGGTCAAGAGACGAGGCGTTTGCAACTGATATGGAGCGTGCTAAGCTCAGCGCTGTATGGGCTCGAAAAATAAAAGCACTCGCCACAACGGCGCCGCTTTCTGACACCGCAGCACGTCGTGTTCGGTCGTGTTGTACACTGCCAGAGCGATCACGCTCGGTTAAATGCGCCAAATTGAATCGGCCGCGTTCCATTTGTATGGATTTCTCAAACCCCACAGACCTCAACGGATATTGGCCTCAGTTCATATCGAGGCTCCGGGGGTCCCGGGTCTCGTCGGCCCGCCTCGACGGGGGCCTCGACGGGGGCCTCGACGGGGGCCTCGACGGGGGCCTCGACGGGGGCCTCGACGGGGGCCTCGACGGGGACCTGCAGACGGCACGGCAGCCCCTCCGGAATCCCCGTTCAGGAAAGCAATGTTTTCAAATGAGCCCCGGGCTTAGCTCCAGGTCCTTCATGGCCTCCGTGGCCTTCACGGCGCCCCGGGCCGGGGCCACTTAGGCGCCTCCTCCCGATTGGTTAAATGCGGTCTCGGAGTCTCGGGCCGCGTCGAAGGCGTTCCAGATAGATCAGTCGGGCGGTAAAGTCGCCCCTTAAGCCCCGGGACGTAAAGGGCTGACGCATTGCCCTAGGTGGGGCCTAGGTGGGGCCTAGGTGGGCCTAGGTGGGGTGACATTGACGGCGGATCTGCATTTCACGATGGGCTGGTCCTGGGGGGCCTGGGGGGCGATGAGGTGCACCGCGTGGGGCCCCGCCACCTGGGGCACCGGGGCCGCCCCCTGGGGTCACCCTGGAACACCCGCAGTCAAGAGCCGCCAAGGGTCACCCAGGACCCAAGGGTGCCCGCCGCGCCGGGCCGGCTGGAAACCTGGCACAGGCCTGCTTCGGCCGCCGTTGGCCGCCGTGGGGCTTGACGCCGTGCTTGTGGCTGGTCGACGGCAGGCCGCGGTGGCGCACAGTGGGCCAGAAGACCGGTGGGGGCGGCCAAAATCCCGGACGCGTTTTGAGCTCCAGAGTCGCTAAGGGGCTCGAACCGAACGAGTGACCCCACCAATGGATTGCTCTCCGAACGAGGAATTCAGTGGTGGGGTCACACGTTCGGTTCGAGCCGTGTTTAGCGATTCTGGAGCTCGAAACGAGTCAGGAGTTTTGTCCGCCTGGGCCGGTCTTCTGGCCCACTGTGTGGCGGTGCGCCTCCCGGCCGGCTGCCCCACGCCTCCCCGGTGGCTCGGCTCGGCTCGGCTCGGCTCGGCCACCACTGGTGACCTCTAGACAGGCAGGCGAATCCACAAAGTACCTCACGTTCCTGAGGTGGGAATGGGCGGGCCGGAGGGCGGGCCGGGCTAGGGTCGAAGGATGGCGGCGGCCGCGGAGAGTGGCGTGACGGGCTGGAGGGTCGGGAGGGTCGGGAGGGTCGGGAGGGTCGGGGCGACGCGCTGGGCCGGCGCTAGGGCCGGGCTGGCAAAGGCGGAGATGCCTGCCGGGTAGCAGTCTGCGGTGAACGCGGCAGTGCGGCCGGACCAGCCCGCACCAGCACGGACTATGCAGGCACCGCCAGGCCGGGCACCGCAGTGCCAAGGCTTTCGGACTGCACCCAGAGACGTCATAACTTACTCGGATTTGCTGCAGTGCGCCCGGCCGCGGCACGGCTGCCGCTCCGTCCCTGGTTTTGCACCTGCTCCATAAATAAGTCGGGGCGCGCCGTCACTCTTGGGACGTCCTGGAGGCTCTGCACGTAATTAAAAGATAGCGACCAATTAAAAGATAAGCTAATCCGTCTGACCATCGCGACGAGCCTCGACGCCGTGTCGGAGCGCGCTTCGTATTGAATTGCCAGCCAACAATCAATTGGAGGCAAATTCCATTTCAGGTGTAGCGGGCCCTCCGCTGGGCCCCGTCCTACCCTAACCCACCCCGCCCCGCCCCGCCCCGCCCCGCCTGCCGACGCTCGGCTCAAACTTGGCGCGCCCTTCAAGTTGCCGGCAAGTGATTTATCCCCGCAATTGGCGTCGCTCATTACTGGCCTGGAATGGAAATAGGAAGCCAGTTGGTGTGTTCCTCCCCACAGTGGGCTAGAAGAGCCAGGCCCGGACTGGCCCGGGCCGCGGGGGCGCGATCGCGGCCGGGGCCTCGCGCGAAGCGCGGGGCCTTTCGGCCGCGGGCCACGGGGCCTTTCCACCGCGGGGCCTTCTTGGCCGCGGCAAAGTCGCGGTCTTTAACTATTTACGTACTTAAATCAAAGGGGTACCCATTTGAAAATTTCTCAAGATTTCGCAGAATTTTGCGTCAAAATTATGCCGGATTCCGCGAGATTTTGTTGGTATTCCACGAAATTTCTGCCGATTTTACGCATGATTTCGGCAAATCAAGCGCATTTTTTGGCCAACTTTGGTCCCAAAATCGTTGCGGTCAAAGGCAAAATCGTTGTGGTCAACGTCTTCCCGAGACAGGGCATGGAAGAGTGGGGTCTTAAGAATACTGGAACGTCGAGGGAGGCCTTTTACGTCAACTAGATTGGACACAGTGGCCGCCCAAAGTCAGCAAAATCAGCAAATTTCCGAGACTCGACCACTTTTTGACCAACTTTGGTCCCAAAATCGTTGCGGTCAAAGGCAAAATTGTTGTGGTCAACGTCTTCACGATACAGGGCATGAAAGAGTGGGGTCTTAAGAATACTAGAACGTCGAGGGAGGCCTTTTACGTCAACTAGATTGGACACAGAAGCCGCCTAAAGTCAGCAAAATCAGCAAATTTCCGAGATTCGACCACTTTTTGACCAACTTTGGTCCCAAAATCGTTGCGGTCAAAGGCAAAATCGTTGTGGTCAACGTCTTCCCGAGACAGGGCATGGAAGAGTGGGGTCTTAAGAATACTGGAACGTCGAGGGAGGCCTTTTACGTCAACTAGATTGGACACAGTGGCCGCCCAAAGTCAGCAAAATCAGCAAATTTCCGAGACTCGACCACTTTTTGACCAACTTTGGTCCCAAAATCGTTGCGGTCAAAGGCAAAATTGTTGTGGTCAACGTCTTCACGATACAGGGCATGAAAGAGTGGGGTCTTAAGAATACTAGAACGTCGAGGGAGGCCTTTTACGTCAACTAGATTGGACACAGAAGCCGCCTAAAGTCAGCAAAATCAGCAAATTTCCGAGATTCGACCACTTTTTGACCAACTTTGGTCCCAAAATCGTTGCGGTCAAAGGCAAAATCGTTGTGGTCAACGTCTTCCCGATACAGGGCATGAAAGAGTGGGGTCTTAAGAATACTAGAACGTCAAGGGAAGCCTTTTGCGGCAACTAGATTGGACACAGTGGCCGCCCAAAGTCAGCAAATCAGCAAATTTCCGAGACTCGACCACTTTTTGACCAACTTTGGTCACAAAATCGTTGCGGTCAAAGGCAAAATCGTTGTGGTCAACGTCTTCCCGATACAGGGCATGAAAGAGTAGGGTCATAAGAATACTAGGGCGTCGAGGGAGGCCTTTTACGTCAACTAGATTGGACACAGTGGCCGCCCAAAGTCACCAAACACGGCTTACCCTCCCCTGGCTAGTAAATTTAAAACAGGACGCATATCGGAAAAGGGGGCCCTTGACGTCACACTGCGACCGGGGCCCTGACTTAGCCAGTCCGGACCTGAGAAGAGCGGTGGAGGCGGCCTGAACTCCCAAAGCGTTTTGAGCTCCAGCGTCGCTAAACCGGACTCGAAGTGAGCGTGTGACCCCACCAATGGAATCCTCGTTCGGAGAGCAATCCATTGGTGGGGTCACACGTTCGGTTTGAGTCCGCGATTGAGCGAGTCTGTAGCTCAAAACCCGTCCGGATTTTGACCCGCCACCGGTCCTCTGGCCCACTGTGCGACGTCTTTGCGTTGGGGGAAAGCACTCCCAGGGACCAACGAAAAGCGCATTGCGAATCAGCAGACTGACTCCGAGAGTCGATTTCGTCACTCTGCCTCTCTCGCACTCATGGGGCGTTCCGCATAGACGAGAGAGTGGGAGAGAGAGCGACGAAAACGACTTTCGGAATCAGTCCACCGCCAGGACGACTGCCCCGCTTTGACTGCTGTAACACGGCGTTAGCGCGCACCTGAATTCGATCTTGCCTGCTGCTTCGCCTGGGGACCAGCCGCGCTCCAGCGAGAGAGGTTTATTTTTTTTCTCCTTTTAATGTTTCTTCCCAATCGATCTTTTACTGATGCAACTCTTTTGGTCGTCGCTGGTTGCCCCGGCCCTCTGCTTTTTGGCCGCACGCTTTATTCGTCCTGGAGGCTCCAGGGCGCTGGGTCTGGAGAGAGAGAGAGAGAGAGAGAGAGAGAGAGAGAGAGAGAGAGAGAGAGAGAGAGACCCTGGAGGCGCTGGAGGACGTCGCCGCGTCCTAATCTCATTTGTCGGCCCGTTGTTCTTTTTCTCAGCGCGGCGATCCTTCAGGCCGTCGGCCGCGTCATGCGTGTCCGCGGCCTGGCGGTGCCGTCCCACAGTGGAGGCGGCCAAAACTCTAGACGCGTTTTGAGCTCCAGAGTCGCTAAGCTGGACTCGAACCTCGTCCGGAGAGCAATCCATTGATGGGGTCACACGTTCGGTTCGAGTCCTATTTAGCGACTCTGGAGCTCGAAGCGCGTTTGGAGTTTTGGCCGCCTCCACCGGTCTTCTGGCCCACTGTGCGCCCTGCCGTCTCCACTTGACGTGCGTGTGCGGGACAGAAAGAAAGAAATAGAAGCATTACCGCACGCACGGCTGTTTTGCACTCTCTTTCGCGCCACTTTTCCCCGTAGTATTCGCACGGCGCTGGGAAAGGGTCTCGCGGGCGCGCGCGCGTAGAGGGTTCATGGAGTCACGGCCGACTTCGGTGAACGGGCGGACATTTATTTCGTTACCGGTCGGGTCAGAAAAAGGGGGGCGGTGACGGCGTGGGCACAGCGACACAGGGACGAAGCGCGCGAAGATTGAAGAAACAGCAGAAAATTGTTGTTGTTGTTTCGTCTCACCCTCCGTGGCCGGCCGCCGTGGCCGCGAGATCTCTGCTGGTGAAGTCCGTGATATAGTGCGCACTCATCCCGGAGCAATTTATGGCTTCGGGTCCGCAGGTCAGCACGCCCTGCGACGCCACGCGACGCCGCGACAAAATGAGAAGAGTGGGCTTAGTGCGGCCCCGCTGCTCCGCCTGCTCCGCGTCACTTTTCCACAATGGATTCGTCGTTTTACGCCGCCTCTCCAATTCCAAGACGCCGCACAGTGGGCCAGAGGACCGCTGGAGGCGGCCAAAACTCTAGACGCGTTTTGAGCTCCAGAGTCGCTCAACGGGACTCGAACCGAACGTGTGCCCCCACCAATGGATTCCTCGTTCGGAGAGCACTCCATTGGTGGGCTCACACGTTCGGTTCGAGTCCCATTTAGCGACCCTAGAGCTCAAAACGCGTGTAGAATTTTGACCGCCTCTGGCGGTCCTCTGGGCCCACTGTGCGCCGCCAGGGACTCCAGGGCGGGCCGGGCCGGGCCGCCAGCCCCAGAGGTACTCCGAGAAGCATTCGGAGAGTGGCCACGCAGAAACTGCTGCTTTTTCACTGTGACAAAAAAAATCCCAAACGAGCCGTCGTAGCGCCACCCTCATGTTACTCGGCGGCAAAAGGGCGCGCCAATGCCATGTCGTCAGTACACTGCAAAGTGAGATGAAGTGCACTTTTACCCTGTTCCATTATTATTCCCTCACTGGAATGCCGGAGGCAGGGCCTGGCTGGGTCGGGACCCTGCTGGAGGTCAAATAAAATGACTGGTCGCGTTGACGTGGGGACGGGGCTGGGCGGGGCGGGGCGGGCCCTGCGCGCCGTGCCCCAAAAAGGCTTGGGCCGCACACACGTCAAAGGCAAACGACCCTTATGAATGGGCCGGCGAGGCACGCGTGCGCCACGCACGCACCGCGCAAGGACGGGACAAGGGCGCCGCGGCACGCCACGTGGACACCGGACTGCCAACCGGAAGCCGAGACAGTCGCCAGCTTTCTATTTTTTCACTCTTAGCTTCCGTTCTTTCACGTTGGCAATTCGTGTTGTCGCAGCTCGGCAACAATATCACGCCGGCCGGGCTGATCCGGCCGGGCCTCGGATTACACGACGTCCTGCTGGAAGGCCGAGGAGGTCCTGGAGGACGACGGGGTCCAGGGTCCGCAGGGGATTGAGAAGGGATCCACAAGGTGCCTGCAGTTCTCACCGACTTAAGCTGTCCATCCCTCGGTCCGAAATTTGCCTTTGCCAGGCCAAGCCGGGGTCGCTGCCTTCCAGCGGGGCGGGGCGGGGCGGGGCGGGGCGGGGCGGGGCGGGGCGGGGCGGGGCGGGGCGGGGCGAGGCGGGGCGGGGCGGGGCGGGGCGGGGCGGGGCGGGGCGAGGCGGGGCGGGGCGGGGCGGGGCGGGGCGAGGCGAGGCGAGGCGGGGCGAGGCGACCCCCAAAGACGAAGGCAGTCGCCGTCCATCGGGGCCGTGCTGCCGAACCGCGCTCTTGTTGTTGTTGTTCCTTAATACTTTTTGTGCGTAACTCAGGTACAAAAAGTGCGTTAGGGTTAAGTTTGTTGTTGTTGTTGGCGGTGGTGGTGTCGTCGTCGCCGTATTGTTGTTGTTGTTGGGTCCAGCCAGAAGCACACATCGGGTTGGCACATCCATCATGCAGTATTATCCAGTGCGTTCGGCTCGGTTTGGCTCATTTGGACGAACAGCGTCCGGCAAGGCATGTCTCTGGCTGGCCCGCCATGGCCCGCACAGCAGCCGCCTGGCACGGCCGCCTGTGTATGAGCACGGTTGGCTTATGTCCCTAACCTGCCTGGCGGCCCGGCGGCGGCCCGTCCTGGCAGTGTGGTGGCCCTGCAGGCCGGGTCGTTTTCGTCGCCCCGTCTCTCTCGCACTCACGGGGCGCCCCGCACAGGCGCGAGAGAGACAGAGCGAACGCCTATCGGCATCGGCCCGCTGTATTGGGATCACAAGCCTGGCGCGGCGCCAGGCGGCAGCGAATGACGCTCTTCGCCCCACAAATACAGGGAAACGGCTCCAGTTCCCTTTATTGCGAATTTCTACGCACTGCACTGCCAAAAACCGGCGCGACGACTGGGGCCTGGCGTCCATCTGGGGCGCGGAGGGCAGGAAGAAGAGATGGAAAACTTGGTGGCCTTTCCCCCCTTTTCCGGCGTGTCTTAGCGGCCGTCCCGCGGGGCCGCCCGCTCCCTCGTCACCGCGTCGCCGCGTGTGACGTGTGCGATGGCGGCCTTCCTTGCCTCGCCCGGCACACTGAGAGTCGATTTCGTCGTCGTGTCTCTCTCGCACCTATAAGGGGCGCCCCATGAGAGCGACAGAGACAGAGCGACGAAAACGACTCTCAGTCTGCTCGGCTTGCACCGCCACCACCTCGCAGCGGCGTCGCGGAGGCCCTCGAGGTCCCCGAGTGCCCCGCCAGCTGCGATCCCCGAGGATTCCCAACTTTGGTTCGGAATACAGATTTCTGTATCGGGGTGCATTTTCGGCTTGCCGCTGATCCCGCTGAGTGCCGACAGCGTTAGCGATTCACTCGCGACTCGCACAGTCCGAGACGTGGTGGAGAAGCGCAGGCTGTGCCCACACTGGTCCGCCATTGAAACGAACCGGAAAATGGTTTGCCCCCATTGCTTCGAAAGGGTATAGCAAGCGAGTCGATTGTAGCCACCCGACTGTAGGTATCAGGTCAAGCACACTGTGAGAAAAAAGTACGGAACATGTCTGGTCAAAAATTTGCCTGGACCGTCCGTACTTGCCAACTACGGAACGTTCCGTACTTTTTTTTCCGTACCCGTACATGGGTTCATATGGAGCAAGTACGGAACGTTCCGTACTTTTCTCCGTACCTCCGTTCCATATTTTTCTGTACCATTTCCGTACAAAAGTACGGAACTTTTTACAGTGCAACAATCGGCTCGCTTGCTCCTCAGCTTCAACGTTTAGAAGCCATACAGCACCGCTCCACCAATCTGTTTCAAAATGGCGGACTGGAAGCAACCCTGCGTTTCCCTGACACATCTAGGACTCTAGGACGGAAAAGACCTTAACTTGCCGTGAAACTCCGACAAGTTGGGGCAGTTGGCGGACAACGCGCTCGCTGGGCTTTCACATGCAGTCCCTGCTTACCGCAGCCCCTTTTGGACCTCTTCGATTCACCAGACGCACAGTGGGCCAGAAGACCGGCGGAGGCGGTCGAAATCCCGAAAGGGTTTTCAGCTCCAGAGTTGTCAAACAGGACTCGCAAACGAAACGTTTGACCCCACCAATGGATTGCTCTCCGAACGAGGAATCCATTGGCGGGGTCACACGTTCGGTTCGGGTCCCGTTTAGCGACTCTGCAGCTTTCAACGAGTCTAGAATTTCGGCCGCGTGTGCCGGTCTTCTGGCCCACTGTGGGACGGCCGAGTTGACCCGGAGCCGCTTCGGCCCCGCCGTGCCAATAGTGGCAATCGGCCCATTTTGGGGCACCCGCTGTAAATCTCGCAGCACGGCGCGCCACGGCGGGGCAGGGCGTGGCAGGGCGTTGCAGGGCGTGGCGCGACACGGCAGCAGGGCGGAGGTGAAGCCGGCAGGGACGCCCAGGAATGCGTCGGGTTGGCGGGGCGGGGCGGGGCGGGGCGGGGCGGGGCGGGGCGGGGCGGGGCGGGGCAGCCTGCCGGGTGCATACCAACCACGCGCCCTGTTCCATTCCGCCGGTTCGATTCCGCCTTTTCCATTTTCCATGTTTCGCTCTGTCTTCGCGGCGGAACGAAAGCGCACCACTTAACTCCTTTCCGGTTGTTTCGCGGCGGTTGTTTGTTTTTGCGGACGCCGCCGCGCCATTTGCGGCCAGGCTGCCGCCGCTTTGGGAGCAAATGGAATACAAATAGGTCCGAAATGCAATAGTGCGCTCGGCACTGATTGGTGGAGGTTGGAGAGAGAAGGCGCCTCTCCGGCCAATCAGCGGCCGCGGTGGCTGCGCGCGTCTGTGACACGATGACGTACATCGGCCGCTGCAGCGGGGAACGCGTTCGTGTGTGTGCGCGCGCGCGCGCGTGCATGTGATTCGCGTTAGGAAATGCACACGCGCTACATCCGACTACTACACCTCCTCATCCTTCCCCGACCCGATGCCAAGGCGGTGCGCGGTGCGCGGTGCACGAGGGCTTCGGGGGCTAAGGGGGAGGGCGGTCGTCGGGCGGGGACTCGGCTGAGACGACGCGGCTCCCCGCCCTGCCCAGCCCTGCCGCCCTGGAGGCTTGCCAGCTTGTCAAAGGTGGCTAGGGACCTCCCCGAGGAGTAGAGGGGGACGCGGCTGCCGCGGGACGGGCCGGGCCGGGCCTGGGGCCGGGCGGGAAGGGTGTCAGCTTTAGGTCACGTCTTGCATGTCAGCCTGCCTGAGCGTGCGGCGCGGCGCGGGGCGGGGCGGGGCGGGGCGGGGCGGGCGCCCCACACCCCGTTAGCTGACATGCGTGCAGTCACCGTGCATCGCTCCCCGCTATTTTCAATCACGTTGCCACAAAAGGAGACAGCCGCCTGCGCCGCGGTTTATCCATCTGCGCCACGAGCGCGGCTGGCTGGGCCTGGCGGCCGGGCGGCCTGGCGCCATTTCGCTTTTTTACCGCGGAGGGGAAGACGAAGGGGCGACGCCGAGGAGAACGCGCCGCAGCAGGCTGACCCCGAGAGTCTGTCTCTCTCGCACCTGTACGGGGCGCCGCATGAGTGCGAGAGAGACAGCGCGACGAAAACGACTCTCAGAATGAGTCTGCAGCCGAGGCACTATACGGGGCGCGGCCCCAGCCAGCCCCAGCCTGTGACGCGGTAGTGGCGCCCTCCGGCTCTGCGGTCTCACGTAGCGAGGCTAGCTAGGCCAGCGAGGCGCCGCTTGTAAGCGCTTAATACGCTCATTTGGGATTCCTAATTACACTTTTACACCTGCCTGGCCGCCTGTTGGCCGCCTGCGCGCACCGGGGACCTAAACTACCGCACCCTTGGTTCCGCCCCGCCGCCTTGCCCGGCCGTGCCGCGCCGTACCGCGCCCCGGCCGACGTGTGGACGGCAATTGGCTGGGCCTTGACGGCCTGGTGCCCCGCCCCGCCCCGCCCCGCCCCGCCCCGCCCCGCCGGGCCCAGCGGCTCATCCCATCCGGCTGCTCGACAGACGCCGCGCCCGCCGCGCCGGGCATTGAGCCCATCTCATTGTCTCGCGTAATTTGGCCTTCCCTTGCGGCTGTCTGGCGGGGCGGGGCGGGGCGGGGCGGGGCTCGGGCCCGGGCCGCAGTGTGGTGCCCTGTCGGTCCGGAACTAATCCTAAACGCAGCGGGCTGTTATGGCATGCCCGGCTCCATTGGACCGGGCAGGGCGGCACGGCGGCAACACGGCACCGTCTTCCTCCAGCAGCACGCATTCCAACTAAGCGGCCTCGGCCGGGCTTCCAGTGCACGCCCGTGGCCAGGCCCCAATCGGCCTCCAACTCGCACGGCGTCACGTGTGTGCGTGTGTGTGTGTGTGTGTGTGTGTGTGCGCGCGCGCGCGTGTTTGTGTTTGTGAGAGAGAGTGAGTGCGGCACGACCAACAGTATCTGATGCAGCCGTTTTCTCTTCTCTCCAGTCTCGTATAATCATCCCCGGGGCGTGCGTGGAGATGGCTCCACTGTGGGGGTCGGGTTCGGCTGTCGCGTTAGGGCGGGGCGGGGCGGGGCGGGGCGGGGCGGGGCGGGGCGGGGCGGGCCACTGGCGGGGCTCCAGGCGGGTCGAGGCTGACACGGCGTCCGCGATAACCCTTCCTCCTTTTTATTTTGTCTACCTCGTGATTTGCACGTCGTTGTCCTCCGGCGGGGGCATCGGGACATCTGTAGCTGTCCTCGCTCTATCTGGCTCCGTGCCTTGGCCGCGCCCTGCCTTGCCGTGCCGCGAGCTGCGCACCTGGAACGCCAACAAACTCGCCCAGATTCAAACTTGTGTTGATGTTGCCTGGCCGGCGGGCACCGACGCTTCCGCGCTACGGGGCAAACGAAACACGAGAGAGAGAGAGAGAGAGAGAGAGAGAGAGAGAGAGAGAGAGAGAGAGAGAGAGAGAGAGAGAGAGAGAATCGCAGGACGAGACAAAAATGTAAGACCTGTCCGTTGATGATTTTTTTTTTTTTTTTTTGCAACAAAATGTGTGTATGGCCATGACCAGTGCCATGCTTATGCATATGAAAGCGGTGCGGCGCTTGAAGCCTCGATGCGGAGACGTGTCGCCGACCGCCCCTTTTGTCCCAGAAACATGCCAATTGCCAAAACATGGCGGCCATCGGACACGCAGAGGCGGCGGGCCGGCCGGGCCGCGCATTCCGCCGGTGCTCGTTTTGCAGAGAGGACCCCGTTTTGTTTTGTTTTTGTTGTTGTTTTGTTGTTGTTTGCGCCGGACAGTGGTACGGACTTTGTGCCGCGCTGGTCCAGGTACGGCACGCCACTGCTTTCCTTGGCCACGCCACGCCGCGCTGTGCCACGCCACTCGCTCAGAAACTTTTTCATACTCGAAACAAATCCGTCTTGATGAAGTTCGGGTTCCACGGAACTCGGACCGCGACCACAAGACCGACCCTCCGTGGGAAGACCGTGCGCTGGCCGACACCTTGTTCCACTCGCCGTTTTTTTTTTCAATTATTATTTCATTTTATTTCTGCTCGGCGCTAAGTTCCTCCTTCAATTAAAAGTTATGGCGAAAGATTTAAATATTTGAGGAAATCGGCGGGAGGCGGCCGTCCGCGTGGCGCGGCGGGGTGGGACTCGCACGTCACGAGAGGCGGCGGGCCTTGAAATTCGGGACTGGGAATGACACGTAGGCCTGGGCGATTATTGGTTGTAATCGTAATCGGCCGATGAATAAAATAATCGCGATTGGTGTCGATTAGCAGTTCGGTAATCGGTAATCGAAAACGTACACGATTAATCGAAAATCAACGATTAATCGGGGGAAACCGATTATTTGGAAATTGACAAACAAAGGTTAATACTCGTACTATTGTAAAAATAGCATGTAATAAGAGGATAGGAAAACCATTGGCGCAACCTCGAGTGTCTGAGACAGCTTTTTCGTGCCTTAACTGAAAACTTTTCAAGACTTTTCCGCTCAGAATTTGAACAGGTGATGGATAGAATATCCGATAATGAGACGATTAATCGATAATCGATCATCGTTAAATAATCGGTCAATCCTTCGATTACCGAACCTCTAATCGGGGGTTTGAAATAATCGGACGATTAACAAAATAATCGCGATTATTTTCGATTATTCGATTAATCGCCCAGGCCTAATGACACGGTTTCAAAGAATTTTCACCGGCAAACAACAACGAGGGGAAAAAAATGGTTGACGCGTTTCGGAAGCCCTGCTTGGCCCTAGGTAGGCCCTTCCCCCAAACAGAAAGCCGGCACGAAAACGGAGCCGAGATCCAGCAGCGCGCTCCTTCATTTGCGATGCGACGACAAGGTGCAAATTGTTTTTCTGCTTTCCTCTTAATGAGGTCGTTAGTGGTCCGCCTGCACCGGCGCGGCCCCGGCGCAGCGCTGGCAGTGCAAGCAGCGCGGTGCGGTTCGGCAGGTGGCTCAATGTGTGCTCGTTACGCCGGGCACGCCGGGCACTCACACAGACGCACAGTGGACTTGCCAGTGGAGGCGGCCGATCTCCAGACGCGTTCTGAGCTCCAGAGTCACTAAATGGGACTAGAACCCAACGTGCGACCCCACCAGTGGATTCCTCGTTCGAAATGAGTTATCCATTGGTGGAAACACACATTCGGTTCGAATCCTGTTTGGCAACTCTGGAGTTCGCGTCCAGAGTTTCTAGAGTCTCCTGGCCTACTGTTCAGACGCAGTCAGCAGCTCGGCCTTCTTCGTGTTGCAGGCTGAGCGTGGCGGTGCAGGAGGCAGCGGCGGCGGCGGCCTTCGGGACGACGACCATGGCGGCGACCATGACGGCGACGACGTCCGCGAGGGGCACCCTGGTGCCGCCGGCGGACGCCGTCCTCGTCCCCAAGCTGATGGGCAACAGCAACTGCACCGCTGAGGACTGCCTGCAGATGCAAGACATCTTCTACGGGTAAGCGTTGCCTCATCCGTCCGAAAAATAAAAAATAAAACAATAACAAAAACATAAAGGAAAAACTGGTGCGTGCGCAGGACGTCGGACATGAACGACACGTGGCGCAACATCTCGGGCAACGGCACCACGCCGGCCGGCGCCGAGGACAGCGCGGTGTACTTCATGGCCGCCATCTCCGTCGTGCTCGGCCTCATGATCCTCATCACCATCATCGGTGAGTCTCGCTGTTGCTGGACGCGTCGTCGCACAGTGGGCCAGAAGACCGGCGGAGGCGGTCAAACTCCCGGACGCGTTTTGAGTTCCAGAGTCGGTCAATGGGGCTCCAGTGGAACGTGTGATCCCACCAATAAATTGCTCTCCGAACGAGGAATCCATTGGTGGGGTCACACGCTCGGTCGGAGTCCTGTTTAGTGACTCTGGAGCTCAAAACGCGTCAGGAGTTTTCGGCGTCGATCTTCTGGCCCACTGTGCGTCGTGCCATTGTAGTTGTTGTTCAAGTCGTCGATCGCGTGAGCGTGTCGAGGCGAGTGCTCGTCACGGAAGGCGGAGGTCGGCAGTGGAGGCACGTCACGCGTGCGTGCGTTGCGTGCGTCGCGCGCCTCGCGTGTGTGAGGGATGGCAGGGCGGCGCCGAATCACTGCCGCGTCTCGTGTGCTTCGTGGCTGAGTGACGCGGGGCGGGGCGGGGGGCGCAATGCGAAAAGTTGGCCCGCAAAACGAGTGTCGTTCGATCGCAGTGCCGCATGGCCACCGCCGAGGCCCAAACCAGCCTCACCCGCAAGGATGAAAACGGCAAGAGTCGTCCTTACTGTTTCCAGGGAGGCCTGCAGGCTGCCTGCAGCGGCCGGAAAGTTTGCAGACAAGGTCGCCGCTGGCCCTGCAAAGCCTGCAAAGCTTCCCTCCCCCTTCCCGGCGTCTTCCAGGGCCGCTGTGGCCGCCCAGGGTGGCCCCGGCCAGACAGCCAAGTCCCGCCCATGCCGGTCCATGCTTGGGTCGTTGCACGACGGGAAGCAATTCATATTCCCTGTTGACCCTCGCGCCACCAGGCCGCCACCAGGCCGCCAACGGCCGGCCCGAGCTTTTCAATGATTTGCCTCCATTCAGCGCGTTTCCGATTAAGCGCTTCCGCGGTTTCGGCACGGCAAAAACGGTGCCTGGTTTTCGCCATAGCTGGTAAAGACGTAGGCGCACAGTGGGCCGGGCCGGACCGGCGCTGGCGGCCGCCCCGAGTCGGGTCGAGTCAGACTGCCGAGATGAACTTCGTCCCCGGCGGAGAGGCAAGGAGGTGACCGCTTGCAGGATGCATCAAACATTCAGTCCTCACGTGCGCGCCGCGCGGTTGAGGGCTGAGGGGTCCCTATGCGGATGCAGGAGGACCACAAAGGCTAAGTCGTCCCTCTGGGCACAGTGCCGGCCCGGCCGTGCCACTTGCCGGTGCGGGCAGTGCGGGCCCCCCGTGAGGTTGACGCGAGGACCCGCAGTTCGCACCCCCCGTCATGATACACCTGTTTCTTTGGCCGATTGTGTGTGTGTGTGTGTGACTGTGTGTCGTGCGCGGGTTTGTCTGTGTGTGTTTGTGTGGTGAGGGGCATCCGGACAAGCCGCCTTTGGAACGTGTGCGTGCTTGCACGTGTGGACCTAATCCACGTGGGGTAATTTGTCATTGCGCCACACTCGCGCTGCCCGAGTCCGGCAGGACACTACTCACTGACACACACACACACACACACACACACACACACACACACACACACACACACACACACACACACACACACACACACACACACACACACACACACACACACGGCATTCGCGCATTGTCCAGTGTGGCATTGATGAGCTCGCCTTTTGCCCTGCCACGTGATTATCTCCCCTTGTGATTCACTTCGGCGTGGCACACAATTGACGCTGTGACCCGCGAGCCGCGCCGGAAAGGGTCGATTTCGCGACAGTCGGTGCGTGGCGACGTGGCGACTGGCCGGCCGTGGTGACGTGTGCCCGCACCACCCGCACCGGGAGCACGCGGTTCGGGGCCTCTGCCACCGGCCTTCATGCCACCGGGTCTCTATGCCACCGGGTCTCTATGCCAGCGAGCCTCTATGCCACCGGGCCTCTATGCCACCGGTCCTCTATGCCACCGGCCTTCATGCCACCGGGTCTCTATGCCAGCGGGCCTCTATGCCAGCGAGCCTCTATGCCACCGGGCCTCTATGCCACCGGTCCTCTATGCCACCGGCCTTCATGCCACCGGGTCTCTATGCCAGCGGGCCTCTATGCCAGCGAGCCTCTATGCCACCGGTCCTCTATGCCACCGGTCCTCTATGCCACCGGCCTTCATGCCACCGGGTCTCTATGCCAGCGGGCCTCTATGCCAGCGAGCCTCTATGCCAGCGAGCCTCTATGCCACCGGGCCTCTATGCCACCGGTCCTCTATGCCACCGGCCTTCATGCCACCGGGTCTCTATGCCAGCGGGCCTCTATGCCAGCGAGCCTCTATGCCACCGGGTCTCTATGCCAGCGGGCCTCTATGCCAGCGAGCCTTCATGCCACCGGGTCTCTATGCCAGCGGGCCTCTATGCCAGCGAGCCTCTATGCCACCGGGCCTCTATGTCACCGGTCCTCTATGCCACCGGCCTTCATGCCACCGGGTCTCTATGCCAGCGGGCCTCTATGCCAGCGAGCCTCTATGCCACCGGGCCTCTATGCCACCGGTCCTCTATGCCACCGGCCTTCATGCCACCGGGTCTCTATGCCAGCGGGCCTCTATGCCAGCGGGCCTCTATGCCAGCGAGCCTCTATGCCACCGGGCCTCTATGCCACCGGTCCTCTATGCCACCGGCCTTCATGCCACCGGGTCTCTATGCCACCGGGCCTCTATGCCACCGGCCTTCATGCCACCGGGTCTCTATGCCAGCGGGCCTCTATGCCAGCGAGCCTCTATGCCACCGGGCCTCTATGTCACCGGTCCTCTATGCCACCGGCCTTCATGCCACCGGGTCTCTATGCCACCGAGCCTCTATGCCACCGATCCTCTATGCCACCGGGCCTCTATGTCACCGGTCCTCTATGCCACCGGGCCTCTATGTCACCGGTCCTCTATGCCACCGGCCTTCATGCCACCGGGTCTCTATGCCAGCGAGCCTCTATGCCACCGATCCTCTATGCCACCGGGCCTCTATGTCACCGGTCCTCTATGCCACCGGTCCTCTATGTCACCGGTCCTCTATGCCACCGGCCTTCATGCCACCGGGTCTCTATGCCAGCGAGCCTCTATGCCACCGATCCTCTATGCCACCGGGCCTCTATGTCACCGGTCCTCTATGCCACCGGGCCTCTATGCCACCGGGCCTCTATGTCACCGGTCCTCTATGCCACCGGTCCTCTATGCCACCGGTCCTCTATGCCTTCGGTCCTCTATGCCACCGGTCCTCTATGCCACCGGTCCTCTATGCCACCGGGCCTCTATGCCACCCGGTCTCAGCGGACGGCCTGCGCATGGCACCGGTCGGGCGGCGGTTGAGAAATGATTCATATAAACGAAATAAGCTCGCCTTGTTCGGGCCGTGCCGGCTTTGCCAGGGGCCGTGCCAGGGGGCGTGCGGGGCGTGCGGGGCGTGCGGGGCGCGGCCAAGCGGTCTGACCCGTCCTGTCCGCGCGTGATAAACGGAACGAGTGACGCCGAAGTGGCTCGCGGTACATATTAACACGACGCGGCCTGGCCGGGCCTGGCCGCCTGGTGGGGCTTGACTGGTCATTTGTTATTTTAGCAGAAAGCACGTGTTCCACCCCATCCTGCGAGCGTGGCCACCATGGCCGCCAGGGCCGCCACGGACGATGGCGTGGCGGAGACTCGGCCAAACTCCCTCTCCGCCGGATTGAGACGCGAAAACGTCGGTCCGGGATCCGATCCGATCCGATCCGGGGCGGCGGCCGAGCTGTTCGGAAGCGTCGTGCCGTCGCTCTGTCTCCGTCGCACTCGTTGGGATCCCCACAAGGGTGCGAGGGAGACAGAGGGAGGCGCGCTGCCGGTAATTGGGTTGACCTGTCATAACTCTATTTGGCGCGACCTCTTGCCGCCCCAATCCTGGATCTAGCGCCGCCCGACCCAGCCGGCCCGGCCGCCCGCGCCCGGCCCGGGGCGGAAGGGCCAGACGTGGTGTTGTTTTCAGAGTAAATCTCTCGGCCACGCCGTGCCGCGCCGCGCCACGCCTCGCCACGGCCCGGTCGAAGTGAATGTGAATAACAAGGTCCGATGTGCGTGGCCGAGGGAGAGTGGCCGACGAGCGTGGCGCGCGCGGAGCGGGCCGAGAGAGTGTGCAGGCCGGCCGGGCGCACATCTAACTTCTGTAACTCCATTTGTGATGCGCAGCGGGCGGGTCGCACGCCGCGAGCCGGGCCGGGCCGGGCGCCCCCTGACCACGGCACGGCCCTCGTCACGGCCCACGGCCCCGGCCGACCCACGGCCTCGGCCCTTTCCTTTCACGAGGTAAACGCTTCCCTTTCGGAAAAGGGATTTGCATCACATCTATGAAGAAGGGAGCACTTGATTGGAAGCCGCGTCTCACAAGAACGTCCTTCTGGCTGTCCCTCCGGCGCCCTTGCGATGCTCGCCCAGACTCCATAATTTAGCAGAGCTTCTCGGCGCGAAAAAGAGGCAAAGGGGATGGACGGGGTCGCGCCGGACGAGGCGGAGGACGAGGCCGTGGAGGATGAGGCCGTGGAGGACGAGGCCGCGGAGAACGAGGCCGTGGAGGACAAGGCCGTGGAGGATGAGGCCGTGGAGGACGAGGCCGCGGAGAACGAGGCCGTGGAGGACGAGGCCGTGGAGGATGAGGCCGTGGAGGATGAGGCCGTGGAGGACGAGGCCGTAGTGGACGAGGCTGTGGAGGACGAGGTCGTGGAGGACGAAACCGTGGAGGACGAATCCGTGGAGGGCGAAACCGTGGAGGACGAGGCCGTGGAGGACGAGGCCGTGGAGGACGAGGCCGCGGAGGACGAGGCCGTGGTGGAGGAGACCGTGCGTCGGATGAGAATGTGTGTCACGAGGACAAGGCTGTGGCCTCAGCCGTGGTGGACGAGGCCGTAGTGGACGTTGTCAAAATTGAAAGGAGGTTGAAGTGGGTGAGGCCCTGGAGGACGTAGGCCACAGTGCCGGCTACAGCGGCCAAGGCCGTGGATAGATAGGTCGCGAGGCTTGACTCATTTTAAAGGACAGTGGGAGAAACGGAAGGATCCATAGGCGTGGACCGGAGCCTCCGCCTTGCCGGCCTCGGCCTTCGGATATTTGTTTTGTCCCTTTGGGAGGGCGTTGTGCCGACGGGGAAAAACACGATGAGAAAGATGATGAAAATTGGTCGTCTTTTTGAGACGGCCTCAGCTTCGTTATTCGTCGGTGTAAAAGCCTCAGCCGGACGTAGTCGAGGACGTAGTCGAGGACGTAGTCGAGGACGTAGTCGAGGACGTAGTCGAGGACGTAGTCGAGGACGTAGTCGAGGACGTAGTCGAGGACGTAGTCGGACGCGCTGCGGGGCGGGGAGGCTGAGTCCAGGGGGAGCCCCGCCACCGTGCCGCCACCACGCACCGCACACCGCCGGACATACAAAATGAATTGGTCTGCATCAAGTGAGCCTCTTTTCGATTACCTCCATTTTAATTTTGGATGCCGTCTCTATGTGGCTGCCAGCCGGGCGGGGCGGCTGCCAGCCGGGCGGGGCGGCTGCCAGCCGGGCGGGGCGGCTGCCAGCCGGGCGGGGCGGCTGCCAGCCGGGCGGGGCGGCTGCCAGCTGGGCGGGGCGGCTGCCGCGGCATTGTGGATGGCGGGGATGACTTTGAGCCGCGCTCATTGAATTTGTGGACGGAGCGACAGCCGTAATTCGCGCCTTATAAATCCCGTCCTAGGCTGCGCGCTGCGCCCGGGCCGTGCCAGGCCGTGCCGAGCCAGGGCTTGGCCCGGCCCCGCACCCCATTTAGCACAAAATGAAGATATTTTATGCAGATGACGCGCTGGAACAGCCCGGCCCGGCGCCGCCCGGCCCGGCAGTTGGCGCGGATCTCGCTAATCCCATTCCCAGCGACACCAAGGTGTTCAATTGCCGAGCAGCGAGGCCGGCCGAAGCAGCAGACTGATTCCGAGAGTCGCTTTCGTGGCTCTGTCTCCCTCGCACTCGCTGGGCGTGGCCTATAGGCGCGACAGAGACAGTCTGCTGGCACAGTGAAAATTGTTCGCGCCCTTATAAGCCACACCGCCCTATTGCCCTGTGAAATATTTTTATCCCCCTCCCCTGCCGAGCTAATACCCCTCTGGAAATACGCCCCATATCTTTGATGGGCTCTTGTGGACGAGACGACGGAAGCGGATGAGACGAAGATAATTACAGGGTGGAATTAAATGTTATCAACGGGTTGGGAAACTTTGCACCCTGCTGCCGGCCCCGCCGGCCTGTTAGGGAGGGCCTGCCGAGAGTGATTAGGGCAGTCGGGGAGACGGAGGACTGGGGGCCGGGCGGCTGGAGGGCTGGCGAAGGGCGCCGTCCCGGAGATGAATTTCTTTTCTCGCCCTCCCCGACTTTAGAAATGAAAGGCTGCCGAATGGATTGTATCGTCTGGGCCTGGCGGGGCTGGCGGGGCTGGCAGCCCGTCAGCGCGTCGCTGCCAACGGCCGCCTTCCATCACTGCCGCGCCTGCTCTACAAACTCAAGTGTGTACATAGTACACTTCAACCTGGAGTGTACATGCATGTACACTTCAACCTGGAGTGTACATGCATGTACACTTCAACCTGGAGTGTACATGCATGTACACTTCAACCTGGAGTGTACATGCATGTACACTTCAACCTGGAGTGTACATGCATGTACACTTCAACCTGGAGTGTACTTGGCATGTACACTCCAGGTTGAAGTGTACTTGCCAAGTACATGCCAGGTGGCTCATACCTGCAGGAGCCAGCAACAGTGTACCTGAAGGTATGCGCCACCTGGCGTGTACTTGGCAAGTACACTTCAACCTGGAGTGTACATGCCAAGTACACTCCAGGTTGAAGTGTACTTGCATGTACACTTCAGGTTGAAGTGTACTATGTACACACTTGAGTTTGTAGAGTGACGGCCTGACGGCCGCCTCTCTTGGTTGCAGGCAACGTGTTCGTGATCGCCGCCATCCTGCTGGAGCGCAACCTGCAGAACGTCGCCAACTACCTGATCGTGTCGCTGGCCGTGGCCGACCTCATGGTGGCGTGCCTCGTCATGCCGCTGGGCGCCGTCTACGAGGTGAGCCTCCACGCCAGTGCACCAGAGGCACCAGATGACCGGTGTAGCGGTGGACTAAACTCTAGGACGCGTTTTGAGCTCCAAATTCCCTTACTGGGACTCGTACCGAACGTGTGACCCCACCAATGGCTTGCTCTCCGAACTACGAATCCATTGGTGGGGTCACACGTTCGGTTCGAGTCCTGTTTGGAGACCCTTAAGCTCAAAACGAGTCTGCTGCCTCCACCGGTCTTCTGGCCCACTGTGCACACACACCATTTTTTCGTGTTTTTTTCCCTATGTTGTCTTGGGACCGATGAGCCGAGGCGGGAAAATACGGCTGCTTTATATTGGTGCCAACTCTCGCCGAGTTTGTAGAGTGGATGCTTTGCTGTCGCCTCGAATTCCAAACGCGGCGCGCCTTTCCAGCCTCGACTAACCCCCCCCCCCCCCCCCCGCCCCTTTACTTTCCATCCAGCAGCGTCCCCGGCCTGGATGCCGAAGTTGCCGAAAGCACAATCACATAATGGGGCGCGACAGCTGTGCCGACAGTGGCGCGTCGAGCCCACACCTACCTCTCTGGCGCGGTCGGCCCTACCTCGCCCTACCTGCCTGCAGGCCGGCCGACCCAGGGACACGAGTGCGTGAGAGCGTGTTGCTTCTCCGCGAACACGCTTCGACGTGTGTCGTGCACCACCCGACCGGCATCAGCATAGAGTCCTAGACGAGCACAGAGTGCGCGTCCCCTGGTCCGCCAATTTACAACGAATCGGAGAGCTTTCCCCCCCCTTATTGCTTTTGAACCCTTGAAGGGTACAGTAAGCCCCGGGGCCTGTAGTCAAGCCACTATGGATTCGCTTACTGTACTAGTCTAGCTTCAACGTGTCCGAAGCCATGAGCAAATGAACCAGTCCACGATTTCCTTTCAAAAGGGTGGACTTGGGGAAGCCCTACAACGACATCTAATCAGCAGTGCGTCAGACTGGCGCCTGGCCCGGAGCGCCTTACAAGCGCGCTATAGGCCAGCCGCGGGCACCAGTGCGCGCGTGCTGCCTGCCTGCCGGGCGCTCTGACGGCCACCTTACGCAGTGGGCGCAGGCGGCCAAAACTCTCGACGCGTTTCGGGCTCCAGAATCGCTAACCAGGACTCGAACCGAACCTGTGACCCCACCAACGGATCCCTCGTTCGGAGAGCAATCCATTGGTGAGGCCACACGTTCAGTTTGAGACCTGTCTAGCGACTCTGGAGGTCGAAACGCGTCTAGAGTTTCGGCCGCCTGCGCCGGTCTTCTGGCCGACTGTGCGGCGCGGACCTCCCTGCTTTCCTTCCTTCCTGGCTGCGTACGCAGCGCGTTGTCGCTTTCGCCGCCAAGCTGGCGATGCCGGCCGAACTTTTGCTCGGCCATCCGCGCCACGTCGGCGGGTTGGGGCGCGGCGGTCTTCTTTCCCCCCGAGCCTCACGCCCTCGCTCACGCCAGATGGCGCGGCGGGCGGCGATGAGCGGTGCGGCTCGCTGTCAAATCGAGTTACATTCAAACTCGGCGCGATTAGGACCGGGATTCAGGCGGCGCCTCGTGTGTGTGTGTGTGTGTGTGTGTGTGTGTGTGTGTGTGGTGTGTGTGTGTGTGTGTGTGTGTGTGTGAGAGAGAGAGAGAGAGAGAGAGAGAGAGAGAGAGAGAGAGAGAGAGAGAGAGAGAGAGAGAGAGAGAGAGAGAGCGTTTGTGGGTTGGTGGGCGTGCGTGACCCTCCGTGAGCGTGTGCGTTGTGTTTGCGCTTGGGTCGCGGGGGGGTCGCGGGGGCGGGGGGAAGATGTAGTGTCTCGGTCCACTTGGTCCCCTTTTAAGGCAGGGCGGCGAGCCGTGCTGGCCGGACGTCCATCCTGTGCGGTGGCGCGGCCGGCCGCTGGATTTCATTACTCGAATGGATTTTTAAACTCGCCCCCCCTCCTCTTGTGTCTCCGCTAGTTCCGTCGAGCGAAGCGACGGGGCGCTAGCACGGCGCGCTAGTCTAGTGCAGGCGCGCGCTAGTCTAGTGCAGGCGCGGGCTTGTCTAGTGCAGGCGCGGGCTAGTCTCGTGCGGGCGTGGGCTAGTCTAGTGCAGGCGCGGGCTAGTCTAGTGCAGGCGTGGCTTAGTCTAGTGCAGGCGGGCGCTAGTCTAGTCCAGGCGCGCGCTAGTCTAGTGCAGGCGCGCGCTAGTCTGGTGCAGGCGCTAGTGCGAAGCGCGCCGTCACTGGGTGTGTCGTCCGTTCGTCCGTCCGTCCATTCGACTGGCAGTGTAGCCGCGTCGTAAGTTTTGATTACCGCGCCCTTTTTGCAGACCGCCCCTCCCCTGCTTTTCTCTGCAACGCCAAAGTTTGCAAGTAGTTTTATTCATAAGTTGCAAGTTGCGCGCATCGGCACGACAGACACGCCCTAGGGGCCCCGGCTCGCCCCAGCTCGCCTCGCCTCGGCCAGCACCTGTCGTCGCAGTCCTCTCATCACCCGTTGCGGGTCCAGGCCGTCCAGGCGCCACCACTCTCGGGCCGCAGGCGGAAAAGAGCGGGAAAAGAGCGGAGGAGTACGTTCAAAAATAAAGAAAGGGGCGCCAGACCGACCGCAAAACACGGGGCGAGAGCGGTACCTGTGTGAGCGTGTGTGTGTGTGTGTGTGTGTGCAACAGGCTGCCTCTCCTTCCTCAATTCGCCCCCTTCTTCTTCTTCTTCTTCTTCTTCTTCTGCTTCTTCTTCTTCTTCTTCTTCTTCTTCTTCTTCCGTCTTTTGTCTTGCACGTCACCTGGCCGCATAAGTGCGGCGGGGATCCTTGGCGCGGCGGCGGGGAGTATCGGCGGCATGGAGTCGAAGTTCGATTTCTAAAGAAGGCGCTTTTGATACACACGCGAGCCCCCCCCCCCCCCACACACACACACACACACATGCCGATCCCTACAGTCAGGTTACACATCACACACAGACGCACACGCGCACACGCCGCACCCACACAAAACAGTCAAACAAACAAACAAACAAACAAACAAACAAACAAACGCACACACAAAGCACGCTCTGCACCGCACCACCAGCACGTCGAGCGACAACTGGGGAGAAAAAAGAGGAAAATTAAAACTTTTTGTCGAGAGGAAGAAATAATTGGCGGAACTTGACCGCCTCGTCAGTGCTGCGCGGTGCGGCGCGCGGACCATCGACTTGGTGGACCGGCGGGCGGAGCGTCCGGTTCCGCTCAGCGCGAAGCACCGCGAAGCGCGCCAAGTTTAAAACGGCAGACAGCTCCGTTCACCCTGGCTGATGATTTTATCGCTATCCGGTCGATGGCTACACGAGGCGCTCCTCCCCGCCCCGCCCCGCCCCGCCCCGCCCCGCCCCGCCCCGCCCCGCCCCGCCCCGCCCCGCCCCGCCCCGCCCCGCCCCGCCCCGCCCCGCCCCGCTAACTTGGCCCTTTGGCTGGTGATTGCGAACCCCCCGGTGTAAACTTAAGCTCTTTCAACTACTCCGTCGGCAACTTCTGGCTCAACCTCAGTGGCATAGCGCGGCCCGCGCGGGGTGTACGCTGAAAAATGGCGCTGGAAATCGAGGGCGAAAGTGAAGCCGCCAACGCACAGTGGGCCAGAAGATCGACGCGGAAAGCTGTAGACGCGGTGCTCCAGAGTCGCTAAACAGAACTCGAACCGAACGTGTGACCCCACCACTGGATTCCTCGTTCGACGAGCAATCCATTGGTGGAGTCACTCGCACGGTTCGAGTCCTTCTCAGCGACTCTGGGGCTCCAAACGCGTCCAGAGTTTTGGCCGCCTCCGCCGGTCTTCTGGCAAACCCCGTGTGCGGCGTGGAGCGCCTGCGAGACTCAGGGTAGGCCAGCCCGCCGCGCGTGCACTGTTAAAAATAATCGTAAATTTACGAAATTTTGTAGAACAATTATGTGGTTTTTACACATCATATTTTGTTACGACTCAAGTCGTAAATATACGACTTGAGTCGTAAATGTACGACATATTTGTCGCTAATTTTGATAGCGACACGCTTCGTTTTAAAACGAATAAAGTCGTAAATTTACGACTTAATCGTAAGTTTACGAACAATCGTAAATTATCTTTGGAATATGACGTGCAGTTATGACTTGAGTCGTACATTTGCGACTCTTGTCGTAAATTTGTGTTATAAATCGTAAATGAACGACACAAATCGTAAATAAGTGAGCACAATTGTAACTTTTCGCCTCCTTTTCGGGGATTTCAGGTGTCAAAATATGTAATCGTGATTACGATATTGTCGTAGAGAAATGACTTTTTAGTCGTTCAGTTACGACGAAGTAGTTTAAGAACGATTTCCGTCGCTATCAAAATTAGCGACTTTTTTGTCGCTAATTTACGACAGAATTTCTAACAGTGTGGGTGCGTCCGGCTGCAGCGGCTGCCTACCTGTCATTACCATTACCATTAAGGGCTAGACCACACATGGGTGCGCGGCGCTGCTCCGCCCAGTGTCCACACTGGGAGCCCCAGCCCCGGGCGGCTCTGCGGCCTGGACGGCCTGGCTGGCCTGGGCGGGCGGAGCCGGCGGGACGGACTGGCGGGTCATCCGACCGGCTAATTCACTCACCGCGTGGCAAGTTCGTTAATCCGGTTCCTTTCCATTGGACGAGGGCGGGGCGGGGCGGGGCGGGGCGGGGCGGGGCGGGGCGGGGCGGGGCGGGGCGGGGCGGGGCGGGGCGGGCGTGGCCTCGGTTGCGGTGCGAGGCGGCGGTCACGGCCCCGGCGCAGATAAAGCCGAAACATGCCCAGCGCTCTCTGCCAGAGAGAGAGAGAGAGAGAGAGAGAGAGAGAGAGAGAGAGAGAGAGAGAGAGAGAGAGAGAGAGAGAGAGAGAGAGAGAGAGAGAGAGAGAGGGGCGCCCAACTTGGCGCCCAACTCCAGGAGGCAATGGGGCCGCCACACTCATATTATCGGCGCGTCGCGTCTCGCCGCAAGTTCGCCAGGATCACTCAGGGCGGCGCCCAAGTCGCGCTCAACACTTGGACTTCCCGCGGCGCTAGCTTGGCCTGGCCGGCCTGGCAGTGCGGTGCCTGGGGACCGACCGCGGAAGACGGACAGGACTCGGGGGTCAGCGCTCCGCCCCGCTTCGGCCCACTTCGGCGTGCTCGAGGACGGCACGACATATTTTTCTCCTCCTTCCTTTCACCCGCTTCGCCCGCTTCGCCCGCTTCGCCGCGCCGTTGACAAGGAGGAGAGAGGAAATCCACGGCGGCGACAACGCCCTGGTGAAAGCGGGCTGTAAAAATGTCTGCACGCGGCGGCTCGACACGGCTCGGCCCGGCGATGGCCAGTGGCAGCCTCATTCATCGTTTCGTGTTTTAATTTAGTGCTGGCCTGTGCGCTTTACTGCTCGTCCTTACGGCGTCGGCCTGCAAGGCGTGCCCGGCGTGCCTCGGCGCGGCCGCGGTCGCCTCTCTGGCATTCAGGACGCCGCCGTCAAGCCCATGCGACGCGGGGCGGCCGTCTAGGGCACTACTTCCGTGGCCGCACGAGCACCAGCGCCATCTGGTGGCTCACACAGTGGGCCAGAAGACCGGTGGAGGCGGCCAAAACTCTGGACGCGTTTTGAGCTCCAGAGTCGCTAAACAGGGCTCGAACCCAACGTGTGACCCCACCAATGGATTCCTCTCCGAACGAGGAATCCATTGATGGGGTCACACGTTCGATTTTAGGGTCATTTAGCGATTCTGGAGCACAAAAACGCGTCCGGAATTTGGACCGCCTCCACCGCTCTTCTGGCCCACTGCGTACCCATCTCGAAGTCCGCGACTACTTTCCACCCTCCCGAAAGGAGCAACGCCGCGGGCTTCGATTGGCAGGTACCGCGGCACGACCTGCACCACCTCCACCGCGATGTCGCCTCGACGTCGCCCCGCCCGGTGGCTGTGGCCGGTCCGTGCCGGGACGCCGGGTGAGCATAATACAGACCGGAGAGCTAAGCTGCGGATTAATTGGATAGTCTGTGCCCGGAGTCTTCCTCCCTCCGCGCCTCCGTGCCTCCGTGCCTCCGGGCTCACCCCTCTCTCCGTCTTTCTCTGTCTCTCTCCTTGTCTCTGGTAAAGTGCTTAACCTTCGCGGGCTGCCGAAACACCCTCTTCCGAGTACAGGGCGCCCTCGGCCTCGGCCCCTACACCGTCGGCGCTTTACCCTGTCTACCGCTACACTCTCAGCCTCCGCACTGTCGGCCCCTCCACCATCGGCCCGCCCCAGATGCAGGAGAGGCCTCCACGCCGTGGGAATCAGTGGTTCCGCACACAGTGGGCCAGAAGAACGGCACCGGCGGCCAAAACCCTAGACGCGTTTTGAGCTCCAGGGTCGTTAAACGGGACTCGAACCGAAAGTGTGACCCCACGAAACGATTCCGCATTCGGCTAGCAATCCGTAGGTGGGGTCACACGTTCGGTCGAGTCCCATTCAGGGACTCTGGAGCTCAAAACGCGTCGGGGATTTGGACCACCCCCACCGGTCTTCTGGCCCACTGTTCGACACCCGTTGTCAGTGCGAGCAAATGCCGTCAGCGGACGGCGGGGTGCAGCAGTAAAATGATTCCCCATCCATTAACGAAATCGCGGACCCTTGGCGTCGTCGGAGGGGTCGAGGTCGAGTCGAGGGTACTTGTTTATGGTCTTCCTCTCCTTCTTCCGCGAGCGCCGCGAGCACTACGAGCAGCGAGGGCAGTTGTGGTGGAGGGGAAGGCCCCCATAATTCGTGGCCGTTGCGTAGTATCGCGTACAAGGCAGAGACGGACGAGGCAATAGGGGCCGTCGGGGGAGGGGAGGGGGGGATCAGTGGTGCCACTTGACTGAACCTGGCCTCAAGGAAAGCAGGTTGGGTGGACGGACGAGAGCAAGACTGGAGCGAGAGGGATTTCCTCCTCCTCCGAGGGAGGGGGAGGGGTGGGGGAAGGGGAGGCAGCAGCTCGATCGGATTGACGGCCTTTATACCCTGGCCGGCCTCGGCCGCTTCAGTGCTGCCCGGCGTGCCCGGCCGTGGCCGAAACAAGCATTCTCGCCCAGCCCCCTCGCCCAGCCCCGGCCAGCCCCCCGGCCCCTAATCCGTCCTTGCCTATCGGACGAGCCGCCCTGCCCTGTGTCGTCCACCGCCACCACGGTGTTGATGAGGGCGGTGGGGGACTGGTGCAGCGGTGCGGCGCTGCGAGGCGCCGTGGGGCTCCACGCGCCGCGATGTGCGTAGGCTGACCACTCCCGGACCACCTCCGAATCTCCCCCCCCCCCCCCCCCCCCGGCCCCGCCGGGCCGCCGGGCGCTGCTGCAGCAGTCCGGTCTCAATCGCAGCGTTTCTGGCTTTGATCCCAGCAATAATACGGGTCTGGCTGGCGGCCGGGGCATTCAATGCCTGGCCCGCCTTGAGTGAACGCCTTGGAACGCCGCGGTGGCGGCGCGGCCAAGCAGGCGGCCGGGACCCGCCGGGACCACGCACCGCGCGGAATTCACAGGCCGCCCACTTTTTATTCATTTATTTTTTTTCGGCATTATAATTCCGTTTTTTTTTCCGCGTCATTGCTGTTTGGAACCTGTGGACCTCCTGCCGGCGAGAAAAGGAATAATGAAGCGGCTTCTCTCTCTCTCTCTCTCTCTCTCTCTCTCTCTCTCTCTCTCTCTCTCTCTCTCTCTCTCTCTCTCTCTCTCTCTCTGTCTCTCTCTCGTTTCTTACTTGACGTTGGGAGATACGTTCGAGGACGCCAGCCAGGGAAGCCCAGCCGGCGCGGCGCTATGCCTTAATCGGGGCGAAGCGCGGCGAAGCGGGCCGCCCGTCATGCAATCATCAGCGCCCACAATCACTCACACACACGCCCACAATCACTCACACACACGCGCACAATCACTCACACACACGCGCACAATCACTCACACACACGCACAGTATCACTCACACACGCACGCACACGCACAAGCGCGCGCTCCAGACGCTGGGGCACACAACAGGTTCGCGTGTTGGGCGGCGGCGGTGCCGTTTGTAGGTGCGAAAGGAAGATGGATGGGGCGGCCGTCTAGCCCCCCCCCCCTCCCCCGCTTTCGCACCACCACGTCGAAGAGAAAGCAAGGGGGGGGGAAGCTTGGGGCAAAAACTCCGAGTGACCTGGTAGCGGGCCGGTCGCTTCCCGGTGCCCGAAGGACGTCGGGACGACGGCAAGGTCGTGCAGGGGGAGGCCGCCCTGGCCTGGCCGGCCTCCGCGGCCGTGCTGACAAGGACGGTGCCTCGGCCGTAAAAAGGGCCGCACCCTGCCCGGACGTGCCCTTCCAGCCCTGCAGCCCGAGGGCGAGGCCGAGGGCCCGGCGCCCGGGGGCGGGGCGGGGCGGCGCGGCGCGGCGCGGCGCTAGGCGGGGCGGCCCGGGGGCGGCGCTGGGCTGGAAGTGCTAGTATCGGCAAACGAAATACACAAGGGGCCGCTTGGCTAGCCTCGCTGCCTGCCTTGCCGGGGTGCACGGCGTTGGTGCGTCCGCCAAGGCCCTGGGCTGCCCTAGGCTGCCCGAGGCTGCCCCAGGCCTGGACTGACAATTTCGCGGCGAGGAGCGGAGGACACCGAGTGGGACACCGAGTGGAGCTGGCCGTCGACGGTGCCGGCGGTGGCCGCGGGGGCCATGCATCATCGCGGAGCTCTGCCTCCCCGGGGCCTGCGGTGCGCAGCCTCGCCTCGCGCCGCCCTGTCTGACGGACCGAATAAATGCCGGTACCCAACCTCGCTCTCCATCTTTTAGTCATTATGGCAATGAGATAGGCCTATTGAATATAAATGTGCATGTATAAAGCGTTTGCGTCCCCAGGGAAACCTGCTGCGGCTCCCGCTGCGGCACGGAGGAGAGGCCCTGCTCTGCAGCCTCATTCCGTCGCGCTGTCTCTCTCGCACCTATACGGGACGCCCCATGAGTGCGACAGAGACAGCGCGACGAGAGCGACCCTCGGACCCCGATGGGCCGCCCGGCTCCCGATTCCCGATTCCCCATTTCGATGCGGCCTCCCCTCTCTCTGTGCCCCCTTTTCGCTGTTGCAGATCTCGCAGGGCTGGATCCTGGGGCCCGAGCTGTGCGACATGTGGACGTCCAGCGACGTGCTGTGCTGCACCGCCTCCATCCTGCACCTCGTGGCCATCGCCGTGGACAGGTAAGCGAACGAAGCGCGTCTCTCTTTTGGTGGGCATGGATCCAAGGGGGTGCACAGAAGACCGGTGGATACGCGTTTTGCGCTCCGGCGCCCCTAAAATGTGACTCGAACCTAACGTGCGACCCCACCAATGGATGGATTGCTCTCCAAACGAGGAATCCGTTGGTGGGATCACTCGTTCGGTTCGAGTCCTCTTCAGCGACTCTGGAGCTCAAAACCCGTCTACAGTTGGCTCCGGTCTTCTGGCCCAGGGGCGAGGCGGCGCTGAAGGCGGAGGAAGGTAGGCAACAAACCACACTTTAGCCCTGTAGGCAACTGTTGCGACGACCCTCGCCCCGATTGAAACCGCTCTGGATCCACCCTTGTCTTTTGGCAGCGTTGGTTCGCTGAGGCGTGAGGGCGAGCGCGGCGAGAGCTGGCCGCTGGCCCGGTCAGGCCGGTCGGGCCGGGCAGGCCTTCACAAAGCGCCGAGCAAAGCGCCCCCCGCGCCTCGGCAGGGCGCTGGGGGCGCGGGGCCGTGGGGGCATGGATTCTGATTGATGGTGCTAACTGCCATCTGCACGCCCACGCCACGCCACGCACTCACACATGCACCGCGTTGTGACACGTGTGAATGGCTTGACGCCCGCCCACGCACCAACACACTGGCAAAGTTGCCGCGCCAGCACAGCCAGCGGCCCTTCCTTTCGGCCCGTGTTCGACATCATCATCGTCACCATCGTCACACACGCACACGGGCCGCACAGGCGCGCACCCGGCCCACCCGGCCGGCCGGGTTATGCTCTTGATTCTCTTTACGACGCCGCGTGCATGAATCGCCGACCTCCCCTCCCCTCCTTTCCTCCTCTCCCCTCCCCTCCCCTCCTTTCCTCCCCTCCTTTCCTCCCCTCCCCTCCCCTCCGCCGGCCTTCCGGCCTCCGTTATCGCGTTGCGCTTTCCCTGCAGTTTATGGATGTTCCTCGTCGTCGCCGCCGCCATGCCGCCGCCGTCCTATCGCGGCGCTATTTACAGTGACGCAGGCCGGCCAGCCAGGGCAGGGCAGGGCGGCCCGCCCCGCCGGCGTACGATCGGCAAGCGCTCCGTTAATTTGGCCTGACGGGCCACGCCGCCACCGCTCCGTCAAGCAGACTGGACTTGCCAGAGGACCGGCACAGCCGGCCGAAACTCTAGACGCGTTTTGAGCGCCGTCGCTGAACGGGACTCGAACCGAGCGTGCGGCCCCACCAATGGATTCCTCGTGCGGAGAGCACGTGGGGTCACACGTTCGGTTCGAGTCCTGTTTTGCGACTCTGGAACTCAAACCGCGTCCGGGATTTTGGCCGCCTCGGGCCGCCTCCACCGGTCTTCTGGCCCACTGTGTGCGGTGCCTCGCCGCCTCTCGCCGTCCCGCCCAATCGAGCAGACGTACTGACTGGTTCCGTCGAGTGGCTGGCCACTGGCTGGCCGGCTAGCCACGATATGACAAACGATATCCAACTCCGCCCGCTCCCTCGCTCTGATAAATCGTCGCGGCCGGTCTCCTGTTCGGAGTCGTGCCGTTTTCGTAGCTCTGTCTCTCTCGCACTCTTGGGGCGTCCCATGAAGGTGCGAGAGAGGCCGGGGGCGTCGGCGCCGAGGCAATGCACCACCAAAGTAGTGGCCAGGTGGGAGGAGCAGGGGAGAGAAACATTCTGGGCAAAAGAATGAGAGTTACCCGCTTTGGCCTCCAGAGCTCAACTGGCGTCACGGACAATGCCATTTTCACACCGTGTATCAAAGACCGTTATCTGTCTCTCTATTCCATGATTCTATGTCTTCAGACAAGTCTGAAGTGGTCAAACACTTTTGTCAAAGAGCTTTCGCCATTGGCGATGCGTTTAAGGCCATGTGTGACGACTGGCTCGGTTGTTCGAAGGCGCGAAACGGGTTCGCAGTGCCCCGCCCGGCCCTGCCCTCGTCGGCGTGGGGGTCCTTGCAGCCCACTTTGCCAGCGGCCCCCTTTTCCAGCCCCGCCTCCTTCAGGTCCACTGCACACACCGCGGGCGGGGCGGGGCGGGGCTGGGCAAGGTCACCCCAATTATTGCAGGCCCGCTTTGTGTACGCGTGTCTACACTGCCGCCATGATAAGGACTTGATGAAGCGGCCTCGCGGGGAGGGCCCGCCTCGCCCTGCCTCGCGCCGCCCCGCCCCGCCCGCTCTGTAAAGTAGCTTGATTCGCCCATTAGTGGAGCCACGACGAGAGGGGCGGCGCGCGTTATGAGAAGCGAGGCCAGCGGAGACGAGCCCGGCGGGGCGGGGCGGGGCGGGGCGGGGCGGGGCGGGGCGTGGCGGGGCGCGGCGGCCCAACGATTCTGCCGAGCCGCTCACCGGAGTTCACCTGGAATGTTCAAACCGTGAACTGAAAAGATTTCAAGAAAGTTGTGCGAGCATGTTGAGAGTGCAGACCGAGGCTCCTGAACGCTGAACTGGGTTGCAGGTACTGGGCGGTGACGCAGGTGGACTACATCCACACGCGCAACTCGCAGCGCATCGGCATCATGATCCTGCTGGTGTGGGCCGTGGCGCTGGTGGTGTCGCTGGCGCCGCAGTTCGGCTGGAAGGACCCCGAGTACCTGCACCGGATCAACGTGCAGCAGCGCTGCCTGCCCTCGCAGGACGTGGGCTACCAGATCTTCGCGACCTGCTCCACCTTCTACGTGCCGCTGCTCGTCATCCTGGGCCTCTACTGGAAGATCTTCCAGACGGCGCGCAAGCGCATCCACAAGCGGCAGGCCCTCAAGCACTACGTGGCGCAAGGTAAGCGGCGTGCCTTTTCCGTTTTATCCGTTTCCCTCTCTCCCGTCTCGAGTTGGCAGATGCAAATTGACGTGCCGCCTGTCGCCTGCCCGGCCTGCCCGCAGACAATAACAAGCCCAAGACCAAGCTGCTGAGCACGAAGCGTTTCCTCCGCATCCGGAGGCTGGGCTCTGACTCGGGGGCGGCCTCGGGGGACCCGCTGGTGTCGGCGCTCGTCATGGTGGAGGGGCACTCGACCACGACGGTGGTGGACGAGAACAGCACGGACGGCGACCGGAAGAAGTAAGTGGCGTCGTTAGCGCATTTTTGTGGCTCCGCTTGCGGGCCCGCTCCCTTCGTGCCGCTCGACTGTAGCCGCGACTTGTTGCAGGTCCGAGGCCAGCGAGAGCTCCCCCTCCGCCAAGGAGGCCACCACGGCCTTCACCATCAGCGGGGCGCCCCCGGTGGACGGCGGCTCCTCGGCGTACCTCACTCCCGGCGCCGCGGCCGGCAACAGCGCCCCGGACAAGACCGCCACCCCGAACAACGGGCCGAACAACGGGTCGGCGTCGCTCAGCCAGGGCGGCCCGCCGAGCCGCGCGCCCAGCCCCGAGCCCGGGGCCGGGGGCAAGGTGAACCCGGCCGCGCTGGCCGCCGCCAAGAAGGAGAAGAAGGAGTCCCTGGAGGCGAAGCGCGAGCGCAAGGCGGCCAAGACGCTGGCCATCATCACGGGGGCCTTCGTGGTGTGCTGGCTGCCCTTCTTCATCATGGCGCTGGTGATGCCGCTGTGCGAGTCCTGCCAGATCAACGACCACGTGGCCAGCCTGTTCCTGTGGCTCGGCTACTTCAACTCGACGCTCAACCCCGTCATCTACACCGTGTTCAGCCCCGAGTTCCGGCAGGCCTTCAAGCGCATCCTGTACGGCGGCCGGCACCCGCGCAACGGCCGCGGCCAGGGGCGCGCCAGGGACTTCCGCACGGGGCGGCCGAGGTAGGAGCGGTGCTGTCGCA
The DNA here is from genome assembly GCF_012932325.1 of Thrips palmi. Taxonomy (NCBI): domain Eukaryota; kingdom Metazoa; phylum Arthropoda; class Insecta; order Thysanoptera; family Thripidae; genus Thrips; species Thrips palmi. The sequence continues at coordinate 984,985 of NW_023144628.1, read as the reverse complement.
GACCGGGCTGCTGCCCCTGCCTCAGCAGCTGTCTGTGACCCAGCCGGACCGCCGCGAGCCTGCTGGGCGTGGAGGCCGTGGGGGCCGCGGGGGCCGCGGGCGCGTGGCTCCTACCCATGCCGCGCCACCGCGCCCCGCGAGGCGCCCCGCCATCGTCGTCGTCGTCCTCGGCGGGCGGCGGCGGTCCGTCCTTCCAAGGCAGGGCCTGCGCGGCCTGCGCCTCGAGCCTGGGCAGCGTCGCCTCGGTCGCCTCGGCCGACGAGCCGCTCAGCGACCTCAGCGACTAGCCCTCGGACTAGCCCTCGGACTAGCCCGGCCCGCAAGCCGCACCAGTCGACACCTGTAAGGAAAAGGCACGCAGTAGCGGCCGCGCGATCCAAAAGGCGCTCAGTTGCGGCCCTGCGATCTGAAAGGCACGCAGTTTGCAGCGCGCGATCCAAAAGGCACTCAGTTTGCCCCGCGCGATCCAAAAGACACGCAGTTTACCGCTGGCGGCCGGTAAACTGCGTGTCTTTTGGATCGCGCGGAGCAAACTGAGTGCCTTTTGGATCGCGCGCGGCATACTGCGTGCCTTTCAGATCGCAGGGCCGCAACTGAGCGCCTTTTGGATCGCGCGGCCGCTACTGCGTGCCTTTTCCTTACAGGTGTCGCAGTGTGTCTTGCCTCGAGCCCACGTGCGTGGCCGGGCAAATGTGTGTTCGTGAGTGCGTGCGTGCGTGTGTGTACTAGGAAGCAGCGCTGTGCGCGTGCTTGTAGGAGGACTTAAAATAAAGTCCTGAAGAAATTGTTACTTATTTGCGCCGAGCGTTAAAATATTATATATAAAATTACAATAAATTATTAATAATATCATGTAGATACTCGATGGGAAATATTACAGAGAATAATATATCAACTTGTGATGTTAGCGATAATTATTTTTCATGAATGTGGGAAAAAGATAAAATGGATTTACTAGTGCGCGGACGTTGTATTGGGGTGTTAAATAGGATGCAAATGAAAGCTTCCTGTCATTTGATTGGCTTAAAACACTGTTTTATGCCATACATATACAGGGTAAGTGTGGACGTCCTACGCTTTGATTTTATTATACTAGTCTTAAGTCGTTGATGTGTGTAACATATAGACAGAAAACAGACGCTTATTGCGTTTATGAATTTCGTCCCAGCTGCGGTCCCCAGCTAATATATCACTCTCCTGATCACGACAATATTTATCCTGCTCGGCCCTCGCTGGTAAACGATCAACGCAACCGAGTTAAGCACTTTTTAAGCCACTTTTCATTGGGGAGATTCGCCGAATCTGACGTCTGTTTTCTGTAAATACGAGTAGATTTGCGAATGGATTATTTTCCCGTATGCTTTGGTTTGTATATACATTTTACAGTGGATACTGCTGGCACTAAAAGCCTTATCCATATCACACTACTGTGTCTTTCCAACCGTACTGGTTTACGAGGTCTTCGTAAATCGTACCTAAGTATAGCTAAGCACTTAAGCTTAGAATAGAAATGTAAATATGTTTATACGGATGTTACAAATCTGAGCTAGCCAGATCCATCATGTTTCTTGCAGCTATGGACAAACAGGCTTTAAATATTCTCTTACCTAAAAATCTGCATATCTAAAAATTCTATAAGTGAAAAATATATCTATGGAAGTGTACATACGACCTGTAAATATGCTTGTACAAAAGGTAGAGTTATAAGACATGAGAGTGCGGGAACACAAAGCAACTTAAAGTGACAGAAATATAATTTCATGACTCTGTGGGCCACTCTTTATTACTAAGGGAGCAGCAGACCCATTTATCGCACAGGTGTAAATGGGATCAGGATTTTCTGATCACCTAGCGCTGATCACTTTCTGGATCAGAAAATAGAGGATCAGAAAAAAACCTGATGCTTTTTCGAACACCTTTTCTGATGTTTTTTATCCTGATTCCTGATCACGTTTCTGATCAGCGTGGCTCTGATCACCTCGGGTCTGATCACCACTGGAGTAGAATCAGAAATTGTATTATCAGAAATGTAACGATATCTGACTCAGGATATTTTCACGACCATGAAAGATACGGAGATGAGGCAAACGGCTCTAGGGGGTCGAAACCGAGTCCGATCCAATTCTGCAATCCGTTTTACGCTAGCTCGCCATCAGCTCTCAAAATGCCAGAAGATATGGTCTAAATTTCATGACCTTGAAAATGCCCTAGCCAAATGTCGCGAACATACCGCTCACCAAATTTGAAACAAAAATTCCGAAAACTTTCTGTTTTACAGGCATCTAGATTTTTGAGACATCACGATTTTCTGATAGTTTTGCATGTTATCAGAATGTCTATGTTTTCTGATGACTCTATTCTGATCACTGTCTGATCACTTTTCGGATCAGAAATTTTCCCTGATCACTTACTAGCGATCAGACTTTTTCTCTGATCATTTCACAGTTATCAGAAATTCTTGTAATTCTGATGCCAATTTTTCTGATAGTGCACCAATGATCAGAAAATCCCAAATTTTATCAGAAAAATGGGTAAATGATCAGAAGATCCTGATCCCATTTACACCTGTGCGGTAAAATAGACCACTTTACTCAAAATGCCTTTAATAAATCTATTGAGCAACATTTTTGTGTGTCTCTTAAAAGATAATTTAAAAGTAGTCTCAGCATTTGTGTGAGAATGTAAAATTTCCGTCGTAGAGCTCATAATATTGCGCCTTTACATGTTTGCAGCAGGAGTAGTGGATTTTAAGTCACAACAATTTTAAAACCAAAAACTGATTTTTCTGATTTTTTTTTTTTGGACAAAAGGGTTGCTTAAAGTGTAACGGGAAAAAGAGTTACTAGGTGGGAACCATGAAATTTGTTTAGTTGGAGTTGCTTTTTAAAAGACTGTGGTGCCTATTAGTATCATGTGTTGTGAGTCCCCTTCTGACTGATGTAGAAAGTCTATCCTACTTGAAACATTTATTTTAGAGCTTTCAAGGAATGACGCTAAACTCTGCCATTGGAGGTTGTATTGCCAGTGTTCTAGCCGTGGTTTTGTTTTGTTTACTGTTCTGCGTGTTACAAAAGCATATGGAAATAAAAGTGTGTCAAGGATTAGGTTGCTTTTGATATACATACCGCCCTATCAGACCTCTAACATGTACTAAAATAACATTTTTATTATCAGCACAAGGCTTGCATTCACATCAACCTAGACAAACTCAACAAGAATATCTACAAGCTATTTACAGTACACTTACACATTGAGTATTCATGGTTTCTGCATTATGGCCACGCAAGTCAATTTTGGACAAACAATTTATTTGATACGAAACTACGTCGGAAATTATTCGCGGTGCACACACCAAAAAATCTAAACACATTTTCTAGTTCTTCTCGTCCACATTCGGAAAGCATCGATGATGACACACTATCATTGCGTCTAGCTGCGCGGAAAAGCCAAATTGAGACCATGTTCTACAAATGAATTTAACATATACACAGCTTTCAACAGATTTACCTTTCAAAATACGTCTTTCAGCGTGCAGCACGCCAGATCCATGCACGGGAACTTTGAAAAGAGTCCAGTTACACAACTTTCCATATCAAAAGACCTTACTTCAGGATTGTAGATCTTTAGCCACACAAAACTGCACGCACACGCAAAAGTCGTAACATTGAGGCCAAGAACTGTGCGTTTATATGGTCGTTGACGTTAGCCAAATTGCAAATGTCTACACAAGTAGTATGCAAGTTTACAAAGAAAAGACAGTGACACAGTGAGAGCGTCGAAGATGGCACGGAATCACATAAACAACATAGGGCGCATCACCCGTTTCTAGCACCAAACCGTCAGATGACCTCTGCGCTTATGCAAGGCCAGAGAGAGCAAAGTAGAAACGATAATTATTGCAGCTATACACTCTCATTCCAGGAACGTGACATCACGTTGAAACGAACGTGACAAAATGTCACGTTTGTTTGAGCATTGTGTCACATTCGGTTGGGTGTGAATTGGCCAAAAATCAGCGTGTTCACATTCAAACGAACGTGACACAATGCTCAAACGAACGTGACATTTTGTCACGTTCGTTTCAACGTGATGTCACGTTCCTGGAATGAGAGTGTAACATATCACAGGGTACGCTTAACAAAAACATTTTTTTCTAGACGGGCATAAAGAGATGAGCAGAGTGACACTTTCTTGCTTTGGTTCCATCAAGAAATTCTAATACAAATTTTCTCAACCACGACTAAATTTAAAGTTAATGCCATACAAGAGCATCATCGATTGTCGAGGGTTCAAGGCTTCACTTGCAGCGCACGGCGAGATAGTCCACGAATACCGCCTCACGTTTCTAACATTTTAGCAATAATTCAAAGTCCAATGTAGAAGCAAAAATTGAAGCCACATTTTCTTTGCCGGTCTTCCCATCAAACCAGTTTCAGTCCCTCCAGGTCACCGTTACAGACAACAACGTCACAGAAAAAGAGATGCCTCAATCGAGACCCATGAGAGCACCGCAAAAACAATAAAATTGGAAAATAAGAAAAGTTTTTATCAGACGATAAGTTTCACAGCCGCGTTGTCCCCCTCCTCGCCCCAGACCGTCACAGACTCCGCTCGCCGCGGCACGGCGGGCACGGCCAGCGCAGCCTGCGACAGCACCGCCCCTACCGCCGGCCGCTCGTCCGGAAGTCCCTGGTCCGGCCGCGGCCGTTGCGCGGGTGCCGGCCGCCGTACAGGATGCGCTTGAAGGCCTGCCGGAACTCGGGGCTGAACACGGTGTAGATGACGGGGTTGAGCGTCGAGTTGAAGTAGCCGAGCCACAGGAAGAAGCTGGCGAGGTGCGGGTTGATCTCGCACTGCGCGCACAGCGGCATGAGCAGCGCCATGATGAAGAAGGGCAGCCAGCACACCACGAAGGCCCCCGTGATGATGGCCAGCGTCTTGGCTGCCTTGCGCTCGCGCTTCGCCTCCAGCGTCTCCCGCTTCTCCTTGCGCGACACGATGGGGTTCTGCTTGATCATCTCCACGGCGCGCTTCACCGTCATCTCATTGCGGTTCTCCGAGGCGGGCGGCTCCGTGGCGCTGGACGGCAGCGTGAGCACGGCCCCCGCCGCCACCACGGAGAGGCACGTGTCGCCGGGCAGTGTGCCGGGCTGCGGCTCGTACGACGTGTACACGTCCTCGGAGTCCTGCCGCACCAGCGCCGTCACCTGCACCAACCCGTGTTTTAGCACAACAACTCGCAGGCCGTGAATACACACTCCAAGGGCCATACACAAATGTAATGGCCGAAAAGAGGCCATGCACAAATGTATGACCGTAATAAGGGTGACCCGTAAAGGGTCAAACTCAAATGTATGACCGAAAAAAGGTCAGACCTCAGCGACACTGGCCCTCTATCGACCTTAATCAATAATACAAAAAAGTATGACCCTCATTCAGTCATACATTGAAGTATGACCCTTTTTCGGTCATACATTTCAGAAGGGTCAAAAGTCTCACCTTCCAATTTTCAGCGAGTTTCGAGTGTTTTTAATACTGTAATTATCGGTAAAAATACCTACCGCCCAACGGAGTACCATCGATGGCATTTTGCGCCTCACCTTGGTGGCGGACGACTCGGCGTCGGCCTCGAGGACCGTGGACGTGGACTGGCCCTCGGGCTGGCAGCCCGCCCCCGCGCGCACCGACGAGTTCTTGCTGTTGTTGGTCTCCACCGACGAGTAGCGCCGCATGCGAAGGAAGCGCCGCTTGCAGACCACGTTGGCGACGCCCGTCGTGGGCAGGATGGCCGTGGCTGCAACGCAGGAGCGTTCATGGCGGGGCTCGGGGCGCCGTAAGAGAGACAGAGAGAGAGAGAGAGAGGGATGCTTGCCGAGACCCGCACCGTACAGCCCCTGCGCCACGGCGTTGCGCTGCGCGTGCCGGCGGTGGATGCGTCGCCGCGCCGTCTGGAAGATGTTCCAGTAGAGGCCCAGGATGACTAGCAGCGGCACGTAGAAGGTGGAGCAGGTCGCGAAGATCTGGTAGCCCACGTCCTGCGAGGGCAGGCAGCGCTGCTGCACGTTGATCCGGTGCAGGTAGTCCACGTCCTTCCAGCCGAACTGCGGCGCCAGCGACACCACCAGCGCCACGGCCCACACCACCACGATCATGGCCACGATGCGCTGCTTGTTGCGCGTGTGGATGTAGTCCACGTTGGTCACCGCCCAGTACCTGCGGGCCGGGAGCGGGCACCTCAAGTCCCTTTTCCAAGCGGGGCGGACTGGCGGACTGGCGCACAGTGGGCCAGAAGGCCGGTGGAGGCGGTGAAAACGCTAGACCGAGCTCTAGACGCGTTTTGAGCTCCGCAGAGTTGCTGAATGGGACTCGAACCGAACGTGTGACCCCACCAATGGATTCCTCGTTCGGACAGCAATCCATTGGTGGGGTCACACGTTCGGTTCGGGACCTGTTTAGTGACTCTTAAGCTCAAAACGCGTCTTGAGTTTTGGCCGCCGGCGCCGCCGGTCTTCTGGCCCACTGCCACTTGCGGCGGGCAGACCTGTCCATGGCGATGGCCACGAGGTGCAGGATGGAGGCGGTGCAGCACAGCACGTCGCTGGACGTCCACATGTCGCACAGCTCGGGCCCCAGGATCCAGCCCTGCGAGATCTGCAACACAGACCGCCCAGTCAGTGCATTATCTAACAATTCTTATAATTATAATAATCTCTAAATATTCGCTGAAAAAGGTTCCGGTACCGACGGCTGCCGTGAAAATCTCAATCATATTTTTTTTTTTCAAAACGGAAACGGGAAAGCCTACAGTGGGCCATCGTAGTGCGGCGGCGCTACCGCAGGGCGAGTGCACACGCACATAAACACACACACACAAACACACACACAGGGCTCTGCTCAGCGAACGGCTATCCGTAATTTTATGGAGAGCGTTGAGAGGCGCTCGCCTCGCGTGCTTTTCCAGAAACAGGCGGCGAACTAAAATCAGTTTACGCACGGGGCAGGCCGCCCTAGGCAGGCTGCACGCAAAAAAATAATTTTCATCAGAGCTAAAAAATTAGCACCCGCACCAATAAGATTAGCTCTATAGGCGCAGCTAATTTTTTAACTGTGTGGCTAAAAAGTGTTAGCTGGGCGATTCTAGCAACGGATCTAACGGCCTAGCTGGAACTGTAAGGAATCCTTAGCTGTAAACCAATCAAATCTTGCTGATGAACTACTCAAGTTGTTTGCCCCCTAGTTATTCCGAGATGAAAAGATGAAACCATCATTACGAATAATGTCTACTCCACGTGGTCTAACGGTCACGGACACATCTTAAGTAGGACGGAGTCGTCAGTGACCCTTGACGCGCTCACGAATCACTCAGAATTGCCCGCTGGAGTCAAGTGTTACTCCAGCAGGGGAAGCGATCCGCCACCCAGGCTAAAAAAACCATGAGCTGGGCCATGGGGATGGCTGACCATGGTGATCCGAGATTCACCATGGTCACAAGATTTTGCCCATGGAGAAATGCCCATGGTGTTCAGGACCATGGGGAGGCCAGCCATGGGGATGCGAACCATGGGGATGCGAACCATGGGGATGCGAGCCATGGGGATGCGAGCACCATGGGGGCGGCTGCTCCATGGTGAACTGCCTCATGGGGAATGAAGGACGTGTCTAGCGCATACCTTGCGAGCAACAGACATCTCGGTCACCGATCAAAATTCGATGCTACGCACGATGGTGCTGTCGGCGTCTCTCTATCTCAAAATATTAAAAAGTTACGGATTATTTCTGAATTAACTCTGGAGACTTCAACGCACGAGGAGGGCGACATTCACCATGGTGCGAACGCCACCATGGTGACCAGCACCATGGGAAGACCTCCACCATGGTCTGGACCGCCGCACCATGGTGGTTCTCCCCATGGTCCGACCTGCACCATGGTCGAGACCGCCGCACCATGGTGGTTCTCCCCATGGTCCGACTTCCACCATGGGGAAGCCCGTTAAACCATGGGGATGGCAACTTCCACCATGGGGGACAGCCCTATGGCCATGGAAATTCACCATGACGACCATGGTTTTTTTAGTCTGGGCACCTGGCAGACAATTGTACAAAACGACGGCGCCCAGACTAAGTGAAAACGCATGCTACACTGTCTACCGCGCGCGAGCGGCGGCGCGACGCGCGCAGCGCACTCTCGCGGCGATCTCCTCCACCGCGACGGCGACTGGACGACGATGACATCAACTGGTCTCGTCAGATCGCATTTAGCTTGTTTACTAGAAATTTTTGAAGGCTTGCAAACAATAGTTAGCAGCCCACGACTAGCAGTATTAACAAACAAAATTGGCTATATCCGCCACAAATTTGTGTTTTGCGAGAGTGGTTGCTTGGCAGGTAACCAGCTAACCATCTGGCCGCGCGCACCTGAGGTCGCTTGTAGCTGTGCTAGTTTTTTAGCGCCCGTGCTAAAAACGATCTGTTAAAAAAATTAGCACGGGTCTGATTTATATTTTTTTGCGTGTGCTGAGGCGGGCCGGCGTCATAAAAGCAACCGCGCCTCACGTCAGCTCGACAGCGATAGCAGCGCCTCGCACGCCTGTGTGTGTGTGTGTGTGTGTGTGTTAGTTTGTGCGTGTAAGTGTTTGCGTCAGTGTGGTTGTAGTCGAGAGAGACAGACAGACGTGCAGAGAAAGAGACAGAGGGAAGAGAGCATGCGTGTGCGCCTCGCGTCGCGTGCGCCTCGGAGGAGGCCGCCTCAGTCTACCACTTTGTCCACGGGGGCGGCGGGGACGCGCTCGACGGCCATCTGGAGCCTCCGGGAGCGACGGTCCAACTGGAAACATCTCTCCGCGGCAGCCTGGGGCTGGAACTCTTCCTGGAAACCTCTCTCGGCGAGGCCCCAATGCTTCGCACGCATGGCCTGCCACGGCAGGTGGCGACGGTCACGCACGCGCGCGCACACACACACACACACACACACACACACACACACACACACACACACACACACACACGCAGACGTGTGTCGGGGCGACAAAGTGATGACGTCGGCCTGTGAGGCTCATATTCCTAATAGGCCGACTGGCACATTGTGCCGGCCGGCAAAGGTAGATCCAAATGGATTGCTCCTCGATGTACATTGACAGCAGCGGGATCATTAACGGCTGGGGCGGCGGGCGGCGGCAGCGGGCGATTTTGCCTTCGGCGAGGCGGTGCCACCCGGCTATGGTATGCAAGAATAGAAATGTCGGGTGGAAATGTTGAATAGAAGTATTCAACAAGTGGATGAAAACGTCGTGTCGGGAGTGAGTCAACTGGAACGGGTGAAAATAGGATTTTGCAGTAATGATATTGGTATAAGTGTCTCTAGGAGTGGAAATAGGAAACAGGTCGACAGACTGACGTGAGCGGTAGGTCCGCCACATCAAAAAAAAATCACTGAACTCCTTTCATGCACGCCTGAAAAACCTGGCAATGGACCCATGCGACGGACTGGACTAACCGCTCTGGCTGCCAAACGATCCTGGAGAGCATTGCATCGCTCTGTCGCACTCCTTGGGCGTCCCGTGGGCAAGGCCGTGGGCAAGGCCGTGGGCAAGGCCGTGGGCAAGGCCGTGGGCAAGGCCGTGGGCAAGGCCGTGGGCAAGGCCGTGGGCAAGGCCGTGGGCAAGGCCGTGGGCAAGGCCGTGGGCAAGGCCGTGGGCAAGGCCGTGGGCAAGGCCGTGGGCAAGGCCGTGGGCAAGGCCGTGGGCAAGGCCGTGGGCAAGGCCGTGGGCAAGGCCGTGGGCAAGGCCGTGGGCAAGGCCGTGGGCAAGGCCGTGGGCAAGGCCGTGGGCAAGGCCGTGGGCAAGGCCGTGGGCAAGGCCGTGGGCAAGGCCGTGGGCAAGGCCGTGGGCAAGGCCGTGGGCAAGGCCGTGGGCAAGGCCGTGGGCAAGGCCGTGGGCAAGGCCGTGGGCAAGGCCGTGGGCAAGGCCGTGGGCAAGGCCGTGGGGCCGCGAGAGAGACAGAGCAAGGAAACGCCCCCTTTCCTCCCCCCCTTGCAGGTGATGTACAGCATTCGTATCGCGTTTTCCGCGTAATTCACGTGTAAGTGGAGAGGGTTATGAGCAGCGCGAGCGCCGTAAGCTGAGTCGCGTCGTTAGGGAAAGGAAGGGAGCCTCGCGGTGCCGCTGGGCGCTGCTAGCCTAGCACGGTGGGCCAGAAGACCGGTGGAGGCGGCCAAGACTCTAGACGCGTTTTGAGCTCCAGAGTCGCCAAACAGGACTCGAACCGAACGCGTGACCCCACCAATGGATTGCTCTCCCAACGAGGAATCCATTGGTGGGGTCACACGTGCGGTTCGAGTCCCGTCTAGCGACTCTGGAGCTCCGTCCAGGATTTGGGCCGATTTGGGCCGCGTGCGCTGGTCTTGTGACAAATCCACTGTGCGCTTGCTGGCCTTCGACGAACCAAACTGGCTGCCCATCGAGGAGGCGGACACGGTCCTGGCCGTCCAGGGCCTCGGCCGCAGCAGATGCCGCTGCTGGCCTGGGGGCAGCCCTGGGGGCAGCTTGGCGGCGTTGGCGGCGCTCGGCGACTCCCGAGTGACTGGGGGTCCGACCGGGGCCACAAGCACCGCCAGCAAGGCAAGCAGTCCGAGTGCCACGGCAGTGCCTCGGCAGGGCCGCTCGTTAAAGTACAGCGAGCTGTTTGGTGGGTGACCTAACAGCCGCAAACAACTAACTTTAGACTGGATGCAATGCTCCAACTTGCGGTCAGCCCGCTGTGACGCTGCGGCCCGCTGCGGTGCCGTGGCGGTGCCGAAGGCCGGCCCAGCCCGTACACTGCAAGAAACCGAGGTCCAGTTTCTTAGCGGCGTCCTAAGTGGGCCGCCAAATTACGCCGCGTTCGACCTGAGTCTCCCCCCCCCCCTTTCCCTCCGAGTTTCGGGACAGGCGGTGCCAGCAGGCAGCGTAGGGACAAACTTGCGATCGCCGTGTTCGAGCGGGAGTTGGCTCAGAAATTCGCCATTTTGTGTGTTGTGAGTGAGGTATGCTTCGCTTGCCGCCCACGACGAAAATTAACAATGCGGTTCCTCTCTTTTTTTGGCGGGTAAATGGAATTTCCTTGATCTTGAAATGCGCGCAAGCGGTATCAGAAAATGCGCCCTCGGGCCGCTCCTCTGTGTCGACGGCTCAGGCCCTGCGCCCCGCAGCTCCGGTGCCGGAAATTTGGCGGCCGTTTTGGGCCGCGCGGCGCCAGAGCCCTGCAGCCCTGCAGGTGAAGGGCGAAGGGTGGGGGGAGGGCGCCGCACAGTGGGCCAGAAGACCGGCGGAGGCGGTCGCAATGGCGGATCTAGAGCCGGCCTGAGGGGGGTGCAAGAGAGCACTTTTGGTGGGCAAAGTGTGGCTTTTTGCCTATCTTTCAGGAGGCCATCTTGTAGGTGCCAAGGGGAGGAGGCCCGAGGGGTGATCCACTGTAAGATTTTGTACACAATGATTGCGGGAATGTGCATAAAGAATGTGTACAAGACTTTTGGCATAATTGTCGCACATATGTTGCCTACTTGCAGGCGTTTCAGCCTCCTGAACGCGGAGTGTGTTCAAATTTTGTACATGTGGGAAGTCGTTCCTCTGGCACCCCCCCCCCCCCCCCCCCTCCTGAATCCACGCCTGCCTCGGACTGTCCCTTAGACTGTCGGGCGCGGTACAACGGCACCTCGAGCGAGGCGCTCGCCACACGCCAAGTTGGGCCGAGGCGACTGAGGCAGAGGCGGAGCGGGGCGGGGCGGGGCGGGGCGGGGCGGGGCGGGGCGGGGCGGGGCGGGGCCGACTTGGACCGAAGGCAGTTTCAACTTGTGTCAACGGCGCGCCGAGAACGGGGAATGGCCTGGACGAGGGCGAGTAACGGTTCGGACAAAAAAGGGGGGAAACTCTCATTTGCGGCGCACTTTGAATTTTTGGAGGCCAGTGTGGAGACTAACGTGCAAATTTAAGAAGTTGCGAGGTCGCTATTAGCTCGAACCAAAGAGCTCAGAACCTGGCATGGGTTTAAGGAAGAACGGGGTGATTACCACCTTTTTTAGGGTGGTGCCTGAAATGTAGACAACATAAACACTTCGTTGCCCTTCTGAGTAGGCAAAAAAAAACACTATATCGACCCCTCCCAGTAAAAATCCTAGATCCGCGCCAGCAGACTGATTCCGAGAGTCGCTTTCGTCACTCTGTCTCTCTCGCACCCATGGGTCGTCCCGTATAGAGAGACAGAGCGATGGGCACGACTTGCAGCTCGGATAGCTCCAAGCCACCACCACAGCAGAAGACTCACCTCGTAGACGGCGCCCAGCGGCATGACGAGGCACGCCACCATGAGGTCGGCCACGGCCAGCGACACGATCAGGTAGTTGGCGACGCTCTGCAGGTTGCGCTCCAGCAGGATGGCGGCGATCACGAACACGTTGCCTGGGGGCAGCAGTGCGCCGGGGCGTCAAACAGTGTGGTAGCTCCGCCATGTTGCCGCAGCGCTGTCGGTGTCTGCAGCAGGCTGAGCACTGCTCTCGTCGCACAGTGGGCCAGAAGACCGGTGCGGCCAAAACGCTAGATGCGTTTTTCAGCTCCAGAGTCGCTAAACAGGACTCGAACCGAGCGTGTGACCCCACCAATGGATTCCTCGTGCGGAGAGCAAGCCATTGGTGGGGTCACACGTTCAGTTCGAGTCCTGTTCAGTGACTCTGGAGCTCCAAACGCGTCTAGCCGCCGGCGCCGGTCTTCCGGCCCACTGTGCGCCGCGTCGCGTTCCATCTGCATGATGACTGCCGCCCCGATAGACGGCGCAGGTCGCAGGTGTCGCGGCAGAACCGTCGATCCGCTCCAATTCGAATTCGCGCGCCAAAATAAGGAAAAACAAAGCGCGCGGAATCTCGGCGTGCGCCGCCGTGAATTCGCAACGAAGGACGGCGCGGCGCGGCGTGGCGTGGCACGGCACTGTACCGCAAGGCACGGCATGGCACTGCAAGGCACGGCACTGCAAGGTACGTCACGGCACTGCAAGGCTCAGCACGACGGTGCGGCGTACCACGAGACGACAGCGAGTGCTCGAGCAGTGCATGCTACACACCCACCAGGTTTAAGGATTGCGATAAATATTTCATTTCACCTTGGAATACGGGAACGGATGAGGATGCGGACGGGGAGTGGGCGAATGGGGAGAGGAGGGGGGGGGGGGGGAGGGGGTGTCCCGGAGGCATGCAACCGCAGTCGAGCTCCACGTCGAGGTCTGAATGCTGAGTCCTCGGGTACCCGGCAGTGCCGGCGGTACCGGCCTGCAAGCATGCTGCAAGGTACACCGCGATGCACCGCCCCGCTGCCCAAAGCACCAAAGCGTGCGCCAGGCGTGCGCCAAAAGACGAGATCGCGACGACATCCGCTGACGAGTGCAGCGACTGGAGGGAGAAGGAAAATAATACGAAGTGAAGCACCCGCAGCACCGGCACCGCGGCACAGACATTTTCGTCGCTCTGTCTCTCTCGCACTCATGGGTCGTCCAGTAGGAGAGACAGAGACAGAGTGACGACTCTCGGAATCAGTCTGCAGGCTGGTCGAGGCTGGTGCGGTAGGGCCGGGCCGCCCCCGGACAGTGGGCCAGAAGACCGGCGGAGGCGGTCAAAATCCCGGCCGCGTTTTGAGCTCCAGAGTCCCTAAATGGGACTCGAACCGAAGGTGTAACCCCCTCATTGGATTGCTCTTCGAATGAGAAATCGGTTGGTGGGGTCACACGCTCGGTTCGATCCTGTTTAGCGATTCCAAAGCTCAAAACGCGTCTCGAATTTTGGCCACCGGCGCCGGTCTTCCGGCCCACTGTGCCACGTCGCCCTCATCAAGCGTCGCTCCGTCGCTCCGAGGAGCTTTGGCTGTGGACACAGTGCCTCCATGCCTCCAATGCGCCGTCCCGCGCGGCGCCGCGCATGTGGAAACGCTTCAACGGGGACGGCGGCGGCGGGACGGCACGGCACACAGAGCCGGCGCCGCGCACCGCACTCGCTCCGTCTCTCTCGCACTCACGGGGCGCTGGGCAGGGGTGCGAGGGAGACAGAATCAGTCCGCAGCCCCGCCGCACCGAGGACGGCCGAGGTCCACTTGGCTTGGCCTGCCCGGCCATTCTGCAGTCTCGACCCTTCCCTTCCCTTCCCACATACACACTCACTGTCACACCCACGCACCACCATGGTGCACCATTCACACCAACGCGGCCAAATGTTTGCCTGCAGCACGTCCCGCGGCAGGCATATCATAATCCTGGTAGCACTGCCGTCGCGGCGTGGCATTGCGCGGCGGGGTGTGGCGGGGTGGGGTGGGCCGGGGTGGGCCGGGGTGGGGCGGGGTGGGGCGGGCCGGGGTGGGGTGGGGCGGGGTGGGCCGGGGTGGGCCGGGGTGTGAGGCGCCGTCTGCTCGCACGGCTATTATCCAAATTTGATGCACAAGCTGCTAGCTGGGCGCGAGGCTGGGCGGGGCGCCCTGAAAGCACACTGCTTCTCGAGTCCGCCCGGAGAAGGGCTCCTCCGGCACTCCAGACTCCGCAGCGCTTGGCGCCGCTCGGCGCTCCGCACGCATTTGGCGGTCGTCGCCGCGGCGTTGTCTTTGCATTGCTGATTGCCTGCCGGCTGCTCGCTCGGCGAACGGAAAACTAAAACGGTGCCGGGATTTGAACCCGCGCCCGCGCCGCACGCAGGCAGGTGGCTGGCCGACAGAGGGAGAAAAACTGGCAAAGGCCTCGGCGGCGGCGGGTGTCGAACCCGCGACACGCGGTGCGGCGGGTCGCCCGCGGGCTCACCTCCGCGCCTCGGACGGGCCGAGTGGGCCGAGTGTGCCGTGTTAACAGGTTCCCCTGCCGGCCGTCATTACTCAGACAAAAAGCACCCGGCTTGCCCAGCAGACTGCTTCCGAGAGTCGCTCTGTCTCTCTCGCACGCATGGGGCGCCCCGCACGGGAGCGAGAGAGACAGAGCGACGCAGGCGACTCTCGGAATTAGTCCACAGGCGTGGCGTGCCTCGCGTGTCCACCATTAGGACCAGGACCGCCAGGACGCCGTGCCGCCGTGCTGCTAATTGCCACGCTTTGTGCTCCCCGTGCTTCGGCCCTTTTTGTTGTCCGGCGTCGCGTCGCGCCCCGTCTGTCTCGCAAGCAGCGCGGCGTCTCGTCTTGTCGCGAGGTTTGCAAGCAGCGCGGAGCAGCGCCAGACTCGTTCCGAGCGTCGTTTACGTCGCTCTGTCCCTCTCGCACTCACGCGGCGCCCCGTACAGGCGCGAGAGAGACGGAGAGGCGAAAACGACTCTCGGAATCAGTCCACCCGGCCGCCTCCTGGAAGCACTCCTGGAGGGGCCTGGAAGGACTCGGGGCCGTAATGGGCGCCCCGTTGTACTCACCGATGACGGTGGCCAGGATGAGCAGCGCCAGCATCAGCGACACGGACACCATGAGCACGTAGCTCTCGTCCTGCGCGTCCAGGGCCGTGGCGTTGCGGAGGCTCGCGTTGACGTCCTCGGCGGCGTCCAGTGAGGTGTCGCTGGGCTCCACCACCACGCCGCCCAGGCTGGCCAGCGAGCTGGCCGCGGACACCAGCAGCCCGGACAGCGTCGTCTCCGCCGCCATGGAGACCGTGGCCGTGGCCGTGGAGGGCCCCAGCGTGGCGGCGGCCGGCGGGCACGGCGCCGAGCCGCAGTCGGGGGGCGTCATGCCGACCTGCCGGACAGGGAGGCACGGCGCGGCCGCCGTTAAGCACAGGCAGCTGAAACTTTGATCGGCGATAGGCCGCCGCGCGCGCCAAGCGCACCACGCGGGCCGTTGTCGCATGGCGTAGCGCCGCATGGGGGCCACCCTACCGCAAGGCGACCCCGGCTGTGCAGAATCCGCACGGACCACTGATGTATGGCGGGCACGAGGCCACCTGACGAACAGGATTTTGTGTGTGTGTGTGTGTGTGTGTGTGTGTGTGTGTGTGTGTGTGTGTGTGTGTGTGTGTGTGTGTGTGTTCGCGTAGGATAGGCCCAAAGGCACGGCCGCTCAAACATTCAGGGACTACAATAAATCCAGTGCTGTTAAAGTTAATTTAACGATTAACGAAGTTACTTAACGCCGTTAACGTTAATTAACGAACTAACGTTAACTCGTTAAAAATGTCAGGATGTCTTAACGTTAACGAGTTAAGTTAAGTAGGAATGTTAACTTCTTAACGCCGTTAACGTGTAGTTTGTTCGTCTGTGTATACATATTGTGCCGACTTTTGGGTCATACAGTATGTAGAATTGATGTCTTGGGTAAAAGAAAATGAACAAAACCTCAATTTTTGTTAAAGGTTTTGAAAGTTAGTTATTTCTTTGCGTCTTTAGAACTGGAAATCTGTCAAAAACCAAGAAACCATACAACATCTTCAGTTCATCAAAAAGTAAAACTAACTTTAACTTCGTTAATGCGTTAATTTAACGTTAACTCGTTAACTTATGCTGCAGAGCCTTAACTTTAACGAGTACGTTAATTCGGTTGGGTTAACGGCTTAACTTTAACTCGTTAACAAAAAAAATTAACTTCAACAGCACTGAATAAATCCATACCGCAGACGGAGAATATCCAACCCTGCTATTCGTTCCGGCGCGGTCGTTTGTGGTGGTGGTGTGTGTGTGTGTGTGGGGGGGGGGGGGGGGTGTCTGATCCACGACGAAGCCACACGTGCCCGTGATGGCGTGGACGTGCGCGCGGCCGGCCCACTGCCGCGAGCGATTCCGGACAGACATTTCGTCGTTGTCTCTCTCGCACTCGCGGGGCGTCCCGGGGCGCGGGGAGTGCGACGGCGATGCGGCCTCTTCGAAGCCAGCCCGCTGCGGCGTGCATGCGGCGCAGCGGCCGAGCGCGTTCCAAACAAAATTTACGTTACTTTGGCGGCGAGCGCGCATTAGCACATCAAGTGATGGATTTAATATGTATTCCGCGGCTCGGCGCGGCTCGGCTCGGCGCGAGCGGGCACGT
The DNA here is from genome assembly GCF_012932325.1 of Thrips palmi. Classification (NCBI taxonomy): domain Eukaryota; kingdom Metazoa; phylum Arthropoda; class Insecta; order Thysanoptera; family Thripidae; genus Thrips; species Thrips palmi. The sequence continues at coordinate 967,997 of NW_023144628.1, read as the reverse complement.
TTTGTTTGCGGATGAAACGCGCTTCAATGTGCTCCGCGGTGCTTCGGCTTGCACCAGCTTGCCTCGGCCCTCGACGCGGCCCTGGGCCCTGCCATGGGCCCTGCCCAGCCCAGAGGGCTGAGCCCCGGCGGGGGCTGCTGCAGCAGCGCACAGTGGGCCAGAAGACCGGTACAGGCGGCCAAAACTCTAGACGCGTTTTGAGCTCCAGAGTCGCTATACAGGACTTGAACCGAACGAGTGACCCCACCAATGAACTGCTCTCCGAACGAGGAATCCATTGGTGGGGTCACACGCTCGGTTCGAGTCCCATTTAGCGACTCTGGAGCTCAAAACGCGTTTAGAGTTTTGTCCGCCTCCACCGGTCTTCTGGCCCACTGTGCAGCGGCTCTGCAAGGCTGCAGCGCAGACCTGCACACTGATTTCAAGAGTCGCTGTCGTCGCTCTGACTCCCTCCCACCTAGGCGGGGCGCCCCATGAGTGCGAGAGAGACAGGGCGACGAAAACGACTCTCGGAATCAGTCTGCTGAAGCCGCGGCGCCCACCTCCTTGAGGGCTGCAGCAGGCAGGCCGGCAGGGCTGCTCTGGAACGCACCGCCGCATGGAAATTTGCCGCTAAAACTTACTTTCCTCAAGAACGATATATTCTCTCACTGCTGACAGCTCAAAAACAACCATCGCTCCCGACTTACGCCTCGGCGTGGCGCGGGGGCGGGGCGGGGCGGGGCGGGGTGCTTGCGAGCGGTGCAAAGATTCTCATTTTCAACGAGGCGGGGTGAGGCGGGGGAGGGTAAACACCACCCGGCTTTGCGTCATCGTGAGCTGGGACAAGCCGGGTGAGTATATCCGCGAACAGAGACACCTTTCGGTCAGGGCGACGTTGACGGAAGCGGGTGACGATTTTCCCAGCGGTTTTTCTCCGTGCTGGAAACCGTCGTCGAAGTGGGCGCGTTCAGACAGAACCAAAGAGTGCAGCCGCACCACAGTAGGCCAGAGGACCGGTAGAGGCGGCCAAAATTCTGAACGCGTTTCGAGCTCCAGAGTCGATAACTGGGACTCGAACCGAACGTGTTACCCACGTCCCATAGGTGGCAATCCATAGGTGGGGGTCACACGTTCGGTTCGAGTCCTCTTTAGCGACTCTGGAGCTCGTAACGCGTCCTGGAATTTTGTCCGCCTCCACCGGCCTTCTGGCCCACTGCGCGCGCTGTAGCCGAGTGCGCGAATTGGTGCGCCTGATGGAAACTGGTGTCCCACGCCGCGCTGCCTGCACGCCGCCTGTGATATCCGGCGCGAGGAAATTCAATAGATGATTGCAAAGGGGCACGCCAGGCTCGGCCGGGGCAGCGCGGGGCCCATGGGGGCCGTGGGGGCCCTCGCCGCGCCCTCGCACCGGAAATGGGGTCGCCACGGTGTCGTAATAGTTGGATGCGCGCACACAGACACACATGAATACATGCATACGCACGCCCGCCCCCGCACACCCACGCACACACACACACGCACGCACGCAAAGCGCGTGGAAGGCCCACTAGCACGTCCTTATACCTAATGACGGGGTGGCGGTCGTCCCCACGCTGATTAGCTTGCTGACACCGCACGCCCCGCCCCGCCCCGCCCCGCCACGCCTCGCCATGCCCCGCCCCGCCCCGCTCCGCCCCGCACCGCCACGCCTCGCCATGCCCCGCCCCGCCCCGCCCCGCCCCGCCCCGCCCCGCCCCGCCCCGCCCCGCCCCGCCCCGCCCCGCCACGCCTCGCCATGCCCCGCCCCGCCCCGCCCCGCCAAAGCTAGCACGGTCGCCGCCAGTAAGGGACTGTGGCAAAGCAGGAGAAAGGTCTGAAAAATGTATGAAAGGGACCATGCCGGGGAGCTGGCCGGGACCTTGCTGGGACCATGCACGCGGCGACGCGGTCACAATCCCAGATGGGGCGGATAGAGCAGAGGATAGAGGTGTGTGCCAGTGTGCCGGTCGCCGAAACGGGAAATGGTGAGGTGGACGCGGCGTGGCTAGCCTAGGCAGCAGACTCATTCCGAGAGTCGTTTTCGTCGCTCTGTCTCTCTCGCACTCATGGGGCGTCCGCTTGAGGTGCGAGCGAGACAGAGCGACGAAAACGACTCTCGGAATCGGACGTCAGGTATTGGCCGGCGATGCGCTGACTAGGACGGCCGGGATAGGGGTGGCTGGAGCTAATAGGGCAGTGGTTCTCAACCTTAGGGTCGCGACCCCAAGCGGGGTCGCGAAATTTTTTTAAGGGGTCGCGGCGATGCTGGGGTCGTGTTTTAGGCCGATTTTAAGCAGCCACTGCGTCTGATCCGAGGCGGGCATTTTGCTCCCTCAACGGGCAATCGGTCTTTGGACCTTCCTTTAGCATGCCTTTGTTACGGAGTGCAATTATCAGTCTTAGTTTGGGAGCAGTATTGTCTCAAAGTTGGCCGAAACGCTCAGAAATGTCTATGAAAAATCGTGTTTTGGACCGATTTTAAGCAGCCACTGCGTCTGATCCGAGGCGGGCATTTTGCTCCCTCAACGGGCAATTGGTCTTTGGACCTTCCTTTAGCATGCCTTTGTTACGGAGTGCGATTGTCAGTCTTAGTTTGGGAGCAGTATTGTCTCAAAGTCGATCAAAACGGTCGCAAGTGTCTTTGAAAAATCGTTGTGACTATTTTGGTCAACTTTGAGACAATACTGCTCCCAAACTAAGACTGATAATCGCACTCCGTAACAAAGGCATGCTAAAGGAAGGTCCAAAGACCAATTGCCCGTTGAGGGAGCAAAATGCCCGCCTCGGATCAGACGCAGTGGCTGCTTAAAATCAGCCCAAAACACGATTTTTCATAGACATTTCTGAGCGTTTCGGCCAACTTTGAGACAATACTGCTCTCAAACTAAGACTGATAATTGCACTCCGTAACAAAGGCATGCTAAAGGAAGGTCCAAAGACCAACTGCCCGTTGAGGGAGCAAAATGCCCGCCTCGGATCAGACGCAGTGGCTGCTTAAAATCGGCCCAAAACACGATTTTTCAAAGACACTGCTGACCGTTTCGGCCAACTTTGAGACAATACTGCTCCCAAACTAAGACTGATTATCGCACTCCGTAACAGAGGCATGCTAAAGGAAGGTCCAAAGACCAACTGCCCGTTGAGGGAGCAAAATGCCCGCCTCGGATCAGACGCTGTGGCTGCTTAAAATCAGCCCAAAACACGATTTTTCATAGACATTTCTGAGCGTTTTGGCCAACTTTGAGACAATACTGCTCCCAAACTAAGACTGATAATTGCACTCCGTAACAAAGGCATGCTAAAGGAAGGTACAAAGACCAGTTGCCCGTTGAGGGAGCAAAATGCCCGCCTCGGATCAGACGCCGTGGCATGTTAAAGGAGGGGTCCCGTGGGGTCGCGAAATTTTTCCTGGGGGTCACGGAAATTTTTGGCTTCAAATTTGGGGTCGCGAGCCGAGAAAGGTTGAGAACCGCTGTAATAGGGCCTCCGTTGTGTGGGTATGCGTCTCTTTCTCTCTCTCTGAGCGTGTGTGGGAGTGTGGGTGTCTCTCTCTCTGGCTGGACGGCATGTATTGTCGCACTAGCTGGCGACGCCACACCTGCACCGCTAAAACGCAGCACTCTTAGGCTTTGCTCGGGCAGCCAGACGCCGCGCTCTGTCTTTCGCACGCTCTTCGAGCGAGAGAGACAGAGTGACTGATCGATTAGTCGATGAATTAGGGCGCTGAGTGACACGGCGACACGGGGCGACGCAGGCAGGCCGGGTTTGACTTCCGGCTGTAATTTACAAACTTTGACACGCAGTTCCTCTGCGGGGGACCGCAGCCTAGCCTAGCCACGGCCTAGCGGCGCAGGCGGACGGCCTGGCACTAGCCTGGCACTAGCCTGGCACTGGCCTGGCACTAGCCTGGCACTAGCCTGGCACTAGCCTGGCACTAGCCTGGCACTGGCCTGGCACTGGCCTGGCACTAGCCTGGCACTGGCCTGGCACTAGCCTGGCACTGGCCTGGCACTGGCCTGCCACTGGCCTGGCACTGGCCTGGCACTGGCCTGGCACTAGCCTGGCACACTCTAAATGTTCTACAGTGAGGATTCTCCATATTATGGTGAAAATGTTCCATATTATGGTGGTGCAGCTGACTTCGTAACATACCATTGAGAATTCACTGTACCTTATAGAGATTTCGACGATTTTCGTTGGTATTATGGAGAAAATCTCCACCATATTATGTTGGTGCAGCCTTTCACCGTAAGACATTTACTGTGCACTGGCCTGGCACGCCGGCGCAGCGCTACCGCCGCCTGTCGACCTGTCCGGCCAGGCAGGCAGGTGGGCGGTGGGCCGGTGACGCGAGCGTTGGAGGCAAACACCGTCAAAATACTGAGATAAAGGGGAGACAAATGCAGTCGAAACTGTCGTCATTTCGAATGTCAGAGAGACTCCCTTCCCCCTCCCCCTTCCCCTCCCCCCTCCCCCTTCTTCCACTTTCCTGGATCATTTCTGACCCACCGTCCACAAAAATCATTCCGCCGTGTCTGCGACTGCACGTCTTGCTGGCGTGCGTTGGAGGCCGTGGGGGCCGTGGGGGTGGCGGGGGCGTCGGGGGTAGAGATGGGCACTATATGCAAGCGCATATTTTGCATAATTTCTAAACTTATTGCAAATGGAAAAATTTTGATATGTTTGGAGTCCGGGTGCATTGCCTGTCACATTTATAAATCGCATAATGGTCGCATAATTGGCCATTTACGCATAATGCGCATAATTCACGCATTTTTCTCGCATAATTCACATTTTGAACCGAAAAAGTGCATTTTGCTGTTATAATTGATTCCTAGGATTATTTCTTTTGGTCGGTTATCGTGTTTTTAGAAGTTTTAAAGCAGAAACACAAGTTAAAATTTGAATTTTTCGCGCGGTGCAGGTTGTCAGTGGAGGAGGTTTGGCTCGTTGCGTTCCCACTGATCGAAGTTTCTAATATATTCACAATAAAATTCAGACTGTGACCATTTTGGTTTCTTTAAAAATTAACCCTTTTCATGCATTTTCCCCTCTTTTTCAATTTTTGACCTTTTTTTGCCCTCTTATTGCATTTTTTGCAGAAAAGAAGGTTTTTTGCGCATAAAAAGCGCATTTTTGGGCCATTTTAGTCGCATAAGTCCCGCATAATAGCACAAAATTTTACCGCATAATTGGGTGTTTTTATTTGCATAAAGTGCCCATCCCTAGTCGGGGGCCGTGGGGGCGGCGGGGGCCGTGGGGGTCGTGGGCTCGAATGGGGTGCAACAGGACAACACTATCATGCTGGGAGCCAGGCGAGTGGGTCCTGGTGACACCTGTGTGCTATCGAATGCATGACATCGGGGCCAGCGGCAACCAGCGGCAGCCAGCATCCGCAGCATCGCAGCCTGCATGCATGCCGCGTGGCGTGGCGTGGCGTGGCGTGGCGTGGCGTGCCCGCAGCTGCCGCTGCCAGCTGGGCACTGCAGTGGTGTGGCGCGGTGTCTGATCCAAATGGAAAGACTCGTGCGGCGTGGCGCTACGTGCGCGGTTGCACGGGGATATCGTGGCTGCCAGCGCCAGCAGACTGAGAGTCGTTTTCGTCGCTCTGTCTCTCTCGCGCTCACGGAGCGTCCCCTACACTCCAAATCCAGGGTGTCTAGAAACTATACGCCTTAGGCGTATGCCACAGAAATGGAACTGCCTTAAGGCGCCTTGATTCTACACGCCAAAGGCGTATACCCCATTGAGCACCTTTTGCAGATAGAAGTTAGCATGTGAGCACCATTGGTCGAAGGAAAGGTGCGTGCATTGTACACACCCTGGATCGTAGGCACTGAGCTCAACAGGACTCAAGGTGCGTAGAATGTAAACACCCTTTAAGGCCTCGGTAGGCATGGCCTCGGCCAAGGGCGGTGTTTGCATTCAACGCACCTAGAGTCCTGTTGAGCTCAGTGCCTATGATCCAGGGTGTGTACAATGCACGCACCTTTCCTTCGACCAATGGTGTTCACATGCTAACTTCTATCTGCAAAAGGTGCTCAATGGGGTATACGCCTTTGGCGTGTAGAATCAAGGCGCCTTAAGGCAGTTCCATTTCTGTGGCATACGCCTAAGGCGTATAGTTTCTAGACACCCTGGATTTGGAGTGTAGAGGTGCGAGCGAGACAGAGCGACTCTCGGCATCCGTCTGCTGGCTGGCCTGGCCGGCCTTGTTTGGCGGGGCTGGCGGAGCAGGAGCGGCGTGGAGATACCCAGGGAAAGCCACAAAAAGGACCCGCGACGTACCCTCTCGTTTGTCCCACCTGGACAAATGTCACCTGCTCTTGAATCAGCTGCCAAAATTTTGTCTGACCTCGTTTTATCTGACCCGTTCCTTTGTCCGTCCTCTATTTCTTCCGACCCACTTACACCGCAACAGGGGTCAGGCTGCACACTGGAGAGCGACTCGGCGGCGCTCCATTGATCCATACACCCACGCCTTGCACTCCGTCTCAATCAAGACATGGCTGAAGGACACAAAATTCCTTTCCCTGCCAGTCCTGTCTGTCTGTCTGTCTGTCTGTCTGTCTGTCTGTCTGTCTGTCTGTCTGTCTGTCTGTCTGTCTGTGTGTCTGCCTGTCTGTCTGTCTGTAAGTCATTCTGTCTGTCTGTCTGTCTTTCTGTCTGTCTGTCTGTGTGTCTGCCTGTCTGTCTGTCTGTAAGTCATTCTGTCTGTCTGTCTGTCTGTCTGTCTGTCTGTCTGTCTGTCTGTGTGTCTGCCTGTCTGTAAGTCATTCTGTCTGTCTGTCTGTCTGTCTGTCTGTCTGTCTGTCTGTGTGTCTGTCTGTCTGTCTGTCTGTCTGTAAGTCATTCTGTCTGTCTGTCTGTCTGTCTGTCTGTCTGTCTGTCTGTCTGTCTGTCTGTCTGTCTGTCCGTCTGTCTGTTGTCCGTCCGTCTGTCGGCCATAGAGAGGTAAGCGCGTGCGGGGCTGCGGGGCGCCGAGCGAGCGTGTCGCCACAAATCATTCCCGAAATAACAGGGCGAAGGTGTGGCGCGCGAAAGGGCTTACCCCGGTAACCCCGGTCGCTGGGTCTCTTTATTTGCATGGAAGACGGACGGCTTCACCATACTGGTATGTTTTTCATGGAAAACAGTCTCGGCGTCCCCCTTTTCGGAGTAGCGACGCCTGGCGACGCCGTGACGACGCCATGACGACGAGACGCACGGCTTTGGACTTGAAAAAAACGCACAGGGCGGTCCAGCCGCGCTAGCATGGCGCCAGCTCGGGACTTGACTCTTTTGTGCCACCTTTTTCGCGAGCCGCATTTGCTTGTGGGTATGTGTGTGTGTGTGTGTGTGTGTGTGTGTGTGTGTGTGTGTGTGTGTGTGTGTAGGTGTGTGTGTGTGTGTAGGTGTATGTGCGCGCGTGTGCGTGTGCCTCACCTGCGGTCCCGCTTTAACAGAATAACGAGTGCGCCAGGCCCGGCGAGGGGCGAGGCCCGGCCGGGCCGCCAGGTGTGAAGCTCAACCGGATCGCACTGTTTACGGGCAGCTGCCGTTTACTGCACCGAGTGGCAGCACTGCGCGGCAAACTCAGCCGGCCACACGCGTCCGCCCCGCCGGGCCGTTCCACAGTGGGCCAGAAGACCGGTGGAGGCAGCCAAAACTCCAGACGCGTTTTGAGCTCCAGAGTCGCTAAATGGGACTCGAACCAAACGCGTGACCCCACCAATCGATTGCTCTTCGAACGAGGAATCCATTGGTGGGGTCACACGTTCGGTTCGAGTCCCATTTAGCGACTCTGGAGCTCAAAACGCGTCTAGAGTTTTGGCCGCCTCCACCAGCTTCTGGCCCACTGTGCGTTCACGGCGAGGTTGGGCGCACCCACACACAAACGCGCTCGAAGCAGGGGCGGATCCAGAGGTGGCCTTTTGGGGGGGAGGGAGGGGGAGAAGACAGGGTAGTACTACTGTTTTGTTACTTAGGGAGTGAAGTATGGCTTTTTCCTCTATGTGTTTCAGATGTTTATTTGTTTTTTGTTGTTTTTTGGGGGGAGGGGGGGAGGGAGGGAGGGAGGGAGGGGGTGCAAGCTCCTGAAACCGATTAAAATTTTTACGAGAACGTCATGGAGATCGATGAAATTTAGCCATCGGCGGTACAGCGAAGCAAGGACTTCCTCGCTGCGGAGCCTTGCTGGAGCCTCGCTGGAGCCTTGCTGGAGCCTTGCTGGAGCCTCGCTGGAGCCTTGCTGGAGCCTTGCTGGAGCCTTGCTGGAGCCTTGCTGGAGCCTTGCTGGAGCCTTGCTGGAGCCTTGCTGGAGCCTTGCTGGAGCCTTGCTGGAGCCTTGCTGGAGCCTTGCTGGAGCCTTGCTGGAGCCTTGCTGGAGCCTTGCTGGAGCCTTGCTGGAGCCTTGCTGGAGCCTTGCTGGAGCCTTGCTGGAGCCTTGCTGGAGCCTTGCTGGAGCCTTGCTGGAGCCTTGCTGGAGCCTTGCTGGAGCCTTGCTGGAGCCTTGCTGGAGCCTTGCTGGAGCCTTGCTGGAGCCTTGCTGGAGCCTTGCTGGAGCCTTGCTGGAGCCTTGCTGGAGCCTTGCTGGAGCCTTGCTGGAGCCTTGCTGGAGCCTTGCTGGAGCCTTGCTGGAGCCTTGCTGGAGCCTTGCTGGAGCCTTGCTGGAGCCTTGCTGGAGCCTTGCTGGAGCCTTGCTGGAGCCTTGCTGGAGCCTTGCTGGAGCCTTGCTGGAGCCTTGCTGGAGCCTTGCTGGAGCCTTGCTGGAGCCTTGCTGGAGCCTTGCTGGAGCCTTGCTGGAGCCTTGCTGGAGCCTTGCTGGAGCCTTGCTGGAGCCTTGCTGGAGCCTTGCTGGAGCCTTGCTGGAGCCTTGCTGGAGCCTTGCTGGAGCCTTGCTGGAGCCTTGCTGGAGCCTTGCTGGAGCCTTGCTGGAGCCTTGCTGGAGCCTTGCTGGAGCCTTGCTGGAGCCTTGCTGGAGCCTTGCTGGAGCCTTGCTGGAGCCTTGCTGGAGCCTTGCTGGAGCCTTGCTGGAGCCTTGCTGGAGCGCTGGCGAGCGCTGGAGCGGACGGCCGCGCCGCCTCGCCGCCATTATCCCCGGGGAGGACTTGAGCCTCTCCGTCTTTCTCCTCTTCTTACATGTCCATCCCCCGGCCATCAAATCGGATCGGGATTGGACCTTCAACCTGGCCAGCCCCGCCCCGCCCCGCCCCGCCCCCGCCCGAACAATTGCCTCTCGCTTGAACGCCTCCATGGAGCGACAACGACCCCGTCGCCCCCGCGTGCTCTAGCGCGGCTCCAGCAGTGTTGCCACATAAGTAGGCAGAAACTCACGATACACCGGAAGGGTTGCCAACCTCAGCCTGCCTATCTGGGCTTTGCTCCCGAGAAGAGAGAGTTGGCAACCCTCTCGACACCTGCGGGAACTTTGGCCTGAACGCTGCGCGACGCTGCGCGACGCTGCGGCCCTTGAAGTGCGTGGTGCTGGATGGCCGGCGGACTAGTGCCGCCCAGGGAGTCATCCCGCCAACGCACCGCCGGGCGGAGCCTGGCCTGCCTGGCCAGCCTGCAGGCTGCGCTCCGTCTCTCTCGCACTCACGGGGCGCCCCGTGTGGGCAGCGAGAGAGACGGACGACGACAACGACTCTCGGAATCAGTCTGCTGCCGGCCTGGCCTGGCCGGCCTGGCCTCGGAGTCGGCAAGCCGGCCACCGCGGCCCCAGTGCGCGGCTCGCGGCTGAATCGCTGTTTCGGCCGGACCCCAAAGTTGGGCGGCGCGGTGAGGCCTCACCAGGCCTCGCGGACTCCGACTCCCCCCGGACGGGGCCACGGCCAGTCCGCCCGCACCGGCCAGCCCCGGCTAGAGTCCTATAGGACTATAGGACTATTGGACTATTGGACTATAGGACTGTAGGACTATTGGACTATAGGACTGTAGGACTATAGGACTATTGGACTATTGGACCATAGGACTATAGGACTATAGGACTATAGGACAATAGGACTATAGGACTATAGGACTATAGGACTATAGGACTATAGGACTATAGGACTGTAGGACTATAGGACTATTGGACTATTGGACTATTGGACCATAGGACCATAGGACTATAGGACTATAGGACAATGGAACTATAGGACTATAGGACTATAGGACTATAGGACTATTGGACTATAGGACTATAGGACTATAGGACTTTAGGACTATAGGACTGGTGCCCCGGCCCTCGGACCCACAGTGTCACGGGGGCATCAAGCCGCCTGGAAGGTGGGCAACAAGTCGCACTGCCCGAGAGGCAACCCTTGCCAAGCGGGAAGGAGGTCGGACGAATTTCGGCAGGTCAAAAAGAGGTCGTATGAACGAAGGACTCCGGGCGGGCGGCCCGGCCAGGTGGAGGCGCGGCGCCGCGACGCACCGCGACCGACGAAATTCGGCGCACGGAAACGATTATTTTTCGCAGGAAATATAAAACCGCGACCGGATATTACAGCGCGCCCGGGAACGTGTTTTTGAGCAGTGGCGTGCCGAGCGGGGCCCGCCGTTCACGGTGACAGGTGGCGCGATGAGGGAGCGAACGTCGACGACTGTCCCGCCTTTTTTTCGCCCCAACGCCGTGGCTCCGCGGTCGGCACCACCACTGCATTGACCATCAGACCGACGATGAAATTTAATGGTTAGCCGCACCGCGCTGCCTCTGCCTCCCATTCGCAGTCGTTCTTCTTCATTCCTTTTCTCTCTCTCTCTCTCTCTCCTCTCTCTCTCTCTCTCTCTCTCTCTCTCTCTCTCTCTCTCTCTCTCTCTCTGTTTTTTTTGCCATCGTTCTCCCGCGCTCTTTGCACCCTACTATGTTTTATTAGTTTTTTTTTTTGCGGTTAGAGGGTTTCGTGTGTTTCTGGTTTTGTGAATATCTGTCTGTCCGTCTGTCTGTCTGTCTGTCTGTCTGTCTGTCTGTCTGTCCGCCCGTCGGTGGGGCCGCGGTGTCCGCATTCCCATATCGGTGACACCGTTGTAGCTGCTGCACATTTGCAGCGCGGATTATGTGGCCTTTGTCGATCAGACCTCGTCATGGCGGTGTAGCGGCGGCGGTGTCTGCCGGAAATACTCGCACACCAGCGCGCGACACTTTCACACACACACACACACACACACACACACACACGCACTAACTCACAGACACACACACACACACACACACATTCAAAAAGGGATTTCGTCCGCATGAACAGGAAGGTCCGAATTTGTAGCGAATGTGCGGCTCTCATGTGTGAGTGTGTGTGTGTGTGTGTGTGTGTGTGTGTGTGTGTGTGTGTGTCGCATTGCCGAGAAGTAAATCCGCCCGATGACCACCGCATTTCATCGCGTGCTATTTCCCGTAATACGAGAGGCGCACGCACCAAGTAATTAAATCGCGAAATCGCAAAAAAAAAACCGAGACGCCCTGAAAATAAAAATAGTAAAATAATGTATAACAGTGCGCCGGCTGCATGCGTCCAAAAAAAAATGAAAGGGAAAGGGAAGAAAAACGATGGCCCGAGTTAATTAAAGGAATTTGTAGGGCAGCGCGGCGCGTTTTGCCGTGGGGGGGGGGGGGGGTCAACTTGCCGCATGCGCTGTGCAAAATCTGGTCACATTCAGGTGGCAGAAACGCCTGTGAGTGAGTAGGCAGCAACCAAACGCGGCAAAAATTTCGTCAGAAATCATCGCGCATTCCATATAGCACACTCCCAGAGTAGAAGTTTACAGTGGGTCCCCCCCCCCCTTTAGGGTGCCGGGGTTAGGCCGGGGTGCTACATCCGGGGCCGCCGCGCCGCCGCATGTGTGGTCGAACGTTTGTACGCCTACGCCAGGGCCGCCCCGTGGTGCCCCAGGCCGCCCCAGGCCGCGCCGCTGGCCACCACAACTTGTGTCGGCCGCACAACGTGTTGCAGTGCAATAATTGGTCGTAAGCCTGTAAGCCAATGATTCGAAACGGCGGCCGGGCGGGCCGGGCTGGGCGCGCGTCGGGCGCGCGGCACTACACACGGCATTGCGCGGCGGCTGTTCCCGAAACGGCTCTGTCTCTCTCGCACTCACCGCGAGGCGCCTGCTTCCGACGCTCTGTCTCTCTCTCGCACTCCCGCCGCGCGAGGTGAGCAGCAGTGTCCGGAATCAGGCTGTGCCGCAGCGTTGGCGCACCGCCACACCGCTAAAATGGCGTGAGATGTTCGTCCTTCCTTGTCGCCGCGGCGTCGCGGAATGAGCGGGAAGGGATGACGGCCGTGACAGCCGGCGATGAGCGGAGACCGGTTCGTCGCTCCGTCTCTCTCACTCTTACTCGCCCTTACGGAGAGCCCCGTGAGTGCGACAGAGACAGAAACCAGCCCTTCGCTCGGCATCGGCCACTCGCCGCCGAGACAGGCCGAGGAGGCTGCGATTCCGAGGGTCGTTTTCGTCGCTCTGTCTCTCTCGCTTCCGTAACGGCGACGCCCCGTGAGTGCGAGAGAGAGAGACGGGGCGACGGAAGCGGACTCTCGCAGCGGCATCAGCGTTTCATTTGCATGCCGCGAGCCGCGCGCCAGCGGAGCTACGCAACGAAACAAAACCAACAACAACAACAACAGAAGATGGAACCGCCGTTACAAGAAACACAACGCACCACGCGACACGCACTATGGCCGGCCATTCGCGCTTCGCGGACGTTCGCGGCGGCAAAACGAAAGAAGACATCAATCTTTAGGCCGGACCGCCGCAGTGGGCTTTCATCTTTCGGCGCGCTTTCTGCTGCCATCTGCTGCTTTCTTTCTCGGCGCTGTCTGCTTGTTTGCAGCGAGTGGACAGTCACCCACCGCCTCGGACTTCCTTGAAAGGGAATGCCGGCAATTTATTGCCCGCAGATGCAACAAACACTCTCTTTTGTCTGTCTGTCTGTCTGTCTGTCTGAATGTCTGTATGTCTGTGTGTGTGTGTGTGTGTGTGTGTGTGTGTGCACTGAAAAACCAAACGTGGTCTAGACCGCACCAACTGGTGTGGTCAAATGGATGCCATTTTGACCACACCAGCTGGTGTGGTCGACCACGTTTGGTCCGTTTGGTGTGGTCTAGACCACACCAAACGTGGCCAAACGTGGTCTAGACCGCACCATACGTCGTCAAACGTGGTCTAGACCACACCAACTGATGTGGTCAAAATGGCATCCATCTGACCACACCAGTGGTGCGGTCTGGACCACGTTTGGTTTTTCAGTGTGTGTGTGTGTGTGTCTGTATGTATGTATGTCTCTCTGTCTCTCTGTCTCTCTCCATTTCACTGGGTGACAATATATTCCTCACCCCATCCTCACCCAAATTTGGGTGATAAAATACCTCGCTCAAAATCGGGCATTGATGAAGGCATTTTCAAGCTCAGTGTAGTGTAGATCCCTCTCCGCGGTTTGACACGGAACTTAGTGAGATATCAACGAGGGCGTTTCGCGAGTCGGCGCTTCGTTTCAACGACAACCGCGGTGAAAAACTCGATTTTGGAATGATGATTCGACGGCGCGTGTTGTTGTTTCGTTCGGCCCGCCACACCACTGTCCGCGCGGCCCGGTTTCGAATACCGCTGCGGGCGGAGCAGGAAAGTAAACGATGTTGTTCGGCTGGCGTACACAGCCCAGGAGGGACGTCCATTAGATTCCGAGGGGAAAGGGGGGGGGGGGGGGGCTTGTCATTCCGATACTGTGTAAGCCTGGCCTTGATTGTTGTCCGGCAGCGCGTGGCGAAAGCCCTCCCCTCCCTCCCCTCCCTCCCCTCCCTCCCTCCCTCCCCTCCCTCCCCTCCCCCCTCCCTCCCTCTCTCCCTCTCTCCCCTCCCCCCCCCTCTCTCCCCTCTCTCCCCTCTCTCCCCTCCCTCCCCTCCCTCCCCTCCCTCCCCTCTCTCCCCTCTTTCCCCTCCCTCCCCTCCCTCCCCTCCCTCCCCGCCCTCCCCCCCCTCCGCCCCCGAGCCCCACTGTCCGTCCGCACCCCCGCTCGGCCCACTAAGGGTCGCTTTGGAAATCCGATTGGCGGTCTCTTTCTGTGCCGTTTGAAAGTCGGGCGGGCGGGAGGAAATGTGGCACATGTCGTCCGCTCCTTATTTCACTCCCCTGCGATGCCGATGGGGAGGTCTCTCTCTCTCTCTCTCTCTCTCTCTCTCTCTCTCTCTCTCTCTCTCTCTCTCTCTCTCTCTCTCTCCCGAGAGCGAGAGAGACATCAGCCTGGCGGTCGCCGTCCCGGTCGGTCCCCGGCGCTGAGCTGTCGACCCTCGACAGCGGGGGCCAGTCACATTCCCGCATAAAAATTGGCTGCCGCGAACAGAGACTTCCCGGACTCGTCCGGGGCTTGGTCCGGTCCGGGGCTTGGTCCGGTCCGGGGCTTGGTCCGGTCCGGGGCTTGGTCCGGTCCGGGGCTTGGTCCGGTCCGGGGCTTGGTCCGGTCCGGGGCTTGGTCCGGTCCGGGGCTTGGTCCGGTCCGGGGCTTGGTCCGGTCCGGGGCTTGGTCCGGTCCGGGGCTTGGTCCGGGGCTTGGTCCGGGGTCGTCGGGCATGTAAGTAACGCGGCGAGACGAATTCTCCCGGCCGCGCGCGTGTTCCGAGTCCTCCGTCCGTCCCGGCCGCCCTTCACCGGCAGACTGAGTCCGAGAGTCGTCGCTCTGTCTCTCTCGCACTCACGGGGCGTGCCGTCTGTCTAGCAGGTGCGAGAGAGACAGAGCGACTACGGAATGGGTCTGCAGCGGGCAGGCGAGGCCCAGGGCGGGGCGGGCACGGCACACTCTTCGACGAGGTGGCAAGTTGTTCGCGCGACTCGTCTGGCGACGCGCAGTCCGCGGCGGAGTCCGACTTCAGGACTGGCCGTGCCGAGCCGTGCGGACAGTGGCGTATCCGGAGCCGGCCGGCACTGTCAAAATCGCGGCTGTCACTCGATGGCGATTTCAAGCGGCTAATTTTCCTTACAAGTATGTCATCGAAACATTGTTTGACAAAGCTGCCACACGCCTCTGCTAGGTTCAGGGGCTTCGATGAAAATGTGATCAATTTGCCTCTCCACTGGGTGCGCGGTCCGCACCTGCTCGCGGACGGGAACGGCACCGCGGGCACAGCTGGGACGCCGAGCCGTGCCGAGCCGAGCCAAACCGCCCTCGTTTTGCAGTGCAGGCGAGCATGAGTCGGGCCCGAAATGGCATACGATCATGTGTGGTCTAGCCCTTAATGGTAATGGTAATGGTGGAGCGGGTAGGCCGTGCCGCCGAGCGGCCGTGCAGCGCGGTTGCCTACTCGCTCCATCGCAGGCGCTATGCCTGGGGTGGCTGGGCAGGGCACCGCGCACTGCGAAATGGCACTCGAACCGGACGCAGGACCCCACCAACGGACTGCTCTCCGAACGAGGAATCCATTGGTGGGGTCATACCTTGGGTTCGAGTCCTGTTTAGCGACTCTGGAGCTCAAATCGCGGCTAGAGTTTTGGCCCCCTCATCCGGCTGACCCACTGTGACAGTGGCTGCCCCCACTGGATCCGCTCCTGGACCACCGCGTTGGGGTCCAGAACGGCGGCGGCCGCTGACAGTGTCCCGGACGCGGCGATGCAGTGCGGTGGAAAATCCCGTAGTAGAATGCCTCGTAAAATTGCCGGCGTCCTTGAGACTGGCGCTACGCTGGAAGACGACGGTTTTACATAAATCCTTTATCGCCAGGAGCGGGCTGGGCCGGGCTGCCGGTTCCGCGTGCCGCGCGGGCCGGCACGGCGGACAGCGGCCGTCAAAGCGCGGATTAGGCGGCGTGTCGTGCAGCTGTTCTCGCTCTGTCTCTCTCGCACTCGTGGAGCACTCGTGGAGCACTCCGCTCTGTCTCTCTCGCACGCCTCGGAGTGCTCCACGAGTGCGAGAGAGACAGAGCGACGGAACGCCCCTCGGCTGGCTGACCTATAAATTGAGGGCGCGGTAACGCCGGCCCCTCGATGCGGCCCAACAAGGCATCGGCAAACTTGTGGCAGGGCCTGTGGCAGGGCCTGTGCCGCGGCCTGCGCTCGGCGACGTCCGGGACGTCCCCTACAACAAACTGGGTGCCGCCCGGTCAGCCGTGAGTCCTGCAGACTGATTCCGAGAGTCGTTCTCGTCGCTCTGTCTCTCTCGCACTCATAAGCGCCCCGTGTTGGTGCGAAAGAGACAGAGCGACTACAACGACTCTCGGAATCAGTCTGCTGGCCACTGCCGCCCCGCCGCCCTGTGGACTGATATCCGCACTATCGGTCTGTCGCTCTGTCTCTCTCGCACCCTCACGTGACACCCCCGCGAGCGCGAGAGAGAGGGACGGATTACCGCCAACTTACAGTCGTGCGAGTCCGGCCGCTGAGCCCCGCCACTGCTAACTGCCCGGACGGCCCACAGAAGACTGTCGCAACACGACGCAAACTCGGCGCGACACTTCTGCGGGGCGCATCCCGGCTCCATCATTCCCGCGAAATACGTTCGATCGCTGAGCTGGGGGCTGAGCCCCTGCCCCGCCGGCCCCGCCCCGACGCCGATTTTGCTGAGCGGACCATTTCTCGACCTTTCCTTTCCTCTCCTGCCGAATGATTCCGAAGCGTTTTCGTCGCCGTCCCTCTCGCGCTCCATGGAGCGTCCTGTGTGGGTGCGAGAGAGACAGAGCGACGACTCTCGGAATCATTCTGCTGCAGCTGCCGAGCCGGAAGGTTTGGATTCTCTGGGCCGTGCGTGCGCTTGGAGGTCCTGGAGGCCGTCCTGGTGGACACGTCGCCGTCCGGGTGGCTGGTCCCCACTGGTCCCCGCGGATGTGCAATGGGTAGGAAACGCCCCGGGCGCGCCGCCCGACGGGCCATCTGGCAGGCCCTGGCCCTGGCGGAGGTCTCTATCTCTCTCGCACCTGTCACGTCCCTTGAGTGCGAGCGAGACAGACCGACGCGAGGCCCCGCCGGCACCTGGTCCACCGCCAGCTCGGTGCCAGCTTGCAGGTGTCAGGCGTCGCCGCGTCGTCGAGGTGCCTGGCCAGGCCGACTGGCCGCACCGACCGACCAGCCGTCCCTCGGGGAGTCATTCCACTGAAGGATGAATGCACCTGAGCCACGCCCGGCAGCGTCGGCCCGCCAGCCAAGACCATCAGTTGCGGAACGCCCTGTGGGATTATACGCCCGGCAGCCGCCCCGCCCCGCCCCGTGCTAGTCAGAGACGGTACTCTTAAGAAAAGCGGCCCTTAACCTTTTTCGAATCGAGACTCATGTATCACGACTTGAAGTTTATAACTTATCCCAAAACACATACCCAAAGTGCCCCTCTCCCTTCAAAACGCTTTTGGCGGAGAACGGCTTTCAGAAAGAGGCTTGGCTTCGAGAAATGCTCTTTGGATAGGAGAAATGCTCTTTGGACAGGAGAAATGCCCTTATGGCCTCCTGGAGAAATGCTTTTGGCCAGAAGAAATGCTCCTGGAGAAATGTTCATGGCCTGGAGAAATGCTCATGGCCTGGAGAAACGCTCAAGGCCTGGAGGAATGCTCATGGCCTGGAGAAAGGCTCATGCCCTGGATCAATGCGCTCATGGCCTGGAGAAATGCTCATGGCTGGAGAATCGCTCATGGCCTGGAGAAATGCTCATGGCCTGGAGAAATGCTCATGGCATGGAGAGGTACTTATGGCCTGGAGAAATGCTCATGGCCTGGAGAAATCTCACGGCCTGGAGGCTCTTGGCTTGGAGAAATGCTCATGGCCTGGAGAAATGCTCTCGGCCTACTCACCAGGCGCGTGCCGGACGCTTCAGCGGCAGATGCGTGCGGTGTGCCCAGGCGGGTCCTGCGTGAACAAAAGAAAGAGATGGTCAGTGAAAGTCAAGTCTACCCGATAAAACGCTCCTGAGTGTCATTTTTGGCGCGAGTCGTCGTTTCGGTGGTCTTCGTGGGTTCCTCTGGTGCCGTACGCGGGGCGCTTTGTTCGCGACGCAGCTTCTGACCACCGCACTGCCGCTCGGACGCCGCGGGCCGTGGCTCCCCCCATCGGCGCGCCGCTGAAACAGTCATCCTGTTGCGCCACCCCTCGCTGGAGGGCGCTGGCGGTACCCCTCGCGCCGTCGCTACCCCGTGTCGACCGCCGCGCCCCACGCCGGGCCCCACGCCGGGTCCAGGGTGTCTGTCAATAGACCCTGCGCATGTATAAATTCGTACTCATGTATAAGGTGCAATTTTATAAATACTTAAGCGCGATTGCCGAGCATTGTACGTACTTAAGCACAAAAACACTAATGGCAATTTTTATGGACCACTAAAGTACTTCAAAATTCGGAGAGTGGTCCCGCCAACCAAGTGTAAACGGTAACCCGCGCGCCGATAGCTGTTTCGACATTCTTCATTCTTTCGCTCGTTCGCTCTTAACCTGTTATTGGTGCTTGAACTTACGGCGGAGTTATTGGGCAAGGGAAACGTAGAGGAAGGTAGGGGGAAGGGGGAGGGGACGGGAGCATCTGGCTACACTGACCCAAAGCGCCTCCCGCCTCTCCTTCCCCCTCCCCAATCCACTTACGGTTCCTTCAGCTTCCTAACAGATTCTAATCGGTCGTTTCACCAGTTCCGCACCCTCAGGGCCCAGCAGCGAGAAGGTGCCGCCTGTCTGTCTCTCTCGCACCTATGCAGTGCACCCCGTGAGAAAGAGAGAGAGAGCTCCCACTCGGCATCAGCCTGCTACTTCCACCAGCAGCCCTCACGGAACTCTGGCACACCCTGGAGAGTCACTGGCACGGCGGTCAAGACAGTGGCGTCAAGGACACGTTGGGGCTCATTCGAATATTACGTAACTTCTTCTGTCTCTCTCGCATTCACTGGCGGTTCTTAAGGAGCAACAAGGACAGAGATACGACGGCGGCGACCTGTGGCTATGATTCTTGTCCGCCCGCTTAGATCCTTACGAAGAGTTTTGAATACATGAAAGGTACAACAAGCTAAGTAGTTTGTTATGTGAAGAATTAGATCGTAAATTACGAATTCTTTGAATGAGATAATATGCACACACTTAGTTACATAACTTAGTTACTATAAAAAGCTACCTTTGTTTGTCAGGCCCTAAAATAATTAGTGTGCAAGGTTTTGAGAGTGCGCCTCTGTTTTTAGTTAGTTTTTTGTCGGGGCAATTCGTTTAGCATTGTGACCCAAATACACAATAGTTCTTAAATTATCTTTTAATTTTACGCGGGGTGAGAAAAAAGCATTTTTGACTCGACGGTTTACTCCGGTCAGAGAGAAATGTGATTTCCCTTAAAAAAATTCCAGCAAAGTTTTTTTTTTTTTTTTTTTTGTGCGATCGGTGTCAATGTAAGGATGCGGGGAGGATGACACAGCAAGCTTCTGTCTCTCTTTGCTCATTGGTCCTTCCTGCTGGGTGGCCCTCTTCGGGCAGAACGAAAGAAAATATCCCTCGCCTTTAATTAGTTTTTGCCAATTTTAAGGCACATTAATCAAGACTGCAAATCGACGGGCTGAGTTAAGTTTATTCAAGTAATTAGAAAGAGAGGCAGCAGTGGTGTTCTCTCTTGCCGCTGTATTTTTTTTCTTCTTTCTATTTTCCGAATTAAAAAGAGCACCACCTGGGGTCCGCAAAAGCAGCCGCGGGGGGATATAAAAAAAAATGCAAATTAAAACGCAGCATCACAACTTGATGATACATTATTATAGCCGCAATATTTAGCCCGGCCCGCAGGCCTACGGTGTAGGTGCGCGCAAAAATGGTCTTGAAGCGTTAAGTGTTGGGGCTGAGCATTAAGGTTGGTTAAGGACGCGATATTAATAATGCAGTAGGCTCCGCCGTGTGACGTGCATGCGATGAACGTGTGTGTGTGTGTGTGTTTTTACGTGAGCGTGCGGGTGCGCACTTCAAGGCCGATCGAGAGGCGGTCGGCGAGGACGCGGCTGTTGGGCCATTCAAGATTGAAGGTTATCGTCGAAGGTGAATTTGCGTTCAGCCATTCGTCTTGCGGCGAGTGCGTGTGTGAGCGTTTGTGTGTGTGTGTGTTTGTTTGTTTTTGTGTGTGTGCGTGGCCGAAAGTGTCAGTGCGAGGCATGTCTGGGGTTGGCGCGGCGCGCGGCCTGCCTGGCTGGCGGCTCGGGCGGGGCGGCCTGCCTGGTTGAAGAGGGTCGCGGCGTAAGCCGGGCAGGCCGGCCAGCGGCCCGTTGGTTGGGCTGGCTGGCTTCTGGCTGGCGGCTGGCTGGCGGCTGGCTGGCGGCTGGCTGGCGGCTGGCTGGCGGCTGGCTGGCGGCTGGCTGGCGGCTGGCTGGCGGCTGGCTGGCGGCTGGCTGGCGGCTGGCTGGCGGCTGGCTGGCGGCTGGCTGGCGGCTGGCTGGCGGCTGGCTGGCGGCTGGCTGGCGGCTGGCTGGCGGCTGGCTGGCGGCTGGCTGGCGGCTGGCTGGCGGCTGGCTGGCGGCTGGCTGGCGGCTGGCTGGCGGCTGGCTGGCGGCTGGCTGCGGCTGGCTGGCGGCTGGCTGGCGGCTGGCTGGCGGCTGGCTGGCGGCTGGCTGGCGGCTGGCTGGCGGCTGGCTGGCGGCTGGCTGGCGGCTGGCTGGCGGCTGGCTGGCGGCTGGCTGGCGGCTGGCTGGCGGCTGGCTGGCGGCTGGCTGGCGGCTGGCTGGCGGCTGGCTGCGGCTGGCTGGCGGCTGGCTGGCGGCTGGCTGGCGGCTGGCTGGCTTCTGGCTGGCGGCTGGCTGGTGGCTGGCTGGCGGCTGGCTGGCGGCTGGCTGGCGGCTGGCTGGCGGCTGGCTGGCGGCTGGCTGGCGGCTGGCTGGCGGCTGGCTGGCGGCTGGCTGGCGGCTGGCTGGCGGCTGGCTGCGCTGGCTGGCGGCTGGCTGGCGGCTGGCTGGCGGCTGGCTGGCGGCTGGCTGCGGCTGGCTGGCGGCTGGCTGGCGGCTGGCTGGCGGCTGGCTGGCGGCTGGCTGGCGGCTGGCTGGCGGCTGGCTGGCGGCCTGACTTGGCGGTCCGGCGGTAACAACCGTGCGCCATTAACAGTAGTCTCAGTAATTAGCCTAGGCTCCGCCGTGCTCCGCCGTGACTAAAGCTTTCGCACACACCGCGTACCGCGTGCCGCACCGCGATGCCGGCACGCGCAGAAACGAGGACCGCTTTTCCTCTTCTTTTCCACGGCCTTTCACAGTGGTGCCGACAGACGTAAGCCCCCCCTCTCTCTCTCTCTCTCTCTCTCTCTCTCTCTCTCTCTCTCTCTCTCTCTTTCTCGCTGCGTATTTTCAACCACTCTTAAGATTCGCAACGAAATTTCGGAAGGCTTTGCCATGCTCTGCCGGGGAACGCCGCAATGTTTTCCTTTCCCTATTCGCACCCGAAAACCAGGGTTTCACTTTCTTTACGGTGCTTGTAGGGCGTCGAGGGGAGAGAGGGTGAGAGTGAGGGTGAGGGTGAGACTGAGTGAGAGTGAGTGAGAGAGAGTGTGACAGAGAGTGAGAGAGAGAGAAGAGAGAGAGAGAGAGAGAGAGAGAGAGAGGAGAGAGAGAGAGAGTGAGAGAGAGAGAAGAGAGAGAGGGAGAGAGAGAGAGAGAGAGAGAGAGAGAGGCGAAGAAGAGGGTTTGTTCGCTGGAAGCGCGTTATGCTCTTGTTGTTGTACTTGCTGCTGTTGCGTGCCGGGCGGTGCCGGGCGGTGCCGGGCGGTGCCGGGGCCCATAGGCCCGTAGGCGCAGGCCGCAGGGCCGATCTCGCTGTTCAAACACTGACCGCAATCAGCAAGTTTGGTCGGACGCCACTCTGGCGTGGCGCCGCCGTGTGCCGTGGCCGGGGGCACTACCGCCCTGTTCACCCCCCCCCCTCCCCCCTCCCCCCAAGCAACGACCGCGCGTGCACGTTGTTTGCGTCACGGAGCGGCGCGGCATCGCGCGGTCATCATTTCATCGCTTTCGTCGCTGCCCGTCTCTCTCGCACTCACGGGGCCGTAGCGACGTCGGGGGGGGGGGGGGGGGGGGGGGAGAGAGACCAGCCCGAGTGTTGTGAACAAGGGTGACTCTTGGATTTTTTTTTCGGCCGGGGAGGTGTTCCACCTTTTGCCTGCCTTCAGCCGAGTGTCATATCGTTCGCGGACCTTTCTAGCCCCCCCCCCCTCTGGACCCGCCACTGGCTGCGAATGCGCGTCTTTGGAAGCAGCGCGGCCATCTAATTAAAGAGAGTCCGAAGGGCGGACTGATTCCGAGAGTCGTCGCTCCCTCTCTCTCGCACTCGTGGGGCGCGCCGTGCCGGTCTGGAGCGAGGAGGCAAGATACAATGGCGACGGCGGCGCAGCGAAGGGGAACGAAAGGGAGGTCCTCTCTAACTGATTTTTAATTAGCTGCCGCGCCGCGCCGCCGGCACACTGGCGTCTGTCCTTTCCTTTCCCAGTGTCACAACAATGTCGCGACAGTGGCGCGGCCAGCCAGCTCGGCGCGGCCAGCTCGGCGCGCAACGCGGTGCCGCGGCTTGTTGTTCTTGTTTCACCTGGCGCGCGCCTCGCTTGTTGTGCTTGCGTCCGCGGGGAGGCCAGGCCCAGGCCGTCGCTCCGTCTCTCTCGCACCCGTGTGGGACGCCCCGCGAGTGCGAGAGAGACGGAGCGACGAAAAGGATCTCGGAATCAGTCTACGCAGAGAGACACGGACTGGGAACGGAGCTGCGCAGATGCGGCTCGGAGCGGAAAGGTCACGCGGAAAAAAAGTTATATGCCGCCGACTGAGCCCTCACTGTAAAAATGTCTTACGGTGAAAGGCTGCACCAACAAATTATGGCGGAGATTTTCTCCATAATATTAACGAAATTCGTCAAAATATCTGTAAGGTACAGTGAATTCTCAATGGTATGTTACGAAGTCAGCTGCACCACCATAATATAGAACATTTTCACCATGATATGGAGAATCTTCACTGTACAACATTTAGAGTGCTCTCTCTAGAAGTGGACGAGTGCATCAATTTTTTTTTCGGGCAATACCGAAAAAAATAAATAATTAATTACATGACATAAATATGCTGCTGCGTTCCGGAAGTCCCAAGCGCGGATTCAGGGGGGGGGGGGGGCAAAAGGACAATTGCCCCCCCCCCCCTTGACCCCTAGATAGCCGCCTGAAAGGTAGGCAAAAAGCACCAATTTGCCCCTGTAAGTAGGCAAAAAGTGCTACTTTGCCCCCCCCCCCCTTGGGCTGACTCTGGATCCGCCACTGGGAAGTCCCTGCGGCTTCTGGCCAGCGCCACGCCACGTCACGTCACGCCGTATGACGTCACGTCGACGTCACGTGACGTCACGTCCACGCAACGCAAATGATGGGTTTACACGCGGCTCGCGCCATTACCATTGCCGCCGACGCGCTCACCATTTAAGTGTTATCCGTGCGCGGGGTCCGACAACGGCGTCCGCGGCGGCCCGGCATCACGCCTGCAACAACAACAAAAACAACAGCCGGTTAGCCAACGAGAAAAGCGATACAGGTCACACTGGCTTGCCTACCTCCGCTCCCCGAAACTTGTCTACTAAATTGTCCGAGACTTCTGGCGAGGAGACCAGCACAGAAAAAAAAAAAACGAAAACAGCGACAAACAACAAGTAAAACAAGGAAAGGCCATAAACAATTTTGTGTATTATTGGCCGGAGCGGAGCGAGAGGCGCGGCGTGGACGGGGTCGCGGGGCGGGGCGGGGCGGGGCAAGCTGGGTGCTAGCAGCCCTATTCAGGGCCCGACATATTTATGGACGCCCCTCGGACTGTCTGACGGCCGCGGCGCGGCTCGGACGCCGGCCGGGCTGCACCCACAATGGAATTGCCGAGGCCGTGGCCGGGGCACCCTGGAGGCCGCGGCTGGGCACAGTGGACCGAAGACCGGTGGCGGCGGACGGAACACTAGACGCGTTTCGAGCTCCAGAGTCGCTAAACAGGACTCGAACCGAGCGCGTGACCCCACCAGCGGATTCCTCGTGCGGAGAGCAATCCATTGGTGGGGTCACACGTTCGGTTCGAGTCCCATTTAGCGACTCCGGAGCTCAAAACGCGTCGTGGAGTTTGGCCGCCTCCACTGCGCCGGGCCGGCGGGTGTTCGCCCTCGGCCGGAAGGGATTACAGCGGTTCGATTGGAGAGACGCGTTGCGCTGCCAGCACGCGGAGCGTCCTGGCCACGCTGATGGCCAGCGCGGCCACGTCGCTTTGTCTCTCTCGCACTCACGGGGCACCCGCACAGAGAGATGGAGCGCGGCTGGCTCTCGGCCATTGACCACGCCACCGCCAGGCCTGGCCTAATAACGCCCTGGCACGGAATATTTTCATCAGAATGTCACGGCCACGCAGCCAGGCAGCGTGTATCGCACACGCGGTGCACGCGGCGCGCGCGGCCTTGGCGCATTGTTTTCTTGTGTCGCGGGAATATCGTGAGCTACCACAACACGGCCCGGCCCGAGGCCTGGCCTCGCCGCGTCGTTGCTCAGCCCAGTCGCTTGCGGGGCGGGGCGGGGCGGGGCGGGGCGGGGCGGGGCGGGGCGGGGAAGGCAAGGATGCATAATGCAAGACAACGAAATTCGTCCCCGTTCGGGCAGCTCGAGGCAGCTTAGGGCTGCCGGGATGCAGCGCCTACACTGCGGCCTTGCACCGCCGCCCTCCCTACAGTGCACCGCCCTTGCAGTGCAGCCAACACGTTGCGCACACAAGGGCGCCGAGAAGGGAGCCGAACTGGGACTGGGTCCGTGGGCCGCGCCGTGGCGTGCCTGGCGCACCGCAGCCACCGCCTCAGAACTGCTTTCTTTGCTCGAATGGCTCGAAAAATAAAAATCAGGAACGGTTATCGATTGAACGACCGAGGAAACCGCTTCCGCTTGCATCGGGATGGTAGTAGAGCCCGACGATGAGGGAAAAAAAAGTGATGCGGGGGCCGGGATTTGAACCCTGTCCTCAAAGGTGGGAGTGGTGTTCTGCGGATGATACGTAGTGCGGCAGAGGCACTTCAATCGGTGCCTTTATCCGTTGCAAAAAAACCTTTCCTTTTGCGGCCACTTTACAAGAAAACAGCGGCCAAGCTTCCCCCCCCCCCCCCCCCCCCCCCCCGGCTCCCCTGTCGCTACAATCTGGGGACCGCGGATAGGTACTCTGTCGGAAATAAATTTATCGGTGGCGAAATTGGAAAGCATGGAGGCATTATTTGTGCCGGATAATGGCATTCATTGTGTGCCAGAAGCAAGTCGGCTGTTATCCTCCCATTCTTATCCGGCCCGGAGGGTCGTGCTAGTGCACCCCGCCCCATCCCGCCCCGCCCCGCCTCGCCCCGCTCCGCTCTGACTCCCGAGGAGACAGGGCTGATTACTCATTAGAAGCCTATTGAGATCTGGCCCGGGTCGCTAGTTAGGAAGCGGCTGTTGCTCCGGCCGTCCGTCCGCAGTCCGCTTCCGAGCCAAGATCCCTGCCTTCGTGCCCGGCGGGGTCATGGCGGCATCGCGCGCCTCGCGCGTCAAGAGGGCTGCTGCAGGGACACGCGAAAAGCCGTGGAAAAGAAGAGCAGGGTCTTCTTTCCCGCACGCGAAAGAAGACCCTGCTCTTCTTTTCCACGGCTGCGGTCGCGCCGCTGAACACACTGAGAAAACCTTACAAACTAGTTTGAGTCTTACAAAGAAAAGAAGTTTGTATAACAAAGTATTTTGAGCATACGTAAGCTTACAAAGAAAATACTTTGTAATTTACGAACTATTTCTTCGTATAACAAAGTATTTTAGTTTGTTGTACGTATGCTAAAAATACTTCGTAAGGTTTTAAGAGTGCACTGACTGTTGCTGCTGCGTCCCGGGCCGGGGCGCGCTGGCGAGGCGGAGAAGGCTGCAGCATGGCCCCTGTCCCGCTGAAGTTGTTGTTGTCGTCGGCTGGTTGGAAGAGAGCCGAGAAAATGAACTGCCATTCGAGGCGTTTATTGAGCTCGGCCTGTCGCTTCGCAACCCCCTCCTTCCCTCTGTCTCTCTTTCCCCCCCTAGAACGATATGCAGTCATAAGCACTGCCCTTGAAACTCTGCAGCGCCAATATTATTTCCGCTGCCGTGGTGCTGCGAGAGAGAGAAAGAGTGAGTGTCTGTGAGTGCGGCCTACCCGCGAAACGCAAAGCAAAGCGCGTGTACAATGCCAAAAAAATTGAAAAGGAAAAAAAAAACCGGACGAACTTTTCGGATGGATTTGGCGTTTTATTCCCGGTGGAATGACGTGATGCATGTCGGCCCCAAGAGTATCGATTGCGCCCTTTTCCCAGCCGTGCTCTCGAGAGAGAGGCGCGCTCCTTGGCGGCGCAGCGGCGCAGCGTAGCGGCTGGGGCGGCGGACGCCAGCAAATACGTCTTTTTTATCGGCCACGCTTTACCTACGAGCTCGGGGATCAGGCATATTGAATCGCGCATTATATTGGCAGATGAGCGATGCGAGAGGGGGAGGGACGGACGAGTCAATTCGGCAGCGTCTCGACGACATTTTTTTTTTAAACAGAAATATTGCCGGCGAGGAGAGGGAAGCCCCGCCTCACGTGGCTTTTGCCTTCGACGGGGAACAACGAACGGGGTGCGTCGTCACGGGCCTATGGCAAGCCGTGCCAGCTGCCACCTCCAGCCGCGTCTCTCTCTCTCTCTCTCTCTCTCTCTCTCTCTCTCTCTCTCTCTCTCTCTCTCTCTCTCTCTCTCTCTCTCTCTCTCTGCTCGCGTGCACAACGAACCCAGACCTTCATTTCTCCTCTCTCTTTTTTTCGGCGGATTCCCCCATATTCTGTCTTTCGCAAATACACCCGAGGCCAAGCGGGCGAAAAACATGATATTGAGATTGAATTTGGGCCTCGCGAATTGGATATCCGCTTGGACCTGTGCGCACCGCGCGGGCCGAAGCGAATCCCATCTCGGAATGAAAACAGCCAAGAATCCGGCCACTGTGTTGGCCTAGGGGAACTAATACCGGGGATAAGGTTCGGAAGGGGGAGGGGGGAGGTTTTGTGAGGAAAGGAGGCATGAAGTACACCCTTTGGTATGGAAATTAACACCCAGCGGATGTGCCCCCCTCCCCTTTTCAGTGGCTGGGCGAGGAAGGGGTGGCAGGCTAGACCCCGACATTAGGTTCGGCGGTGTTCGGGGGGGGGGGGGGGAGGGGGGAGTCGGGAAGGAGGTAAGTAGTGTGGGGTGGAGGCAGGCCCGGGCAGGCCCAGGAAGGGGGCCTGGTACTGCATACTAAGGAAGAAGCCACGAGGGCCAAGTCGAGTGATGGAGCAGTGGAGCGGCGGCTGAGCTGAGCTAGCGCACAAGGGCCAACGAACCAACTTTGTCAGCCCGAGTGTGGTGAGCCGCTGCCACGGACTGGGCTGCGATGCCGAGCACGCCAGCCACGCCACTGCCGAGCGATTCGAAAGACCGCGCAAATGTTTGTGTGCATTTTACACTGCAAAAACCGGTTCCTCGTTTTCCCAGGAACTCCCTGGAAATCGCCTGTGTCTGCACCATAGAGGCTCCCTGGGGGAAAACCAGAAACCTTTCTTCCCGCCTTGTCCATTACAATTTTTTTCTTAAATAAGGGACACATTGTGCGTATGTATTTCTAAAATTGTACCTAATTTATGGACAGATTTGTACATGACTTTTGTATGCACAGATTTGGCTATAGTTTATGAGTACAAATAGTCCGTAGGTATTTGGCGTGCGGTTTGCAAGAGTTGAATGACTAGTGTACTCATGTGGGCAGATTGGCCGGTTCCTCAGTGTTCTCCACACACTCTCATTCCAGGAACGTGACATCACATTCAAATGAATGTGACAAAATGTCACGTTCGTTTGAATGTGAACAAGCTTATTTTTGGCCAATTCCCACCCAAACGAATGTGACACAATGCTCAAACGAACGTGACATTTTGTCACGTTCGTTTCAACGTGTGACGTAACGTTCCTCGAGTGAGAGTGCATGTTTGTAAAGTGCAAAATTCTCCGATTTTTTGTTTCGATTTGGTTTTGTTTGTCGCCTGAAAAGTCGATTGAAGTTCAAAAACGATTGAAATGTGAAATTTAAAAATTTTGCGAGTACATTCGCACTCGTTTGGTGATTCACCCCTCGCGCCGGTTTGTCGCTCGCTGTCCTCCTTCGCACCCACCCTTATGGAGTGCGACAGGGAGAGAGTGCCGAAACGACCCCTGCTGCCTGCCGAGGGCAATGCACGCCAGAAGGCCGCGGCTGAGACACAAAGTCACCAGCATTAAGTCCCTCACGGACAAGCGACTGAGAGCGTACTGCTGTTCTCTGCGCTTGCTTTTCTTTCAAACTTTCCGCCGCTGCTGCCGGCTGGGTGCGCGCCCCGCCCCACCCCGCCCCGCCACGCCCCGCCCCACCGCGCCCGAGTCGCGCAAGGCGCCACGGCGGTGTCGCGGCGCGCGATTTGCAGGCGCGCATTACGCCAGTGGTGCCAACGCAGCGACACATGTGGCCGAATCGCTGTGCGTGTGTGTGTCTGTGTGAGTATGCATGCATGTGTGTGTATATGTTTATGTTTGTGCTACAATTGTTTGCTACTCCTCTCACCTTTCCGCCACTGGGACCGCGCCCAGGAAGAGCAGACGAGAGAGAGAGAGAGAGAGAGAGAGAGAGAGAGAGAGAGAGAGAGAGAGAGAGAGAGAGAGAGAGAGAGAGTGAGAGAGAGTTGCTGCTTGACATTTTCCTCACAGACGCACACTGTGACACTCGGCACACACACACACACACACACACGCCACTCCATTCCAGTGAGCCGCAAATTACTTCGGCCGGTGCTCCGGCGCCGTGCTTACGCGCCGCGCCACGTGTGTCCACAGTGTGTCCACGGTGCGCCACGTGCGCCACGTGTGGGCCGCCTCGTTGTTTGCTCGACACCTCTCAACCTTTCATACACGAGTGTAGAGACGAGGAAAAATGACCCGAGCGGGCCGGCACGCCGCGGCACCGGGCAGCGGCACAGCGCAGCGCAGGCTGATGGATCGTGAGGAGGTGAAAACGAGAAAAACTGGAAAAACAAATCTGTTCCTTTTCCTTTCCGCTCGTCGGGGCCGGGGCCCGCAGACCGATACCGAGGGTCGCTCTGTCTCTCTCCCACTCATGCGGCGTCCCGCATAGGTGCGAGAGAGACGGAGTGACGAAAGTGACTCGGAATCAGCCTGCAGAGCCTAGGACAGTGGGCCAGAAGACCGGTGGAGGCGGCCAAAACGCTTTTTTGAGCTCCAGAATCGCCAAACAGAATTGAAACCGAACTTTTAGACCCCACCAATGGATTGCTCTCCGAACGAGGAATCCATTGTTAGGGTCACACGTTCGATTCGAGTCCCATTTAGCGACTCTGGAGCTCAAAACCCGTCCGGGATTCTGACCGCCTCCTCCGGTCTTCTGGCCCACTGTGCCGCGGCCTCGGCCACAGGGCCAGGGCGAAGGGCAGCAACTTTTTTCCCCACTTTGTTTTCAGGGACACGTCCTCGCCGCTTCCTGCGTGTCCTGCGTGTCCTGCGTGTCCTGCGTGTCCTGCGTGTCCTGCGTGTCCTGCGTGTCCTGCGTGTCCTGCGTGTCCTGCGTGTCCTGCGTGTCCTGCGTGTCCTGCGTGTCCTGCGTGTCCTGCGTGTCCTGCGTGTCCTGCGTGTCCTGCGTGTCCTGCGTGTCCTGCGTGTCCTGCGTGTCCTGCGTGTCCTGCGTGTCCTGCGTGTCCTGCGTGTCCTGCGTGTCCTGCGTGTCCTGCGTGTCCTGCGTGTCCTGCGTGTCCTGCGTGTCCTGCGTGTCCTGCGTGTCCTGCGTGTCCTGCGTGTCCTGCGTGTCCTGCGTGTCCTGCGTGTCCTGCGTGTCCTGCGTGTCCTGCGTGTCCTGCGTGTCCTGCGTGTCCTGCGTGTCCTGCGTGTCCTGCGTGTCCTGCGTGTCCTGCGTGTCCTGC
The DNA here is from genome assembly GCF_012932325.1 of Thrips palmi. Classification (NCBI taxonomy): domain Eukaryota; kingdom Metazoa; phylum Arthropoda; class Insecta; order Thysanoptera; family Thripidae; genus Thrips; species Thrips palmi. The sequence goes on along the minus strand of NW_023144628.1, from coordinate 938,148 downwards.
GTGTCCTGCGTGTCCTGCGTGTCCTGCGTGTCCTGCGTGTCCTGCGTGTCCTGCGTGTCCTGCGTGTCCTGCGTGTCCTGCGTGTCCTGCGTGTCCTGCGTGTCCTGCGTGTCCTGCGTGTCCTGCGAGTCCTGCGTGTCCTGCGGGGCGAGGCCCGCGATTCATAAACACGCACGCGCACGGCAGCGCACGGCAGCGCGTTGTGAGTTTCTCGTTAACATTGCAAAACTCTCTCTTCTGTGAGCTTTCGGCTCGGCGGGCCTCGCGGGGAAGGGCTTGCCGTGGGCTTCCCTCGCCATCGCGGCCTCGCGCCGCGGACTTATTCCGAGAGTCGTTTTCGTCGGTCTGGTCCCTCTCTCTCCCAAGCAAACGCCCCTGGAGTGCGAGAGAGACTGGAGCGACGACTCTCGGAATGAGTCTGCTGGCTGCTGGAGGAGCAGCGCGCAGCAGCCTACCACTTTGGCCCCGTCTTAAATCACCCCGCCGCGGAGTCCCGGCGCCCTGCCTCGCGCCCTGCCGCCCGGCCACGCCCACCACGGTGTGTGTAGGTTGCCGCGAGGGTTGCCGCGCCGTCAGCCTTGAGCTCGCCGCCTTTCAGCGAACGCGCCTCGCGATGCCGCCATCGCGGTAACCCGGGTTCGAACCCCGCCCCCGCGGTAACCCGGGTTCGAACCCCGCCTCCGCGGTAACCCGGGTTCGAACCCCGCCTCCGCGGTAACCCGGGTTCGAACCCCGCCTCCGCGGTAACCCGGGTTCGAACCCCGCCTCCGCGGTAACCCGGGTTCGAACCCCGCCTCCGCGGTAACCCGGGTTCGAACCCCGCCTCTGCGGTAACCCGGGTTCGAACCCCGCCTCCGCGGTAACCCGGGTTCGAACCCCGCCTCCGCGGTAACCCGGGTTCGAACCCCGCCTCCGCGGTAACCCGGGTTCGAACCCCGCCTCTGCGGTAACCCGGGTTCGAACCCCGCCTCCGCGGTAACCCGGGTTCGAACCCCGCCCCCGCTCCGTCCCGTTTGGTGCGGTGCGCGCGGTGGCGGCCGCCTGACTGATTCCGAGAATCGTTTTCGTCGGACGGTCTCGGTCGCCCTCTCATTGGGCGTGCCTTAACTGCGCGAGAGAGACAGAGTGACGAGAACGACTCTCGGAATGAGTCCGCTGGCCCGTCCGCGCCTCGCCGCGCCCGGCTAAGGGTGTCACTGGCGCGGCGCCACCCCAGCAGGCAGGAGGATTACCATAATCTCTCCAGGAGTCGAACAGCGGGCAGGGCGAGGCAGGGCGAGGCGGGGCAGCAAGCTTGCATGCTGGCCCGCTAAACGAGAATCCCCGTTCCTGTCCAGATGGCTGCAGCTTGGCTACAGCTTGGCTACAGGACCGGCGCCAGGCAGGCAGGCAGCCAGGGGCCCTTAGCCCACGACCTGGGTCGAGCGACTTTCCAAACATTGCCCATTACGGCGATGAAATATCGGGTGGCTCGATGGCTTGCAGGCCGGCAAGCCTGGAAGCCGAGACCGCCAAATCAATGTGTGGCTTGGCGTGGCCGGGGTTAGCTGGGCGTAGCTTGGCCGCGCGCTCGAGGAGGCGAAGCTCCTTCACATGAATCAACATCAGCGCAGCCTAATGCGGAACACGGAACACCTTTCGACAGCCCCGCCGCCCCCGCCGCCCCCGCCGCCCCCGCCGCCCCCGCCGCCCCCGCGAGCGCCGTATTTCAAGTGGCGTCCCTGGATTTATTCTCAATGTTGTTTTTGCTTTTGCGCGTGCGCCGGCGCACACGCCGCCCACCATCACTTGAACTGGTCTGCATAGCGCGCCAGGGCCGCCGTTGGCGTTCCGCCGTGGGGCGGGGCGGGGCGGGGCGGGGCGGAGGCGTCCCCCGGAAATTGGCCGCCACACCTCCGTCTACCGGCAATCCGAGCGTGCCGCACGGCCCTCTCATTTTTATTTCCTGGCCGACGTGATGCCCCGCCTCGCCCCGCCCCACCCCGCCTCGCCCCGCCCCGCCCCGCCCCGCCCCGCCCCGCCCCGCCTTGCCTCGCCCTGGCCAAGCTGTATCACATCCAGGCCCCCGGGCTGGTATGCGTGGCAGCCTTCGCATCACATCCGAGCCGAGGCGCAGCCAATGCTTGGCACCTGGGGCCGCCCCCGCCGCCCCCGCCGCCCCGCTTCCATGCACGTGCACTGCGCAGACTGATTCCGAGAGTCGTTTTCGTCGCTCTGTCTCTCTCGCACTCATCGGCACCCCGTAGAGGTGCGAGAGAGACGTAGCGACTCTACTGGCTTTCCGCCATGCATGCAGCTGGGGGCAGCCCCACTGCAACGCAACCCCACTGGCACGTGCCGTGCCGAGCGGCCGGGCAGTTCCCCTCCTCCCTGAAGCAGGTCTTGCAGTGGCCCGGCACCTCCAGCCACTGCTGGCCCCAGAGGCATGTTCAACGCATTTATTCAACTTAACAGTGTGGAAAGTCATCCGTGGATGCCGTTTCCGTAAATAAGATTTTAGATTTGGCTTTCCATATGGTCAATTTTTTACGTGTACTCGTCATCTCCAGTGCGCCCGAGGCACTAAATGCAAAACCTTCGGACAACAGCTGCACCGAATCGACCAACGAAAACGTAGTTTCTTTTTACAATTCATATACTTGGACCTTGTGTCCCCCTGCTTTCCTTTTGTACGGCTGAAACGGCCTCCCCCCCCTTCTCCCTCTCTCTCTCTCTCTCTCTCTCTCTCTCTCTCTCTCTCTCTCTCTCTCTCTCTCTCTCTCTCTCTCTCTCTCTCTCTCTCTCTCTCTGCCTGCTGCTTCCAATCCCAAATACCCTTCCCTGCCGTCACAGTTCCTTACCTCACGGCGTTTGTCTCGAGCTCCCTCTTTTATTTTCCTTTTTTTTTCTTTTTTCCCACTGGCGCTACGGCATGGACACTGCACGACGACACACACCTGCCAAAGGCGGGGCGGGGCGGGATGGGGCGGGGCGGGGCGGGGTTGTGCGGGGTGGGGTGGGGCGGGGCGGGGTAGGTGGTGGGTTGGGGTGAGGCGGGGTGGGTACGCCAGGAATTCACGTTTCAGGCAGGCCGCGCGCGAGTTAAAGAAACTCGCGGCCCTCAGCGCGCGGTAAAGAAGAGCCCCATCCTCTCCGACCGCACAGGAAATCCAGCCCAGCTTCACAGCCAGAGGGGCGTTTTCGTCGCTCTGTCTCACTCACAGGGCGTCCCTTGCAGTGCGAGTGAGAAAGGGTGACGACAACCGCCGGGATAAAGTGTCACAAGGACGGCCATGTCTCGTTGCAGCGCAGGCGGGCATGTGTCGGGGCCGAAATGGCATACAATCATGTGTGGTCTAGCCCTTAATGGTAATGGTAACGGGGAGCGCCCGGTCGTCCGCCTCGTTGCCTACCCCGCCGACTGCAGGCGCTCTGGCGGTGCGGCAGGAAGCCGAACTGCTGACTGATTCCGAGAATATTTTTCGTCGCTCCGTCTCTCTCGCACTCGTGGCGCGTCCCGTATGGATGGGAGTGGCGACGACGACTCTCGGAATCGGTCTGCTGAAGTGAAACCCGCAACGGCCGAAGGCATAGCGCGCACACGGCACCGTCTCCTCGGTCGGAGACCAACCCATAGGTGCGGTAACGCGTTCGGTTCGCGTCCCATTCAGCGACTCTGGAGCCCAAAACCCCGTCCGGGAATCGGGCCGCCTTCGTCGGTCTTCTGGCCCACTGTGCGGCGCGGCCACGGCGCGACACGAGGGCAGCCCTCGGACACGGCGCGTTACACCGCCTCCAGGACGATGATATGGTGAGCCGCACCGGTCATTCGGGGGCCATTCCGGGTCGTTGTGGACCGTTTGGCCTCCGTATCGCGTCGCCGCGCCGCCGCCTCTCCGGCGGGCGCCTCCTCCCGCCCCGCCCCGCCCCGCCCCGCCCCGCCCCGCCCCGCCCCGCCCCGCCCCGCCACACTCACAACACGCTAACGTCGCTAACGCGTCCATTTCTCTTGGGTCTGACGCGAGCTGAGGGCCCTGATAGCCTTCGCCCCGCCTCGCCCTTCCCCGCCCCGCCCCACCCCGCCCCACCCCACCCCACCCCGCCCCACCCCACCCCTTTCCACCTGACTCGCCGGTCCCCGCTCGCAAACCGCAACGATGGAAAAGAAGGCCATTTCTCACGATGGCGAGGAGGAAGCACCTCTCGAGGTTCAAATACCGGATCAAAAGCGCTCTCTTTAAGGCTTCCTTTTGTGTCTGCCGCCGTGCTGCGGTGCTGCGCGGGTCGTCGTCGTTGGCTTTGAAAATGAAGTGCCGGCCGGTGAATGGCGTCGCCGACCTGCCCCCCCCCCCCCCCCCTCTCTCTCTCTCTCCGCGCAAATTCAGTGCGAATGCTCGTATGGCGACGGAGAAGATGGGTGTTCCCACGCGAGCACGGCACCTGTTCGAAAAATCCATTCCGCCTCCCGAAATGGCGAAATAGGCCGTTCCCGGGTTCAACACCGCGGAGTGCCGCGAGGCGGCGCCTCTTTTTCGGCACGTCGCGCCGAGAGTCGCGCCGCCTTCCGCGCCATTTCTCCGGAGAGGGAATCCGAAACAAAACGCATCCATCGAGGGGGGCGGTGCCTTAGCGGTGCAGCGGCCGACGACCCCGGCGGCACCAGGCAGTGACTAACGGAGAGGGCGGCGGTACGAAAAGGACGAGCTCCCCTCGGTGTTCGAACCCGGGGCACTAACTTTCGGCGCGTGAGAGGGTCCGGTCGGGCCGCGCTCCATCGAGTGGAACCCCGCGCGGCCCGGCGCGGCCCGGACCCCCAGGTGGCGCGAGAGTGCGCAATCGTCTGCCGTCGCCACATCTCTTTTCCAGATTTGCATCGTGGCACGCCGTTGCTGTAACGGACCCGAGGCGCGGGATGCGAGCCGTGGTGGGGTGCACAGTGGTCCAGAAGACCGGTGGCGGCGGCCAAAACTCCAGACGCGTTTTGAGCTCCAGAGTCGCTAAACAGGCCTCGAATCGAACGTGTGACCCCACCAATGGATTGCTCTCCGAACGAGGAGTCCATTGGTGGGGTCACACGTTCGGTTCGAGGCCTGTTTAGCGAATCTGGAGCTCGAAACGCGTCCAGAGTTTTGGCCGCCTGCACCGGCCTTCTGGCCCACTGTGGCTGGGCCAAACGACATCCTGTACGGCACTTGATTTCTTTTTTCCCCCGTCGCCCTATCTCTGCGTGTCGCGACGTGTCATGTGTGCGCCGCTCCTTACAACTGAAACGCAATTTAAGTTGACACTCCGCGACTCGCGCTCCGCGGGGCGCCTCCCTTCACGGCACGGCTGCACCTGCGGGCAGGGCTGGAGCGACTACAACGACACTGTTTTAAAAAAAAATCTTGGAAATTCACGGAGAACGTATTGGGAGAAAAATTGCGTCCGGAAAATTACGAAACCTCTTTTAGTGTCTTTATTTTGAATGAGTTTCCAGCAGCAGGTGTAGTACGAAAACAATTTCGGAACACGAAGCCTTTGGCAATTCCCGACGAAGCGGGATTTGCCATTGAATTTGACAGTGTAGAAGTGCCGGAGCGGTGAAAATAAAACTGGAACACGCAGAAATAGAGGGCAATCTTTTGTTGACGCCCACTGGCAGTGTGTCAGTTAGCGCGCGTGTGTGTGTGAGTGGGGCGTTCGGCACAGCGAAGTCTGCCAGTGATTGCATTCGACATGAGCGCCGCGCTGCGCCGTGTTCCCCTATCCTCCAGGAGCTCAGCGCCAAAGCCACACGGAGCGGAGCGGGGCCTGGGCGGGGCGGACCGACTCATATCCCTACTCTGTCTCCGAGGGCCGCCACTGTCCTGTCAGTTCCGGGAAGGACTCCTGGAGCCAAGTGCCTAAATAAGTCTACCCTCCGAAACCCTTGCTCGCCCAAGCACGGTCCTGATTTTCCCAGGAAGCGGCGCAACCGTGTATTACACTGGTAACCAGCGAATGTGACGTCATATTCGTTTGAATGTGAATTTTGTCACGTTCGTTTGAAAATGATGTCACGTTCGTTTGAATGTTGATCAACATTCAAACGAATGAGTGATGCCGAAAATTGGCGGCAGTGTTGGTGTTTAGCCCTTCGCCGCCCTTCGCCTCCGCGCCGACGCCCGAGCCGGCCGAGCCGACGCCGGCCCGGTAGATTGGTCCAGACGCCTCCCTCGCCGCTCAAAGTGAAAACGAACTCGGCGAGGGAGGCTGGGCTGAGTCTTCATGCCGCGGCCTTTGTGCTGGGGGGAGGGGGAGAGAGAGAGAGAGAGAGAGAGAGAGAGAGAGGGGGGGGGGGGGGGGGAGGGAGGGAGGGAGGGCGGGAGCTAGAGACAGAGAGAGAGAGAGAGGGAGAGACAGAGAGAGACAGAGAGAGAGACAGAGAGAGAGACAGAGAGAGAGAGAGAGAGAGGCAGTTGTCTCTGTCGCTCTATCGGCACGTCGCCAAGGAGGACGCCGTCGTGGTCACGTCGCGGCCACGCGTGGGGACTCCGGAACGGGACTACTCGGAATCGCCCAGCCGTCGAAACTATTTTTTTTTTTCTCTTTTAATTTTGCGGAGGTGAAACAGTTGCCGCATGCATGGATGTCCAGGCGGCGCGGAATTCAAACCGCGTCCGCCCGCTAAACGGGCTAGACGCGTTTTGAGCTCCAGAGTCACCAAACGGGACTCGAACCGATCGTGTGACCCCACCAATGGATTGCTCTACGAACGAGGAATCCGTTGGCGGGGGTCACACATACCGGTTCGAGTCCCAGCAAGCGACTGTGGGGCGTCTAGTATTTTGCCGTCTCCATCGGCCTTCTCACCCACTGTGCGCCCCTAGAGCGCGAGAGAGACAGAGTGACCCTTCCAGCAAAGATCGAACCGCGCAGAGAGCGGTTCCGTTCAAAATTTTAGCAGGTAGGGCTGAGCCTCCGGGCTGGGCAGGGAAATTCAAATGAAGCTTCGCACAGTGGGCCAGAAGCCGGTGGAGGCGGCCAAAACTCTAGACGCGTTGAGCTCCAGAGTCGCTAAATGGGACTCAAACCGAACGTGTGACCCCACCAATGGATTCCTCGTTCGGAGAGCAATCCATTGGTGGGGTCACACGTTCGGTTCGACTCCCATTTAGCGACTCTGGAGCTCAAAACGCGTCTAGAGTTTTGGCCGCCTCCACCGGCTTCTGGCCCACTGTGCTTCGCCGCTCTCCCCGGTCCATGGTGCGTTGCGTTCTCGAGCGCATAGGCCGCCCCGCCGAGATTCGGACCCCCGTGTAAAGCGGCCGTAGCAAGGGGAGTACACCGGCGCGGAGGGGGAGGGGGGGGGCGCTACTGCCCCACCGCAATAATGTTAGTCCGGCCGTGAGCGCGCCAGCGCACCGCCTATCTGTTTCCCGTGTCAGCCGAGGCGACCGCACGGCAATGAGCTCTGTGTGTGTGTGTGTGTGCGCGCGTGTGTGAACGTGTGTTTGTGTGTGTGTGAGTGAGTGTGTGTGTGAATAATAATTCACACATAAGGGCCGCTGTAGTTCAAAATTTGGCGCCGCGCAGGGGTCTACGACCGCCTACGACCCCACCTGGCACCCGGTTGCAACTTAGCCGTACTGCCCCCCCCCCCCCCCTTCCCCCAACCCCCGTCCCCTCGGCACTGCCTTGTCGAACGTGCGGAATATGCCGCGGCCTTCTGGTGCTCCGCGGAGACCGTTTTTAGTCTCTGATATAAGGCGCTGCCTGCGCGCAGCGGCCGATGCGGCCGACGCCGCCGACACTACCGAGGCCCGCGCCGCCCTCGCCCTGGCCAAGCCCACCAAGGCCCCGGCCTGGCCCCGACCCTGGGGGCGTGTCCAAACTTTGCGGCCGTCCTACGTCTTGTGTTATCAGCTTCCAGGCGCCGCCAGATTTCCGCGCTCGTTCTCCAACTTTGCCACACACACACACACACCCACACAGTGGATTAAAATGTAAATTCGTCGCGTGGGTGGCGTCGCGACCCAGCCGAGCTAATAAGGGCACATCAGCCAAATTCGCCTCGTCGTAGCAAAACAGTGCAAATCCGCGAAGACAGTGTGGGCGACGGGCAAGAGGGGCGCGTTGACTGACACGAAAACCTCAAACCAAAAAATAAATCTACACGGTTAAAAAGGTCCTGGTTTTCCTGGAAATCGCCCATGTCTTCATTGTGTGCCTGCCCTGAAGAGAGAGAGGGAGAGAGAGAGAGAGAGAGAGAGAGAGAGAGAGAGAGAGAGAGAGCTGTGACCGCGAGTTTGGCGTGTGGCATGACGCCGGGACGGACCGCGTGGCTCGCCGCGGCTCGTTGGATCGGAAAAGGTTTTCAATCCGAAAGGGAATTGGAAGTGGCATGATTATTCCCCCTGCCTCGCTTCATCTCACGCCAAGAGGCGCGGCAGCGGTCTCTCTCTCTCTCTCTCTCTCTCTCTCTCTCTCTCTCTCTCTCTCTCTCTCTCTCTCTCTCTCTCTCTCTCTCTCACTCTCTCGGAATCCATCCGCGCAGCACCGCGCAATCAGACGAGGCGCGCCCCCAGCAGACTGATTTCGAGAGTCGTTCTGTCTCTCTCTCTCTCACACACAGAGGGAACAGCCCATGAGTGCGAGAGAGACAGAGCGACGAAAGCGACTCTCAGTCCGCAGATTCCGATATTGTTCCCTTTTATTAGCGACCCACTTGCCGCGTCCCGTCTCGTCCCGATGCCGCGCGATCGCGGTGCCGGCAGCGTGCTGCTTGCTGGTGTAGGCGCCGAGGAAGCGGAAAGTCTCTTTTCTTTCTTCTTTCTCTTTTTTAGGCACGAAGTAGCCTTATAGTATACCCAGGACTCAGCCGGCTCGAGATTTGATTTGTGTGGCCCTTTATGCATTTCGGAAGTTTTCTATACGATTTTAATGAGATTTTGCAGACTAGTAGAACTTTGAACGCTGATTCTGATGTTGAAATCTGGTCAAAAATTTGGTGGCCAATTTTGAGAAATTTGCTGTCAAAATCGCCGTTTCCATGGCAAAACTCGACTCGTCAAAGGAAAAAAAAGGGAGTGGGGGGAGCCGAGCCGGGGCGGACCAATAGCGGAGCTTCTTTTTGGGTCTGTACAGCTTACTCCAAAAGCTGAAAAAGCAACGTTCGAAATGAAAAATTTCTTTGACTGCAGGTAGACAAGATGCAACAATAGAATTGGTGCCGGTTCGAACGCAGTTTTTCGGGTAGAACTATCCAATAATACTTCTTGATTGGAGTGTTTTTGGACATGCGCAGTGTTGTTGTTGTGATTCAGTTAGCACTAGGACCACTTCGCTCCACCTCGCGACTTGCAGTGCTCATGTTCCTCGAACAAGACTCACCCGCGTTTCGAAACCATCCCTCCCGAGTTTATGAAGTTTGTCAAACCAACCGTCGTGGTGTTGATACGTTGTAAGGGAGAACTATTACACAGAATTGAAGAAAACATGACTAGAGAACCATAGCCTTTTGAAACAAGCCAAACAATTCAACGTCCACAACAATGGAGGGGCAGTTTTAATGCGCGACTGCTGGCGCTTTCAGCTTCGCGATTTTCGCAAGGGCGCAGACGCCGAGAAAATAGTTGCCAACCCGAGAAAATTAATTTACTGACTGCTAAGAACATTTTAATCATGATGGACTTCAAAGATGTTCCATTGTCAGAACACTGCGGAATACATTAGCATTGGAATTTTTTGAATTTACCAGCATTTTGATTTCTATTTATTGTCAAGTTTAAATTTCGACGGATGGCACATCGACCACATTGGTACCACTGCCATTGGTAGTCCCCTGAGCCACAACTTCACAACACCACTTCTTTTCTTTCTCCACACTCTTACACAATAATCAAATTGACTTCGTGACTCCTAGGATTTCTTGAAATCGTATTTTTTTTGGTTATTTTCCGTTTCCGCCTTCGAGTTAAACACGACGCCATTTGCAAGCCAGCTGCGGCCTAATGGAGCGCGTTAATTGCAGTGCCGTGGCACGCCGTGCCGTGCGCCGCGTCGTGCATCGACCAGCGCGACGCCCTCGCCGAGGTCCAGCAGGACGCGGCGCCGAACGCCACCGCCACTTACTTACAGACGACGCGAACAATGTTCGCCCCGGCCGGACGGTCTACCCCCCCAACCAGTGGGGAGTGTGGACCCCTCCCTTGGTCCCTGGATGGCAGGCAGAACGCCACACTTTGCCCCTGTTGGTAGGCAAACAGTGTGCCTATCTCAGCGGTTCCCAACCTTTTTCGGTTCGCGACCCCAAATTTGTAACAAAAAATTTCCGCGACCCCCAGGAAAAATTTCGCGACCCCACGCGACCCCTCCTTTAGCATGTCTTTGATACAAAGTGCGATAATCCACCTTAATTTGGGAGCAGTATTGCCGCAAAGTTGATCAAAACGGCCACAAATGTCTTCTAAAAATCGTGTTTTGGGCCGACTTTAAGCAGCCACTGCGTTTGGTCTGAGGCGGTATTTCGTCCTCCCTCAACAGGCATTTGGTCTTTGGACCTTCCTTTAGCATGCCTTTTTTACGGAGTGTGATTATCTGCCTTAGTTCGGGAGCAGTATTGCCACAAAGTTGATCAAAACGGTCACAAATGTCTTTGAAAAATCGTTGTTTGGGCTGACTTTAAGCAGCCACTGCGTCTGATCCGAGGCGGTATTTCGTCCTCCTTCAACGGGCATTTGGTCTTTGGACCTTCCTTTAACATGCCTTTGTTACGGAGTGCGATTATCGGCCTTAGTTTGGGAGCAGTATTGTCTCAAAGTTGATGAAAACAGTAAAAAATGCCTTTGAATGCCATTTTGATCCACTTTGAGACGATACTGCTCCCAAACTAAGGCCGATAATCGCGCTCCGTAACAAAGGCATTCTAAAGGAAGGTCCAAAGACCAAATGCCCGCTGAGGGAGGACGACATACCGCCTCGGATCAGACGCAGTTGCTGCTTAAAGTCGGCCTAAAACACGAGTTTTCAAAGGCATTTTCGACCGTTTTGAACAATTCTGCCAGCCGGGAAACAGCCGCGTTGTTGCTCGCGGCAGGAATGTGTGGACTTGATGTATTGGGGTGAGTCTTCCCGGCGGCGCCCGGCCCGTCCGGTCCCTCGTCCCCCGGGGGCCGCCCTGGCCGCCCTGCCAGGGTCCGCGTTACGCCATCTGGCGGTAACGACGTGCCCCACGGCCTACCGCCTCATTCCAGAGGGTCTTTTCGTCGCTCTGTCTCTCTCGCACTCATGGGTCGTCCCGCTCAGGTGCGAGAGAGACAGAGCGACGAAAACGACTCTTGGAATCGGTCTGCAGGCAGAGCCACCCCGGCCCCACGCACCGCCAGGGCGCTAGCCTCCGTCATTACCATTTTTCGGCGGCCTCCCCCCCCCCCCCTCTCTCTCTCTCTCTCTCTCTCTCTCTCTCTCTCTCTCTCGTTAGCCCGGCCAGGTAATGAACCTGTCCTCCTCTCCACTTCTCGCTCTTCATTTCCTGTTCCTTCCTCTCTAGAGCCCCAAGCTGTTGCTGCAGCCTGACACTGCAGACCGATCCCGAGAGTCGTTTTCGTCGCAGTCTCCCTCGCACCTGGACCCTTGCAAGGGTGCGAGGGTGCATGAGTGCGAGAGAGACAGAGCGACGAGAGAGCGGCGGAGAGCGGACTCTCTGTCTGCTGATGCATCCAGGCTGACCTGCACTCCTTGGCCGGGGCCGGACGGTCGGGCCGGTGCACTGGCCAGCACCAATCGGACGGCGGCAGGGGTTGAGGAAGTGGGGGTGACGGGAATTTCCGGGCCAACAAGTTGAAGCTGGCGGCCCCGGCGGCCCCGGCCGCCCTGGCGGGTCTGACAACGAGGAGGAACGATGGCTGTGGTGATGGATTGCCGGCGAGCGGCCCTTTCCCCCTCCCCCACCCCCCTCCCCGGAGGGAAGCCGTCCATTTTGACCACCTTTTCATTCTTATTGGCGAAACGGAGGACGGATTAGTCCCGCAGTCGCATAATGACATAATGAGCCGGCTTCTTTTCCAATTAGCGCCAAGCAGAAAGCCCCCCCCCCCCCGAAAAATAATTACGCGCTGATGGTATATTTTGGCGCCTTCATCCATTATGTATCCGCAATCATTCACTCGCTGCACTCCTTGCAGCTTCCCACGGGGGGATTTTCTCTACGCGCGCGCGCAAGAGACTTTAAAAAGATTAAAATGGCAAAAAATTAAGAGTTTCTTTCCATTGCGCACGCACCAGCAGCAGCATCAGGCCTTTGAACGCGAAGGCGGGGCGCCCATATGTGCGTGGCGCGCGCAGCGATACCATTTTCCCCCGAAACTGATTTGTACGCGGGGTCAAAAGGGCTCGCTCTCCGATTCGCCATCCCCCCCCCACCCCCACCCCCGCCTGCCCACCGGCAAGGGCCCCTCTCCATTCAGGCGATCGCTTCGGTTCGCTTTGCTTTCCTGTTCGGGTCCCTTTTTGTCCCGGTCATTGTGCCTGCCGCCTGCCTGCCGGGGCGCCGGCAAGGGCCGTGCACTCCGGCACAAAGGGCGTCCAGCAATCGGCGTGGCGTGGCGGGGCGTGGCGTGGCGGGGCGTGGCGTGGCGGGGCGGGGCGGGCCGGGCCGGGCCGGGGCGGGGCAGGGCGGGGCCGCAAAGTACGGTGGAACACTGGTGTAAATCAACTCAGAAATTTTCTGATAAACGGTAGATTTTCTGATAACTTGACAAAAAACATCAGATTTTGAGTATTTTCTGATAACATCAATTATTTATCAGAAAGAGGTCATCAGAAATGGTTTTTTCTGATACTTTCATAGGTTATCAGAACAGAGACATCAGAAAAAGAGACCTTTCTGATAAGTCGATCGTATTTCTGATAACTGCCAGTTATCAGAAATATAATCGTCAGAAATGTTTCAGATGTCTGATGTTCCAAAAAATGAGATCCCTGTAAAACAGAAAGTTTACGTAATTTCATTTTCAAATTTGGTGAGTGTCTTGTTTGCAAGATTTGGCTAGGCCAGTTTTTATCTCAATGAGATAGGATCACATTTACTGTCTTTTTGAGAGTTGATGGCGAGCTAGCTCAATTTGGACTGCAGATTTGGATCGGGCTCGATTTCGACCCCCCGAAGACGTTTTCCCCGTTTCCGAGTCTCATGTAGATCAAAATATATGTTTACAGAAGAAAATGATTGTTCTGATTTATTTCTTTATGAGTCCAGCCGATGTTATCAGAACTAAAGTCATCAGAAAATTGAGGCATCAGACACACAAACATCAGAAATAGGTGTCCGAAAAAACATCAGAACTCAGACATGAGAAATGTTCTGATATGCAAAAGTATCAGAAAATTTCTGAGTTGATTTACACCAGTGAACGGCGGGAACGTGGCGGTGTAGGGGCGCGGGAATGCGCGGTGCGCGCCGGCCAGCAAGATGGTCCAATAGTAAACACGCCGCGGGGGGCGCGCAGCGCGCACAGTGGGCCGGTGACCGGTGCAGGCGGCCAAGACTCTAGACGCGTTTTGAGCTTCAGAGTCGCTAAATAGGACTCGAATCGAACGTTTGATCCCATCAATGGATTGCTCTCCGAACGAGGGATCCATTGGTCGGGTCACAGGGTCGGTTCGCGTCCCATCTAGTGGCTCTAGAGCTCAAAACGCGTCTAGAGGTTTGGCCGCCTCCACCGGTCTTCTGGCCCACTGTGGAGTGATGTGCGGGCTGTGTGGGTTGCGCGGTTCGCCCTCAGGTTGTGCGGGTTGTGCTGGTTGCGACGGGCTGCGCGGGGTTGCGGGTTGTGCTGCTGGTTGCGACGAGTTGCGTGGGGTTGCGGGTTGTGCTGGTTGCGACGGGTTGCGTGGGGTTGCGGATTGTGCTGGTTGCGACGGGGTGCGTGGGGTTGCGGGTTGTGCTGCTGGTTGCGACGGGCTGTGTGGGGTTGCGGGTTGTGCTGCTGGTCGCGACGGGTTGCGTGGGGTTGCGGGTTGTGCTGGTTGCGACGGGTTGCGTGGGGTTGCGGGTTGTGCTGGTTGCGACGGGTTGCGTGGGGTTGCGGGTTGTGCTGCTGGTTGCGACGGGTTGCGTGGGTCGTGCTGGTTGCGCGGGTTCAAGGCCCCCGTCGGGGTTTTTATAGGCGTGTAATTCAGCGAGATACGGTCGGGATGAATCGACCCGCGGCCCGGCGCGAGGTTAGGCATCGTCCAACGGCGCGGCCAGGAGGGCGTGGCGAGCGGACGGACTCCCCTGATGAGGGTCGGCCCACCTCGTTCGCGGACATCCCCGCGCAAAAAGAAGAGATCAAAACGGATTATTGTCTAACAGATGCCCACTCTCAGTTGTAAGATGGATCTGGGACCCTGGAAGTACCAGGCGACCAATGCGCCATGAAAGTATTACTTGATGACAATTTCAACGAACTGGATGATGACAGTGTTGTCACCGTCACGCTCACACAATAAGAATCGGGAGCATTGATCAAACTCTCCTCTTTTTTAAATGACGAGAATCCACGGTTTTTCATCAAGTGACAACAAATTTTCACAGTGATTTGGACTGGGGTGGGCTACGATTCGACTCAGTCTCAGAGCATGCTGCATGTATTTTGAGCGAATGACCGTAAGTCTGTTTTCGTTTTCAGTTTTCGTCATTTTTACGGTATTTTCGGAAGAGCTTTCGTTTAGTGTAAGAAGGTGAAGGGCGCGCCGCCACTGCCACCCTCTCACCCCTGCTTCCCTCAGGCGGCGACCGGAAGAGTTAAGCCGATTCGTGCACGCGCGTGGAGTCAGCGTTGGCGTGGAGTCACGGCGTTTCCGCTTTCCTGTCGCCGGCGCGCGTGCGTGTTTGTTGTTTGTGTGTCGGTGCGTGTGTTTAGGTGTCGTGCGTGCGTGTGTGCGTGTGTGTGTGTGTGCATGTGCGCGCGCGTGTGTGTGTGTGTGTGTGTATGTGTGCGTGTGTGTGTGTGTGTGTGTGTGTGTGTGTGTGCGTGCGCGCGCGCGCGTGCGTGCGCGAGCGCGGGCGTCTTGATCCGGGCTCCGCAGTGTGACACAACCGTCGGTGAACGATCGTCCTTGCCCTCCCTCACTCAGCCTCGCGGCCGAGGGGGGTCGTCAACTTGCATATTACTTCGTACACAGGCGGTAAATTACTTGTATATTACTCTAGTACCGCTCAAAGTCCATAAATATTACCAAATAGACTTCTTAGAGCATAGCGATACCCCCCTGCAACAAGCAACTATCTACGCCCACTGTCTCGATAACCGACTATCTACGCGCGCTCTCCCGACAACCGGCTATCTACACGAGCTGTCTGGATAACCGTCTATCTGCTTTCTCCACCTCGCGAGATTGAATGCTTTTATTTATCGAACCAATTAAGTTGCCCTCGCAAAACCTTTACCAAAACTTGTCAAAAGTTTGTCAAAGCAAGATTAAGTATGGTTTAAACGGGTCGCTTTAAGTGTCATGGAGAAAAATACTTCGTTATACGACAACCCTAACCTCGCTACGATGTTGGATAGTCGGTTATCCAGACAGCCCATGTAGATAGCCGGTTGTCGGGAGAGCGCCCGTAGATAGTCGGTTATCGAGACAGTGAGCGTAGATAGCTGCTTGTTGCAGGGGAGTATCGATAGGTAACATGAAAACTCGGCCGAAGAACGGTAATATGGGACGTACATTACCACTGTATTACTTCGTACACGCGTGAATTGAGTTGACGACCCCTCGCTCCCGACCCGACCCTGGTCGCGGCCTGTATTTCCTCTTTGGCTGCGTGGCGTGTCGCGGCGTGGCGCGGCGTGGCGACCTCGCCAGGGAATTTGTAATTACAAGACAGCGAATCGACGACACGGTCAGCAAACAACAGTGGGCAGAGAGAGGTCAGGAGGGGATCGATCCCCGGCGACGGTGGCGCGGCGCGTTATCCCAGCAGTGGAGGGCAGGGCCTGCCCGGGCAGGGACAGGTTTCCGGGAAGCTCGGGGAATCAACAACAACAACAATGCGTCCTCGATGACGACGACAACAACATCGACAGCAAAACAAGCGGCGGCGCGTCGCCGCGCGGCAGGTTGAAGGGTTGAAGCGAAGCACTGCTGCATCCATTTCGTCTACTGATGGTTTCGCAATGAGGTTGGCCCGGCTGGACGTCCCCTCCACCCTTCCGAGCATTCTCACCCTAGTTGCGTTCGGCCCACCCGCAGCCCCGAGGCGGCCAACGCACCACCATGCCCCCCGGCTTGAGGCGGGCACGGCGCAAAGCGGGGCAAAGCCTTGTCTAGCGGCGCAATACCTTCACAGGTCAGCGCGCCGTCCCCACCACCACCACCACCACCACCAATACCACCACCACCACCACCACCACCACCACCACCCCCACCACCACCACCACCACCACCACCACCACCACCACCACCACCACCACCACGACGTCGTCCTCTTTAGCGGGATCTTACACACTTCCCCCTCCCTCCGGCCTTGCCTGCGGCCCCCCGAGGAGACCGTGCTGGAGGCTTAGTGACGCCTCGGCTCTCCCCCGCCTCGGCGTCACCGGCCGTCAATTTGAACCGCGTCGTCAAGGAGGCCGCCGTGGCGCACTGCCTCGGCCACCATGGTCACCACGGCAGTCAATTTGAACCGCGTCGTCAAGGAGGCCGCCGTGGCGCACTGCCTCGGCCACCATGGTCACCACGGTCACCATTACGCCGCGACCGCCCTGTTTGGCTGTCCCTGGTGGACAGTGGTGGCGCGGCACTGGCCGGCCCGCCCGGCCTGCCAGGGGCGGGGCGGGGCGGGGCGGGGCGGGGCGGGGCGGGGCGACCTTTATCCATGCAAAACACGAGGCCTTGCCTTTTTCGGGCTGAGGGTCGCGGAAAGGAAAGGAAAGGTGCGGGTCCTCTCGGCCCTTCCCGTCCAGTTGAGCGGAAAGGGACGGACTTGAGGGCCTCCAGGGCCAGAAAGCAGTCTCGGCAGAGGAGGGCGCCCTCCTCGGCCCTCCTGCTGCTCCGCGGCCTTGGCCACGGCCTTGGCTGGGCCCTTCGCGTCCCGGCGCGTCACGCCCTCCCACCGTCCCGGCGTCCTGGAGCGCGTCCTGGAGCGCGTCCTGGAGCGTGCGGCTGCGACACGGCTGGGGGCCCCGCAAGCTCTCCGCAGCACTGCGCACCACCATCCACGGAATCCGGGCGGAATTTTTCGCGGATTTCTGAGAAGGCGGAGGGAGAGCACGGCAGGCCGTGGTCCAGGTTGGCTGGGGGGAGCAGACCGCGCCACCGCACAGTGGGCCAGAAGACCGGTGGAGGCGGCCAAAACTCCAGACGCGTTTTGAGCTCCAGCGTCGCCAAATGGAACTCGAACCGAACGTGTGACCCCACCAATAGATTGCTCGTTCGGAGAGCAATCCGTTGGTGGGGTCACATGTTCAGTACGAGCCCCATTTAGCGGCTCTGGAGCTCAAAACGCGTCTGGAGTTTTGGCCGCCTCCACCGGTCTTCTGGCCCACTGTGCGCCGCCGCCTTGCCGCGCCCCGCGTTCCTCCGGCTCCTCCGTTCGACGGCCGCTTCCCACGTCCAATTAAGAGGGCGGTGGAAATTCGGCGCGCCGTCGGACCCGTCGGACAGCCACGCGCGGACGGTGTTAGAGTGAGTGGTGTGCCCCCATCACGTACCCTGCCGGCCGATGCGGAAGGATCGTTTTGTCGCTCTCTGTCGCACTCGTTGGGGCGCCTAGTGAGTGCAAGAGAGACAGCAACCAAACGGTCCCTCGCAGGACGACTGATCCTGCCCGAGGCCACCCCATCACCACCGCCACGTCGCAGCCGCCGCCTCCGGAACGCGTATTCTGGCCGAAAGCTGTCTTCGGCGCGAACAGTGGGCCAGAAGCCCGGTGGAGGGGGCTGAACTCTAGACGCGTTTTGAGCTCCGGAGTCGCTGAACGGGACCTGATTCTGACTGATTCCTCGTTCGGAGAGCAATCCATTGGTGGGGTCACACGTTGCTTCGAGTCCCATTTAGCGACTCTGGAGCTGAAAACGGGTCCGGGATTTTGACCGGTCCAACTGCGGTGCGGTGCGCGTCGCCCACCCGCAAGCCGGCACTCGGCTAAACCAACGTCTGGGTCTGGTCGCCGTTAATGAGTGCGGGCTGCCTCCTCCAATGGAGCGCCGGTTTCCCGATCGTCTCGTTTTATTTCCGCGGGCAGGCCAGGGCACGATAGCAGTGCGGCAGCGCGGTGGCGGGGCACGGCAGCGCCCGATGAACAGCCTCAGGGGTGCTGACTGACTGACTGACTGTCTTTCTGGCTGACTGACTGACTGTCTTTCTGGCTGACTGACTGACTGTCTTTCTGGCTGACTGACTGACTGTCTTTCTGGCTGACTGACTGACTGTCTTTCTGGCTGACTGACTGACTGTCTTTCTGGCTGACTGACTGACTGTCTTTCTGGCTGACTGACTGACTGTCTTTCTGGCTGACTGACTATCTTTCTGGCTGACTGACTGACTGTCTTTCTGGCTGACTGACTGACTGTCTTTCTGGCTGACTGACTGACTGTCTTTCTGGCTGACTGACTGACTGTCTTTCTGGCTGACTGACTGACTATCTTTCTGGCTGACTGACTGACTATCTTTCTGGCTGACTGACTGACTGTCTTTCTGGCTGACTGACTGACTGACTGCCTGACTGACTGACTGTCTTTCTGGCTGACTGACTGACTGACTGCCTGACTGGCTGTCTTTCTGGCTGACTGACTGACTGCCTGACTGACTGACTGTCTTTCTGGCTGACTGACTGACTGCCTGACTGACTGACTGTCTTTCTGGCTGACTGACTGACTGTCTTTCTGGCTGACTGACTGTCTTTCTGGCTGACTGACTGACTGTCTTTCTGACTAACTGACTGACTGACTGACTGCCTGACTGGCTGTCTTTCTGGCTGGCTGCGGCTGCTGGCAGGGGTGGGGTGTCGTCACCGTCTCCCCCTTTTTTTTTTCTCCCCCGTCGCCACGGAGCTTCTTTGACGACGCTCTCGGAATTTCTCAGCCCTGACATGAGCTCTGGGAAGGTCCCTGGGCTGCACTCTCTCTGGCGCGGCGGCCCGCGTCGCCCCGCGTCGCCCCGCGTCGCCCCGCGTCGCCCCGCGTCAGCGGAGGCAACATGTCGGCCTGCTTATTCCCCCAGTTTGGCGTCCGCCCGTCCGTCCCGTCCGCGCCGACGTCGTGCCGTGTCGCCGTGTCGCCTTGTCGCTCCGCTGTCATGTTTTTCGTTTCAAAACGCGCTGCGCCAGGTCTCCTTGCGGCGCCACTGTCACGTCGTTTCGCTGGAAGCGGAATTTCCTGCGAATAAGGCACGTGGCGGCGCTCCGCTGCGGGCCGCGGCAGCACACTGTAAAATAATGTCTTCGCCTCGGCCTTTACGTCAAAAGGCTGCATCTTCGTATTAGGGTGGAGATTATCTCCTCGACACAAAAGAAATATCGTCGAAATATCTATAAGGTACAATGGTTTTTTACAGGTAAGTTAGTACAAAGTCAGCTCTGCACCACCGTAATAATGGAGAACCTTTACCGAAAGACTTTTGGAGTGCGGTGCGACACCACCGTTCCGACGGAGTACGTAGTCACAGTTCGCGGAGTACTTCCCCCGGAGCTACCGGTCGGTCTGACCGTTCGTTTCCAAAATGGCGGACGGGTTGGTGGGCTGCGGCGAAGGCCGCACGCCGGTCCCAGGTCGCGAGGGTGGGCAGGTAGCACAGTGGGCCAGAAGACCGGCGCTGGCGGCCAACTAGACGCGTTTTGAGCTCCAGAGTCGCTTAATGGGACTCCGAACCAAACGTGTGACCCTACCAATGGATTGCTCTCCGAACGAGGAATCCATTGGTAGGGTCACACGTTCGGTTCGAGTCCCATTTCGCAACTCTGGCGCCCAAAACGCGTCTAGAATATCGTCCGCCGCCACCGGTCTTCTGGCCCACTGTGGGGAGGGACGCCAGGGAGGGAGACGGCCCGGGTCCCGCGAGGGAGGGGGAAGGGGGTCAGCGCCCATTTATCGTAGACCATAGGCAAGGCGGCGGCCCGGGCCACAAGTTCAGGTCTGCGGCGATAAATTCAGGGGCTCGGCTCCGCCGGCTCCGCTGCTATAAGCAACGGTTTGCTGAAAGTTGAGTCCGGCCGTGTCACCCGGACGGCCGAGGCGCCGAGGCCGCTGCGTTGGCCGAGGCCGGCCCATTATCGCGACGCTCCCCACGCCACTATCATATCTCGGGCCGGCAGGCCGAGGCCGGCAGGCGGGCCGCCAGGCAGGCAGGCTGGCGCCACACAGACTGGGCTTATCGGCGGGGTTGGTGGGCACGTCGGGGCTGCACGCGCGCATGTCACGCGTCGACGGGCTGGACCAGGCCGCCGTAGGCCGCCGTCCACGCAATGGGCCGCCATGTCGTCAACGGGGATGAGGGTGCCGGCCGCCGTGGAGGACAACGGGGGTTATCGCGCCGTGCCGCGCCGTCCCGCGCAGTGCCGGGCCTGGGGAACTTGGTCGCGACACAAGTACCACTTCTTGCCCTGGACCGGCTCCTCGCGCACCGCCCGGCCGGCCGGAAAGGCCCACCATCCTCACAACAAGAACAAGGAGACGGTGAATCCACCGCCGCCCCGCCCCGCCCCGCCAGCGCGACGGTCCGGCGTCCTCGGAACACAAGCCGGGCCCTCCACCTCGTCGTAGACCTCGTCGTGGACCCTAATGAAGAGGATGGGCTGCTCTAAATTCCCGGAGGCTAGGCGCGCGCGGCGCACGGGGCGCGCTGGCTGGCCACCAGCAGCCACTAGTCCGCCTCCTCGGCCTCAAGAGTCCTGAAGAGGACCCTACCGTCCGGGACTGGCGGGGGCTGGCGGGGGCTGGCCAGCACAAAGGAAGGCTTGTTTGCTCGGAGCACGCGGAACGAGACGCGGCCGAACGAGCCGGACGGACAGCGCAGTGAAGCTGCGATTAGTCCCAGCCGCAGCCACCGCGCCAGCTTCAAAGGGAGCAGGCCACCTCTACCGGCACGCAATCGTCGTCCTCTGGCATGAAAAGAGCATAATTACCGTGATCGAAGTTGAAGTGTGGCTTTCCTAACTCCAAAAACGAACTAAAAACAAAGATTCACTGGTAAAACTAAAGCGTAGTATTACCCTCTGTTTTCAAGCGTAATCAGTTTACGCTTGAAATCAAGCGTAACAGGCTCATCCGCCTACATTTCCCCTATCGAAATACATGGGAGAATTTCCAGAGTAACCATTGATTTCAAGCGTAACGTCTTCAAGCGTAACACTTATGCTTGACTCAAGCATAGAGTTGTGCTTTAGTTTTGCCAGTGTTTTTCGAAAGACCAAGGCGTTCTTTTTCCTGTCGACGGCCACGGCCTCCACGAGCGGCACCACCTCTCGACTGCCACACTGCTGCCAGAGCTCTTCTTTTCCTGCGCCCGATTCGCCCCCCACGT
This sequence comes from Thrips palmi, assembly GCF_012932325.1. Lineage (NCBI taxonomy): Eukaryota > Metazoa > Arthropoda > Insecta > Thysanoptera > Thripidae > Thrips > Thrips palmi. The sequence goes on along the minus strand of NW_023144628.1, from coordinate 916,704 downwards.
CGCATCACGCGTCTCTGATGAAGCACAAGGTGTCGATAGCGCCACCGGCTCCCCCCCCCTCTCTCTCTCTCTCTCTCTCTCTCTCTCTCTCTCTCTCTCTCTCTCTCTCTCTCTCTCTCTCTCCGCCCTTGGCTGCAATTACGACACCGGAGACGCGGCGGCACCTTGCCGCCCTGCTTGTAGCGCCCCGTGCCTCCGCCGACGGACACTCTTGGCACTGCCGCCAATGGACGAACCGAATTCAAAATAGAGTGGTCGTGCATTTGGCGCTGCAAAACTCGGCGGGGCCGCGACGCCATGCCGACGCGACGCGGCGGGGGCACGCCAAGCGGCGTTCTTCGGGCGCTCGTTCTGCTCCTCCAGCCTCCAGCTCCAGCGCGGCGCATAATGGACCCGCTTCGGGACACAATTCGCAGGAGGCGCTCCCCCCGGCCCGGCCCGCCCAAGGGCCCGGCCCGGCCCGGCCGACACCGCGGCGGTAATTTAGTACCTTCATCTAGCGCGGTGGCGCTGCCGGCGCTGCCGTCGCCCAACACGCACGTCCTTGTACCCTCCCCAGCATTCCGAACGCTTCATCGATCTGTCTCTCTCGCACCCTGTCGGGCCGGCCCGCGAGTGCGAGAGAGACAGAGCGACGAACCAGGGCAGACGGCTGACGCGCGGCCACCTCGATACCGTCCAATCGCCAAACCGAAAACTTGCCCCCGCCCCCTGGCTGCCCCTGGCCCTTTACTCAGGACCGTGAATAATTTTCGCATTCCCTATTTGGCCAAGGAAGGCGCAGGGCTGGCGGGGCTGGCGGGGCGCGCCGGCGGGAAGTTCAAAAACTTTTGCCAACCACTCCGCGTGCCGGGGCCGGGCGGGGCCGGGCGGGGCCGGGCGGGGCGCGACGCCCCCTGTCGACGCCCCGTGCCTTGTCCTCGCAGGGCGTTTGACTTTCACGTGCGTCTGTCTCCGACCCCTTCTCCCACTCTGCAAAGGCTGCGAAGCGCGTTCCTCCCCACAGTGGGCCAGAAGACCGGTGGAGCGGCCGAAATTCGAGACGCGTTTTGAGCTCCAGAGTCGCTGAATGGTACTCGAACCGACCGTGCGACCCCATCAATGGATTCCTCGTTCGGAGAGCTATCCATTAGTGGGGTCACTCGTTCGGTTCGAGTCCCATGTAGCGACTCTGGAGCTCAAAACTCGTCTCGAATTTTGGCCGCTCCACCGGTCTTCTGGCCCACTGTGGGGCGGGGCGTGGAGGGGCAGGGAGTGGTGGAGGGGTTACCTACCCGCGCGGGGCTGAAAAACGCGTCACCCGTTCGTGGGGCGTCGCCCTGTCGGCCCCGGTCCCCGCTCCGAGGGATACTCACTCTTTCAAGACGGGGCCTTTCCACTCAGCTTCCAGTGAGCTTCCACCGGGATTCCACCGAGCTTCCAGTGACCTTGCAGCTAGCTTCCAGTGACCTTTCAGCCAGCTTCCAGTGACCTTTCAGCTAGCTTCCAGTGACCTTTCAGCTAGCTTCCAGTGACCTTTCAGCTAGCTTCCAGTGACCTTTCAGCTAGCATCCAGTGACCTTTCAGCTAGCTTCCAGTGACCTTTCAGCTAGCTTCCAGTGACCTTTCAGCTAGCCTCCAGTGACCTTTCAGCTAGCCTCCAGTGACCTTTCAGCTAGCTTCCAGAGACCTTTCAGCTAGCTTTCACGCGACCTTCCAGTGACCTTCCAATCACCTTCCAGTGATCTTCCAGTGACCTACCAGACAGCTTCCAAGCTCTATACCACCGTGCCGATGAAAAATAAGCACGGCAATGGCGTCACATACGCGCCTCTTCAGACTGCTGGAGGCTGCTGGAGGCTCCAGCGTGCCGCGGACGGGGATGGGGTGCGGCATCGGCGCGGCAGCCACACCGTCTCGAGAAAAATATCCAGCGTTCCAGCGGGCGCCTTTAAAAATGAGTGCGCTGCAGCGGACGCCAGCACGCCATGGCAGCGCCAGCAGCGCCAGCAGACGCTTGCCGCCCGGCCGGGCCCCCCGACGGGGATGGGGGCCACTCGCGCCGAATTTATCAGTGTAGCGGAGGTCGTCGGGGAGGCCATGCAGGCCGTGAGTGGCCACGCCGGGCACGCCGGGCACGCCGGCCGCCCCATACATAGGCAATCCGCGAGGCGTTCCACTGTAAGCAGGCAGGGCGACCTTCCTGCAGGCCTGCAAGCGAGAGGGAGGCACGGCACGGTGGGCCAGAAGACCGGTGGAGGCGGTCAAAATCCCAGGCGCTTTTTGAGCTCAAGAGCCGCTAAATGGGACTCGAACCGACCGTGTGACCCCACCAATGGATCGCTCTACGAACGAGGAATCCATCGCGGTGCGGTCACACGTTCGGTTCGAGGCCTGTTTAGCGGCTCTGGAGCTCAAAACGCGTCTAGGGTTTTGACCGCCTCCACCGGTCTTCTGGCCAACTGTGCACGGTCGGGCAGTGTGCTTTCTGGCGGGGTCTGTGGACGCGGCGGGACGCGGGGAGGAGGCCTGCTGCCGTAGGAGCGCCGTTACGGCCCAGGGACGACGTCTTCTTGCCGAGCTTGTGTGTGTGAGGGACGGAGTGTGTGTGTGTGTGTGTGTGTGTGTGTGTGTGTGTGTGTGTGTGCGCACACACGCGCGCTGAGAGGGTGTGTGTGGCGGGCACATCCATCTCTGTGTGCGTGAGGCTATTTCCTTTCGACATGTGTTCGTCACGCGTTAACTGCGCGGGGGTTTGCGTGGCCAGGGTGTGCGGTGGGGCGCGGCGGGGCGTGGCGCGACGGGGCGGGGCGGGGCGGGGCGGGGCGGGGTGTGCGGGAATGCGCGCGGCCAAATAAACCAGACCGGTCGTCGCCGTCCCGGACAGGCCCTCCACGGAGAGGCGCAGAGTGGCTGCCGTGTTTGCGTTCAAGAGCGACGCCACACGGCCGAGGGCCGAGGTCCGCGTCGACGCGTTTAACGACCAGACCAGGGTCTAGGGCCCCCAGGCCGAGCCGCCTGCCTTCGCCTCGGCCTCGCGCACTGCCCGCTTGCCAGCACACTGATTCCGAGAGTCGTTTCCGTCGCGCTCTGCCTCTCCCGCTCGGGGTGTCACGCCTAGGTGCGAGAGAGAGGGGGAGAGAGAGAGAGAGGGAGAGAGAGAGAGAGAGAGAGGAGAGAGAGAGAGAGAGAGAGAGAGAGAGAGAGAGAGAGAGAGAGAGAGAGAGAGGAGAGAGAGAGAGAGAGAGAGAGAGAGAGAGAGAGAGAGAGAGAGAGAGAGAGAGAGGGAGAGAGAGAGAGAGAGAGAGAGAGAGAGAGAGAGAGAGAGAGAGAGAGAGAGAGAGAGAGAGAGAGAGAGAGAGACTGACAGACAGAGCGGCCTGCCGCCTGCGCTTCCCCGCGAGAAAGTGGCCTGTCCGTCCGGCCTTCGCGGCGCTTCGCGGGGAAGCTCTGCGCTGCACACGACTGCATGCCAAGGAAGCGTGTTCGCGTGGCGGCCTCACTATTGAATACGCTTTGCATGGGGGGCGCGGCGTGCCGAGGACACGACACTGTAGGGCCGGACAGCGAGGGCGGCCTGGACGGCCTGGGACGGCCTCGGCGGTCTTTTGCATTCATACGCGAGTCACTCTGTATTCAGATTAAAAGACAACGAAAAGGCCGCCGTTGATTTTAAATGCGGCGACGTATTTTTGGCGTCGGCTTGGTTCTTTTTAGAGCACAAAGTGGGCCAGAAGATCGGTGGAGGCGGTTGAAATCCCACACGCGTTTTGAGCCCCCGAGTCCGCGAAATGGGACTCGAACCGAACGTGTGACCCCACCAATGGATTGCTCTCCGAAGGAGGAGGCCATTGGTGGGGTCACACGTTCGGTTCGAGGCCCGTTTAGCGACTCTGGACCTCAAAACCCGTCGATGAGATGCCGGAGATCTTTGCAGTCGGCCGCGCGAGGAGTACTTTTTCTTTTCTTCCCCTGTACTTTTCTCCACAGGTGAGAGCGACTCGGTGAAGGTGGCTTTGTGACATGGGCGGACACGGAGAAGAACACCCGCCTCGGTGATTCGACACCACGTTTTTGACAGGGCTGCCCCCTCTTTATCACCGTGCACTTAATCGCCGCATGCACGGCTCGGCTCGGCTCGGCTCGGCACGGCACGGCTCGGCTCGGCACGGCTCGGCACGGCTCGGCGTGGTTCCGGTAATCCGGGCGCGCTGCCCCCTTTCGCGGAGGCCCGCGTTATCGCGACCCTCGTGTTCGTGTAGGCCGTCCGCGACACGCGGCTTCGGACGAGTGCCGCCACTGCTCCCGCCCCGCCCCGGCCGGGTGTGCCCGTCCCGCAGCCGCTACACTCAGGGAAATGATTTCGAGCCGGGTGCAGCGGTGCTGCTCGAGTGGGGCCTCGGTGGGGCGGGACGGGGGGAGCCACTAGCGACTAGCGGCTCTCAGGCCTGATTGGATTGTTCATTCAAGGCTCCGCCGGGCTCCGCGCTCCGCTCGGCGAGAGGGGCAGATTTGCAGGGAAACGCGCACTCTTCTCGACACACTGCCCCGCGACGCCCGCAGCTAGGGTTGCCGTCCCTTTTGCGCGCGCCGACCGCCCCATGCCGTAATGACAGCGCCTAGCCCGGCAGCCAGGTGGCCACCCTAGGGAGAGTGAAAAGCATTTTTATTTCCGGTGACTCCCCAAGCCAAGAGCCGCGGGCCGCTACGGCATGGCCGCTCGTCTCTGGGGCGTATATTGTTAACCTCCCGGGGCCGGGCTTGCTGGCGAAGGCTTGCGACCTCCACGACGTGCGCAGAGAGAGAGAGAGAGAGAGAGAGAGAGAGAGAGAGAGAGAGAGAGAGAGAGAGAGAGAGAGAGAGAGAGAGAGAGAGAGGGGCCCGCAGCTGCTGGGAGCGTAAAAGGAAAAGGGCGCACCGTATTTATGGGGAGATTACATGGAAAGCGAGAGGAGGGCGAGGATGACTTGGAGGGGAAGGGGGTGGCTTTTAGAGCCACCGGCAGAGCATCCGTCTGCGCTCATCAGTACGGACGGCAGCCCTTGTCCTCTCGCAGCGGAGCACAACGCGCAAAATAAACGAATAAAAGTCTAAATGCTAAATGGCTACACGAGGAACGAGTTAGGCTCATTATTTATGTATTAGGACGCGTCGCACCAATTTTCCAGCACCGCCGGAAAAAGTTTTGGGCGGCGGGTGGGAACGCCAAGCGCGTTAAATGAGATAAATTCTCAAATTTAAGGCTCGGTACGCAGCAGCGGCAGGGTGGGCCCTCTTTTGTTGTTTTTTCGTCGCCACTTGCCGCGCGCTGCCGGGTCGATGGGCACAAACACTCGCGCTGTAAACACCAGTTTCTCACCGGCAAAACGCTCCCGGCCACCACTACACCCTTGCCGGCGGGGCCGGCGGCGTAGGCGGTCGAAGTTTGCACCTGTCCGACGCCCCCCCCCCCCCCCCCCCCCCCGCATTCCGTCGACGGTGACCCAATCAGGGCGGCCGGGCCCGGACCCCGCCTCTCTAAACTCTCCGTTTCCCCCGAGCACCCTTCTCTCTTCGCCACCTAATCAAAGAACGGCGTCCCCAAAGTGCCCCCGCTCTGGCCGCGCGCTCGCCGCCGAGTTTTACAAAGTAGACGCGGCGGCGTGGCGTGGCGTGGCGTGGCCAGCGTCACCGCATTTTTCGCAATCGCTTTTCCTTTCTCTCCGTCTCCTTCGAGGAATCTTGGCCTCCGGCTGCCTCGAGCTCGTGGCACACTCACACAGTCACACAGAATCACTCAGTCGCACACACATACACACACACTCACTCATTCGGCCTAGCCCGGAAGGGTAATACTAATACCTCACTTTGTGTACAGAGTATATGAACATCGATGAATACGATGAATACCAAAATGACGGCACGCCGCCATCCTTCCTTGTAGATTTGAACTGCCAAGAAAAGGCGACTGTTTTAACAAATTCCCAATAGGCGTGACTATTTTTGGGTTTCTCTGGAAATACCAAATTTATTAGAATATATTGCATAATTCTTTGGGATACGAATATGAACATCCCAGCGCGCGCGTACAATACTTGGGGTGAAAAGCCACTCGGCCTAGCCACACACACAATCACACTCACACTCTCTCACACACTCACACACACTCACACACACACACACTCGAACGCGAGCCCCTTTCTTCCGCGGGAGCGAGTTGCAACTTTGACCGCAGCTAAAGCCTCCAGAGCACAGCACCAGCGCTGACAAACCAATTTGTAAATCGCCATTTTCGTGCTCCGGACCGGGGGGGGGGGGGGGGGGGGGGGGGGGGGGGGGGACCGCGGAGGACTTCTCCACGTCATAATCCCTGCGGGCTGAGCCCTCAGACGGGAAAGCCGGGGGGCCTGGCACGACGGCCTGCGGACTGATTACGAGCGGAGTGGTGTCTCTCTCGCACTCGCGGAGCGTCCCGCTCGGGTGCGAGAGAGACGGACCGACGGGACCCCGGCTGCAGGGCTCGCTGCTGCTGCCTCTGTCTTTCTTCTCTCGACCTACCGCCGAAAACACTCTCTCAGACTCCATCAAAAATGGATCCAAGACGCTCCGACTCGCGGAAGAGAGAGAGAGAGAGAGAGAGAGAGAGAGAGAGAGAGAGAGAGAGAGAGAGAGAGAGAGAGAGAGAGAGAGAGAGAGAGAGAGAGAGAGAAAAGCAGAAGGACAATTGATCCCCTTTTGGCCTGTAGGTAACCGCCTGAAAGGTAGCCAAAGAGCCACACGTTGCCTCTCTAAGTAGGCAAACAGTGCTACTTTGCCCCCCCCCCCCCTTCTCAAGCCAGTCTGGATCCGCCAGTGGGCCTCGCCGTGGGCGCTGCGGAGTGCGGACACGCATTTTCCGCCGCCTCGCCTGCGCCCTGTTTTCCAGAGTGGCGGACGTGCCGCCGAACGCGCCTCGAGACACGCCCGGAGGCCCGGCCCGGGCCGGGGCCTTGCCCGGGGCCCCCGCGGGGGCTCGCCGGCCTACTCCCCGCGGTATTTGTTGTCAGCCAAATCACGCAAAGCGAGCCAGGCAGGCGAGGCGGAGCAGCGAATCAGAGTAATGGCTGGAGCTGCGTGCGCCAAAGGCGAGCCCAAGGCGAGCCAAAAGGCCGCCA